>NC_136808.1:61216285-61226285 GCF_951216825.1 Electrona antarctica | reverse complement strand
GGCACTACACTGTAAAGATCCCCAGTGTTAATTTATCGGTGGGTACAAAATGTGGTTCCCTGTGGTTACATTGGTACCGCTCAGAGTTACATTGGTACCGCTCAGAGTTACATTGGTACCGCTCAGAGTTACATTGGTACCGCTCAGAGTTACATTGGTACGGCTCAGAGTTACATTGGTAACGCTCAGAGTTACATTGGTACCGCTCAGAGTTACATTGGTACCGCTCAGAGTTACATTGGTACCGCTCAGAGTTACATTGGTACCGCTCAGAGTTACATTGGTACCGCTCAGAGTTACATTGGTACCGCTCAGAGTTACATTGGTACCGCTCAGAGTTACATTGGTACCGCTCAGAGTTACATTTGAACCCCAGCATGCCTATATTATATTCTGGGGATGGAACATTATTCGCCAAAACATATAGAATTGGCTGTTTTTTTTGTTGATGATATTTGGTGTAGACAGAAGTAGCCGGTCAATGTATTGGATCTCTAAGACTATAGGGTTTATGTGGTTACATTTAGGAGCTTAACCCATTTGGGGCGTGAACCCCCTTTGGTGTTTTAAGCATTCTTTTCTACTTTAGCTATTGAAAAATAGTAGATCTACAAGCTCATAGTGCGGCACCGAGTGCCGCGCTACGAGCTTGTAGATCTGCTATTTTTGAAAAATTGTGAAAATGTGGCGCAAATGTTTCAATATATATTCAATATATATGCTTCTGGGGGGGGTCCCTGAAACAACATATTTTCAGATGGGGGTCGGCGGCCAATTACATATATTTTTGGGAGTCCTTGACATGAAATTGTTTGAGAACCACTGATATAGAAACACAGGTTTCTCATAAAACTTAAGACATTTGTATAGAATCGAGCTTCAGGTCTAAATGGGTTAAACCTGAGAGTATACCCTCCCAGAGTTAAATGTGTACCCTCTGTGTTATAAAGTTACACCGAGGATTTCACAGTCAGTCAGTGGGGTTTATGGTCACCTTGGAAGGAAGCCTCAGAGATGATGAAAGCTTCGGGTGTCTCACTTCACAATGTGTGCCAAAGGTCAGATCTGTGCACCCCTGCAGCATGCTACCACCCTCATTTAAATGTAATTACCACAGCTTTTTATGCAGAAAGCAGACAGACAGGCACGGCATGGCAGGGGAGGCAGGGGAGGCAGGGGAGGGGAGGCAGGGGAGGGGAGGCAGGGGAGGGGAGGCAGGGGAGGCACGGCATGGCAGGGGAGGCAGGGGAGGCACGGCATGGCAGGGGAGGCAGGGGAGGCAGGGGAGGCAGGGGAGGGGAGGCAGGGGAGGCACGGCATGGCAGGGGAGGCAGGATACACGGCATGGCAGGGGAGGCATGGCAGGGGAGGCAGGATACATATCTGGGGAGGGGAGGCAGGATACATACAGGCACGGCATGGCAGGGGAGGCAGGATACATATCTGACAGACAGGCACGGCATGGCAGGGGAGGCAGGATACATATCTGACACATGGCAGGGGAGGCAGGATACATATCTGAGTGACTTCATGTCCGGGGCTATCCCCGACCGACGACCGTCCACTACAAGATGCTTGTACTCAATGAAATGTCAGGCGAGCCAGTCGGGACGGACACAAGTCCTCAAAACTGCGGCTTGGTGGGTCTCACGGGAAGGTGAAGATGGGGGTCGCATGTTGACTCACGGGAAGGTGAAGATGGGGGTCGCATGTTGACTCACGGGAAGGTGAAGATGGGGGTCGCATGTTGACTCACGGGAAGGTGAAGATGGGGGTCGCATGTTGACTCACGGGAAGGTGAAGATGGGGGTCGCATGTTGACTCACGGGAAGGTGAAGATGGGGGTCGCATGTTGACGACCTATTGGTGGGTCTCACGGGAAGGTGAAGATGGGGGTCGCATGTTGGTGGGTCTCACGGGAAGGTGAAGATGGGGGTCGCATGTTGACTCACGGGAAGGTGAAGATGGGGGTCGCATGTTGACTCACGGGAAGGTGAAGATGGGGGTCGCATGTTGACTCACGGGAAGGTGAAGATGGGGGTCGCATGTTGACGACCTATTGGTGGGTCTCACGGGAAGGTGAAGATGGGGGTCGCATGTTGGTGGGTCTCACGGGAAGGTGAAGATGGGGGTCGCATGTTGACTCACGGGAAGGTGAAGATGGGGGTCGCATGTTGACTCACGGGAAGGTGAAGATGGGGGTCGCATGTTGACTCACGGGAAGGTGAAGATGGGGGTCGCATGTTGACCACCTATTTTTATTTTAATTATTTCAATTAATACATGCATCCTTCCTTCCCATTAACCCATTCTGGGCGGGAACCCCTTTTGGTGTTTTAAACATTATGTTATCATTTAGCCATTTTGAAAAATCGTGAAAATATTTTTTTCAGAAGACTGGAGGATTTAGAAGAATTTTAAAAAATTTCGAGGTCAGGCCTAAATGGGCCCATTAAACCATTAACCATTAAACCATTTTGTTAAAAGTTTAAAGCTCGCCCAGGCGGTGGCGTAACCGTCTGGGCACCCGACTGGTAATCCAGTCGCAGTGTGCCGCGGGTTCGACTCCCGAGCCCGACACGGCCTTTACTGCATGTCTTCCCCCATCTCTCTCCCGTTTCCTGTCAGCCTACTGTCTGTCCCTTCAAAAAAAAAAAAAAAAAAAAGTTTAAAGCTCTATATTTTGATAGTGATCCTTCCTATAGAGTGTTTGTTCAGTGACATCATGGGTCTCATGGTCGCAGCTGTTCAGTGACATCATGGGTCTCATGGTCGCAGCTGTTCAGTGACATCATGGGTCTCATGGTCGCAGCTGTTCAGTGACATCATGGGTCTCATGGTCGCAGCTGTTCAGTGACATCATGGGTCTCATGGTCGCAGCTGTTCAGTGACATCATGGGTCTCATGGTCGCAGCTGTTCAGTGACATCATGGGTCTCATGGTCGCAGCTGTTCAGTGACATCATGGGTCTCATGGTCGCAGCTGTTCAGTGACATCATGGGTCTCATGGTCGCAGCTGTTCAGTAACATCATGGGTCTCATGGTCGCAGCTGTTCAGTGACATCATGGGTCTCATGGTCGCAGCTGTTCAGTGACATCATGGGTCTCATGGTCGCAGCTGTTCAGTAACATCATGGGTCTCATGGTCGCAGCTCTTTCATAAATAGAACAATACATTTTCAGGTGGGTGCGAATTCCATCCAATCAGGAGAGTGTACCCATTTATCAGCTTCAAATTTGTTCCAGTTTTGTCTTCTCTTTTGTCATCACTTCAAATTTTACTTGCTAAATCCTGTATCCTGTATGAGATACCATTTAGGTATCTCTTAAAAAGTGTCAACAGACTGTGGTGATGTCAGGTGGTCAGGGAGGGCATTCCACAGTCGAGGGGCAAGCTGAGGCCCAGTCGCAACATGGTGCAGAGCTTGGTTTTGGCAAGGACTGTCTAAAGAGGACGAGACACGAAGACCAGGTGCACTGGGGCGGAGTTTGGCTAATATATTCCTGAGGTGGAAGGAGGAGGATTTTGCGAAGGTGGTTAATGTGGGCCGAGGTGGGGTGTCCATTCTAAGGTGGTTAATGTGGTCGCGAGGTGGGGTGTCCATTCTGAAGGTGGTTAATGTGGCCCGAGGTGGGGTGTCCATTCTGAAGGTGGTTAATGTGGCCCGAGGTGGGGTGTCCATTCTGAAGGTGGTTAATGTGGCCCGAGGTGGGGTGTCCATTCTGAAGGTGGTTAATGTGGCCCGAGGTGGGGTGTCCATTCTGAAGGTGGTTAATGTGGGCCCGAGGTGGGGTGTCCATTCTGAAGGTGGTGAATGTGGCCCGAGGTGGGGTGTCCATTCTGAAGGTGGTGAATGTGGGCCCGAGGTGGGGTGTCCATTCTGAAGGTGGTTAATGTGGGCCCGAGGTGGGGTGTCCATTCTGGAAGGTGGTTAATGTGGCCCGAGGTGGGGTGTCCATTCTAAGGTGGTTAATGTGGTCGCGAGGTGGGGTGTCCATTCTGAAGGTGGTTAATGTGGCCCGAGGTGGGGTGTCCATTCTGAAGGTGGTTAATGTGGGCCGAGGTGGGGTGTCCATTCTGGAAGGTGGTTAATGTGGCCCGAGGTGGGGTGTCCATTCTAAGGTGGTTAATGTGGGCCCGAGGTGGGGTGTCCATTCTGAAGGTGGTTAATGTGGGCCGAGGAGGGGTGTCCATTCTGGAAGGTGGTTAATGTGGCCCGAGGTGGGGTGTCCATTCTGAAGGTGGTTAATGTGGGCCGAGGTGGGGTGTCCATTCTGGAAGGTGGTTAATGTGGCCCGAGGTGGGGTGTCCATTCTAAGGTGGTTAATGTGGTCGCGAGGTGGGGTGTCCATTCTGAAGGTGGTTAATGTGGGCCGAGGTGGGGTGTCCATTCTAAGGTGGTTAATGTGGCCCGAGGTGGGGTGTCCATTCTGAAGGTGGTTAATGTGGCCCGAGGTGGGGTGTCCATTCTGAAGGTGGTTAATGTGGCCCGAGGTGGGGTGTCCATTCTGAAGGTGGTTAATGTGGCCCGAGGTGGGGTGTCCATTCTGAAGGTGGTTAATGTGGCCCGAGGTGGGGTGTCCATTCTGGAAGGTGGTTAATGTGGCCCGAGGTGGGGTGTCCATTCTAAGGTGGTTAATGTGGTCGCGAGGTGGGGTGTCCATTCTGAAGGTGGTTAATGTGGGCCGAGGTGGGGTGTCCATTCTAAGGTGGTTAATGTGGCCCGAGGTGGGGTGTCCATTCTGAAGGTGGTTAATGTGGCCCGAGGTGGGGTGTCCATTCTGAAGGTGGTTAATGTGGCCCGAGGTGGGGTGTCCATTCTAAGGTGGTTAATGTGGCCCGAGGTGGGGTGTCCATTCTGAAGGTGGTTAATGTGTCCCGAGGTGGGGTGTCCATTCTGGAAGGTGGTTAATGTGGGCCGAGGTGGGGTGTCCATTCTGAAGGTGGTTAATGTGGGCCGAGGTGGGGTGTCCATTCTAAGGTGGTTAATGTGGCCCGAGGTGGGGTGTCCATTCTAAGGTGGTTAATGTGGCCCGAGGTGGGGTGTCCATTCTGAAGCTGGTTAATGTGGCCCGAGGTGGGGTGTCCATTCTGAAGGTGGTTAATGTGGCCCGAGGTGGGGTGTCCATTCTGAAGGTGGTTAATGTGGTCGCGAGGTGGGGTGTCCATTCTGAAGGTGGTTAATGTGGCCCGAGGTGGGGTGTCCATTCTAAGGTGGTTAATGTGGGCCCGAGGTGGGGTGTCCATTCTGAAGGTGGTTAATGTGGGCCGAGGTGGGGTGTCCATTCTGAAGGTGGTTAATGTGGCCCGAGGTGGGGTGTCCATTCTGAAGGTGGTTAATGTGGGCCGAGGTGGGGTGTCCATTCTGAAGGTGGTTAATGTGGCCCGAGGTGGGGTGTCCATTCTGAAGGTGGTTAATGTGGCCCGAGGTGGGGTGTCCATTCTGAAGGTGGTTAATGTGGCCCGAGGTGGGGTGTCCATTCTGAAGGTGGTTAATGTGGGCCCGAGGTGGGGTGTCCATTCTGAAGGTGGTTAATGTGGCCCGAGGTGGGGTGTCCATTCTGAAGGTGGTTAATGTGGCCCGAGGTGGGGTGTCCATTCTGAAGGTGGTTAATGTGGCCCGAGGTGGGGTGTCCATTCTGAAGGTGGTTAATGTGGGCCGAGGTGGGGTGTCCATTCTGAAGGTGGTTAATGTGGGCCGAGGTGGGGTGTCCATTCTGAAGGTGGTTAATGTGGGCCGAGGTGGGGTGTCCATTCTGAAGGTGGTTAATGTGGCCCGAGGTGGGGTGTCCATTCTGAAGGTGGTTAATGTGGCCCGAGGTGGGGTGTCCATTCTGAAGGTGGTTAATGTGGCCCGAGGTGGGGTGTCCATTCTAAGGTGGTTAATGTGGTCGCGAGGTGGGGTGTCCATTCTGAAGGTGGTTAATGTGGCCCGAGGTGGGGTGTCCATTCTGAAGGTGGTTAATGTGGCCCGAGGTGGGGTGTCCATTCTGAAGGTGGTTAATGTGGCCCGAGGTGGGGTGTCCATTCTGAAGGTGGTTAATGTGGGCCGAGGTGGGGTGTCCATTCTGAAGGTGGTTAATGTGGCCCGAGGTGGGGTGTCCATTCTGAAGGTGGTTAATGTGGCCCGAGGTGGGGTGTCCATTCTGAAGGTGGTTAATGTGGCCCGAGGTGGGGTGTCCATTCTGAAGGTGGTTAATGTGGGCCGAGGTGGGGTGTCCATTCTGAAGGTGGTTAATGTGGGCCGAGGTGGGGTGTCCATTCTGAAGGTGGTTAATGTGGGCCGAGGTGGGGTGTCCATTCTGGAAGGTGGTTAATGTGGCCCGAGGTGGGGTGTCCATTCTGAAGGTGGTTAATGTGGCCCGAGGTGGGGTGTCCATTCTGAAGGTGGTTAATGTGGCCCGAGGTGGGGTGTCCATTCTGAAGGTGGTTAATGTGGCCCGAGGTGGGGTGTCCATTCTGAAGGTGGTGAATGTGGCCCGAGGTGGGGTGTCCATTCTGAAGGTGGTGAATGTGGCCCGAGGTGGGGTGTCCATTCTGAAGGTGGTTAATGTGGCCCGAGGTGGGGTGTCCATTCTGAAGGTGGTTAATGTGGCCCGAGGTGGGGTGTCCATTCTGAAGGTGGTTAATGTGGCCCGAGGTGGGGTGTCCATTCTGAAGGTGGTTAATGTGGCCCGAGGTGGGGTGTCCATTCTGAAGGTGGTTAATGTGGCCCGAGGTGGGGTGTCCATTCTGAAGGTGGTTAATGTGGCCCGAGGTGGGGTGTCCATTCTGAAGGTGGTTAATGTGGCCCGAGGTGGGGTGTCCATTCTGAAGGTGGTTAATGTGGGCCCGAGGTGGGGTGTCCATTCTGAAGGTGGTTAATGTGGGCCGAGGAGGGGTGTCCATTCTGAAGGTGGTTAATGTGGGCCGAGGAGGGGTGTCCATTCTGAAGGTGGTTAATGTGGGCCGAGGAGGGGTGTCCATTCTGAAGGTGGTTAATGTGGGCCGAGGAGGGGTGTCCATTCTGAAGGTGGTTAATGTGGGCCGAGGAGGGGTGTCCATTCTGGAAGGTGGTTAATGTGGGCCCGAGGTGGGGTGTCCATTCTGAAGGTGGTTAATGTGGGCCGAGGTGGGGTGTCCATTCTGAAGGTGGTTAACGTGGCCCGAGGTGGGGTGTCCATTCTGAAGGTGGTTAATGTGGCCCGAGGTGGGGTGTCCATTCTGAAGGTGGTTAATGTGGCCCGAGGTGGGGTGTCCATTCTGAAGGTGGTTAATGTGGCCCGAGGTGGGGTGTCCATTCTGAAGGTGGTTAATGTGGCCCGAGGTGGGGTGTCCATTCTGAAGGTGGTTAATGTGGCCCGAGGTGGGGTGTCCATTCTGAAGGTGGTTAATGTGGCCCGAGGTGGGGTGTCCATTCTGAAGGTGGTTAATGTGGGCCGAGGTGGGGTGTCCATTCTGAAGGTGGTTAATGTGGGCCGAGGTGGGGTGTCCATTCTGAAGGTGGTTAATGTGGCCCGAGGTGGGGTGTCCATTCTGAAGGTGGTTAATGTGGCCCGAGGTGGGGTGTCCATTCTGAAGGTGGTTAATGTGGCCCGAGGTGGGGTGTCCATTCTAAGGTGGTTAATGTGGTCGCGAGGTGGGGTGTCCATTCTGAAGGTGGTGAATGTGGCCCGAGGTGGGGTGTCCATTCTGAAGGTGGTTAATGTGGCCCGAGGTGGGGTGTCCATTCTGAAGGTGGTTAATGTGGCCCGAGGTGGGGTGTCCATTCTGAAGGTGGTTAATGTGGCCCGAGGTGGGGTGTCCATTCTGAAGGTGGTTAATGTGGCCCGAGGTGGGGTGTCCATTCTGAAGGTGGTTAATGTGGCCCGAGGTGGGGTGTCCATTCTGAAGGTGGTTAATGTGGCCCGAGGTGGGGTGTCCATTCTGAAGGTGGTTAATGTGGGCCGAGGTGGGGTGTCCATTCTGAAGGTGGTTAATGTGGGCCCGAGGTGGGGTGTCCATTCTGAAGGTGGTTAATGTGGGCCGAGGAGGGGTGTCCATTCTGAAGGTGGTTAATGTGGGCCGAGGAGGGGTGTCCATTCTGAAGGTGGTTAATGTGGGCCGAGGAGGGGTGTCCATTCTGAAGGTGGTTAATGTGGGCCGAGGTGGGGTGTCCATTCTGAAGGTGGTTAACGTGGCCCGAGGTGGGGTGTCCATTCTGAAGGTGGTTAATGTGGCCCGAGGTGGGGTGTCCATTCTGAAGGTGGTTAATGTGGCCCGAGGTGGGGTGTCCATTCTGAAGGTGGTTAATGTGGCCCGAGGTGGGGTGTCCATTCTGAAGGTGGTTAATGTGGCCCGAGGTGGGGTGTCCATTCTGAAGGTGGTTAATGTGGCCCGAGGTGGGGTGTCCATTCTGAAGGTGGTTAATGTGGCCCGAGGTGGGGTGTCCATTCTGAAGGTGGTTAATGTGGCCCGAGGTGGGGTGTCCATTCTGAAGGTGGTTAATGTGGCCCGAGGTGGGGTGTCCATTCTGAAGGTGGTTAATGTGGCCCGAGGTGGGGTGTCCATTCTGAAGCTGGTTAATGTGGCCCGAGGTGGGGTGTCCATTCTGAAGGTGGTTAATGTGGCCCGAGGTGGGGTGTCCATTCTGAAGGTGGTTAATGTGGCCCGAGGTGGGGTGTCCATTCTGAAGGTGGTTAATGTGGCCCGAGGTGGGGTGTCCATTCTGAAGGTGGTTAATGTGGCCCGAGGTGGGGTGTCCATTCTGAAGGTGGTTAATGTGGCCCGAGGTGGGGTGTCCATTCTGAAGGTGGTTAATGTGGCCCGAGGTGGGGTGTCCATTCTGAAGCTGGTTAATGTGGCCCGAGGTGGGGTGTCCATTCTGAAGGTGGTTAATGTGGCCCGAGGTGGGGTGTCCATTCTGAAGCTGGTTAATGTGGCCCGAGGTGGGGTGTCCATTCTGAAGGTGGTTAATGTGGCCCGAGGTGGGGTGTCCATTCTGAAGGTGGTTAATGTGGCCCGAGGTGGGGTGTCCATTCTGAAGGTGGTTAATGTGGCCCGAGGTGGGGTGTCCATTCTGAAGGTGGTTAATGTGGCCCGAGGTGGGGTGTCCATTCTGAAGGTGGTTAATGTGGCCCGAGGTGGGGTGTCCATTCTGAAGGTGGTTAATGTGGCCCGAGGTGGGGTGTCCATTCTGAAGGTGGTTAATGTGGCCCGAGGTGGGGTGTCCATTCTTGGTGACGGCAGATGGGATATAGGAAAGTCCTGGCCAGAGAAAGGCGATGCCGGTTATGCGGGATGATTGGATAAAATATACCTAACAGAAATTGCATTTTCTGCTATACTAAAGAGCTGGAGAGACAAACACTCTATGCCAGCGGCCCCCGAACCTTTTTGGCCGTGCACCCGCTGTTACCTCCTGACCGAGCTGACTCACCCCCCCCCCCCCCCCCCCCAAAAGCCAATTCACGTTGTATTTGGCCGAAAATGGTATATTTTTGATTAAGATTTATGGCAAATAATCACAGCATGTCAGTGCACTGAGAGACATGCATCTGCTGTATACTCCCACATCTCCTTACAACAGTGGTTGTAAGGAGATTTTTCTGAAACCAAGTACCCGTTTCATGTCACGCACCCCCTAGAGGGCGCTCACGCTCCACAAGGGGTGCACGCACCACAGTTTGGGAACCCCAAATAAAAACGTCTGGGTTTCCGAGGCTAGGGAACCCCTGCTTCATGCCAATGCTTACTATGTACTGTAGATGTATTACTATTGAGCTATTTTAACAAAAGAAAAATCACTTACTTTTTTTGTTGTTTTCATTTTCTTTTTCATGAAGGGTCTGACCAGATGTAGGTTATACTCTATGAAGGGTCTGACCAGATGTAGGTTATACTCTATGAAGGGTCTGACCAGATGTAGGTTATACTCTATGAAGGGTCTGACCAGATGTAGGTTATACTCTATGAAGGGTCTGACCAGATGTAGGTTATACTCTATGAAGGGTCTGACCAGATGTAGGTTATACTCTATGA
>NC_136808.1:60828019-61216085 GCF_951216825.1 Electrona antarctica | reverse complement strand
AATCAGACGAAACATTCCTACCGGTTGGACGTTCATTCTGAGCTGTGTCCTCTGCTCAATCAGACGAAACATTCCTACCGGTTGGAAGTTCATTCTGAGCTGTGTCTCCCTGCTCATCAGACGAAACATTCCTACCGGTTGGAAGTTCATTCTGAGCTGTGTCTCCCTGCTCAATCAAACTCTTGTGAAGGACATCATCCTCATATAGAATACATCAGTGCTTTTCAAAGTAGGGGCCATGACCCAGGGGGGTCCGCCATGACCCAGGGGGTCCGGCCATGGGGGGGGGAAGCCAGGGAGGCCTAGTAAAGGACAGGAAATTAACAAAATAAAAACTAAGTCTAAACTACTTAATTCAATTAAATAAAAAGTTAAATTTTTCATACAATTCATACAACTATTTTGCCTGTTTTGCACGTATATGTAAAACAATATTTAAAGATTTCCAAATATCGTCCAAAATAGCCAATCTGAGCTCAATGAACATGATACAGTTGCTTTTTAGAAAAAATACATTTTAGCAATGGGGGGGGGGGGCACAGAGGAGATTGTAATTTGGGGGTCCACCTTGACATGGATACGTTTGGGAAGCACTTGTCTACGTAGCGTTAGACGGTTAAACTCGTGCTGCTCTCACAGATGTGTGGCGTAATGTTGGCATCCTGTACAGGTGTTAGTAATGATGCTAATTAAGGCGGTGTTCCATTCAGGCCAGTATTCTGCATGTTTAGCTCACTGGAAAGATGCTGCTACACCAACTGTGAAACTGTTAATTAGTATGATTGGAAACATCTGTACACAACACTACTATTTCATGTCATTATGGCTGCTGTGAAAAACCTCTCGTTTGCGCATTCCCATCCCATGCCACTGACTTGCAATGGTGGAAAGAGGTACTCTAGGTAAAAATCACCCCGTGTGAACTGAGTGGTGCAACTCCCCTCTCCCCCCTGTCCCCCCCCCCCCCCCCCCTCCCCTCTCTCTCTCTCTCTCTCATTAGCAGGCAACAGTGCAGCACTATCTCGCTCACTCTGTTTCTGGCACAACAGCGCCACTTTTGCCCCTACTGCTACTCATAGTCACATAGTCACATTGTCACATAGGTTAACACGGACATTGAGCAACATTGTCACATAGGTTAACACGGACATTGAGCAACATTGTCACATAGGTTAACACGGACATTGAGCAACATTGTCACATAGGTTAACACGGACATTGAGCAACATTGTCACATAGGTTAACACGGACATTGAGCAACATTGTCACATAGGTTAACACGGACATTGAGCAACATTGTCACATAGGTTAACACGGACATTGAGCAACATTGTCACATAGGTTAACACGGACATTGAGCAACGTTGTCACATAGGTTAACACGGACATTGAGCAACGTTGTCACATAGGTTAACACGGACATTGAGCAACATTGTCACATAGGTTAACACGGACATTGAGCAACATTGTCACATAGGTTAACACGGAGACATTGAGCAACATTGTCACATAGGTTAACACGGACATTGAGCCACATAGTCACATTAACACGGTTAACACGGACATTGAGCCACATAGTCACATTACACGGTTAACACGGACATTGAGCCACATAGTCACATTAACACGGTTAACACGGACATTGAGCCACATAGTCACATAGTCACATTAACACGGTTAACACAAACATTGAGCCACATAGTCACATTAACACGGTTAACACGGACATTGAGCCACATAGTCACATTAACACGGTTAACACGGACATTGAGCCACATAGTCACATTAACACGGTTAACACAAACATTGAGCCACATAGTCACATTAACACGGTTAACACGGACATTGAGCCACATAGTCACATTAACACGGTTAACACGGACATTGAGCCACATAGTCACATTAACACGGTTAACACGGACATTGAGCCACATAGTCACATTAACACGGTTAACACGGACATTGAGCCACATAGTCACATTAACACGGTTAACACGGACATTGCTGTTCCTTGGAGTGCACCACTCAAAAACATAGCAATACCGCTTAAAAGTGAAAGGCCTAATATTCTAATTTTGATTTGAGTATAGTGTAAAAAGGCAAAAAATAATATTTTCTACACCATCTTTCAAAAATAGAATGACAGCACGTCATTTTTTTTTGCACCTCATGACATTGATTCCCTTTCCCAGATTCATTTCACACATACCAGTACGTGACATCACTGTACAGTAGCTAAATAATTACAGCTGCTTGCTGCTTATTAAAGCAGCCACACAGTCCTAGGGTTAGGCAAAAATCAATGTGTTGCATCTCCATATTTCAATTTTCTTTGCTTGTTTTGTAAATGTATATGTCCTACTTTGTCATATTACAGTACGCAATCTTTTGCCAAACCCGGAATTCTCTTTAATGTCTATTAATCCAGAATTAATAGTATTGTATTTACGTTGTCTTAGCTGTTTATAGTATTTATAGCTATAGGCAACGATGGCTCCCATGGTGTGAGACTGTGAGTGATGTCATCGAAAAATCCAAAAACTCTGTGCAAACCAGTGTTGATTTCGACTAAAACTAAGACAAAAAAATGTTCGTCAACTACCTTTTTCCACTGACGAAAACTATACAATGCGAATGCATAAGAACTGCCTCCCCCCAAATGGCATATGGTCCTGGGTGGTACTGGTCTTGTGTGGCTGGTCCTGGGTGGTACTGGTCTTGTGTGGTTTATGTCCATTTGTGTCCGTTTTGTGTTCTTCTGTCTGTCCAGTAGTTTTAGCTTTCTATGTGTCACATTATGCTGTTGTAACGCTTCAATTTCCCCTCTGGGATTAATAAAGTATATCTCATCTCATAAATGGAAACTAAATGAAAACTAAGCTATGATGAGTAAAACTAAGACTAAATATACTGACAATTTTGTCAACAAATAAAAACTAGACTAAAATGTTAGGAAGGGACTAGTGGACAAGAGATCCAGTATAAGTCATTTTACAATTAGTTGCATGCTGAAAATAGCCGATCTACAAGCCCACAACGGGTCGCAGTGTTGTGGGCTTGTAGATCAGCTATTTTCAGCAAGTGAAAAAACAGGCATTACGACGGCATCAAGGCCCGCCAAAATACATTTTGCAGGATGCAATGACTGTCCTGTTGTTGTTTATTTACATGGCTCAGAAAATAAGTAACAAACTAACATGAGAACGTTATCGAGTTGTTGGAGGAGGAGGAGGAGAAGGTTCACGTTGTGAACGTGGAAGGTAATAGCAGATTGTATTCTGATGATGTGCCAAACTGCTGCTGGCTGCTGTAATGTTAATATATAGACCTATGTCTTCTATATTGTGTTCTGAAGGTCGGGCTGCTGTACTGCCACTAGTGTTAATGTTATATTAATTGTATTGTGTTCTCGGGCCGCTGTTGCTGCGCCGTGCTGTTGCTGCGTTGTGTGCCAATTATGCTGCCTCTCCTGTTGTGTTCTCTTTTCTGGTCTCTGTACAAGTGTGCGCCACATTGGGGAGGCCACTGTGTGCACAGTGCTTTGTTTGACATGCTTCGTATTTGAGCGCGCACACCTCCACCCGCCCCCTGTCAAAGCCCCCCCCCCCCCCCCCCCCCATCATAAAACGACTCAACTACGACTTTACTGTCTGACAAGTCGACTTGGAAAAATCTCAACTCGTTAATGCATTAACGAGTCGCACACACGCACGCACGCAATCTTTAGCGGTTTTCGGGCTCATATTGAGGTAAAGGACGATGTTAGGAGCTTAATGAAACTTGAATCCGACCTCCACGTTAGTATGCCAGTGTTTATATCGGCAGATCACGGTCCCGAGTGAAACTATGAAATGGACCGTACTTCCGGTTCACGCAGGGGGTTCACGCTGTCTTCTTCTCTGCCTTTTGGTGCATAATAATGTTGTTGGCACTGGCTGTAGATCACATGGTAACGTGAAGTAGCAAAAATAGCTGATCTACAAGCTCACAACGTGTGATATTGATATTCATATAGAAGGGTTTTTTTTTTACACATGCGATTAGAAAGTTAACAGAAAAGTTGCCTAATTGTAGAGTTATTGAAGTTTTGCGTCAAAATTGACAATTCTGTGGTACACAGTACACACACACCATTTGATTTAATCATATGCTTGATATTTCTAATTTCTACTGAAAAGGCATGAATAAATTATACTCTAGTTCCGGCAAGAACTTCAAGCCACTTTCACCCATTTTTGAAGTGGTTAAATGCAGCCTGAAGAAGAATTGTTACTTAAGACGCGTTGCCAAAGGAGCCTGCCTGTTTTAAAGTCAGTTGTTCCATGAGCCTCGATAAACATTGTAAAGTTATTCATATTTTGAAGTCATTATACAGTGGTCTAGTTCCCATCTGTTCTGCTTAAAAAACAATATCAATAATAATGACTTGGAAGTTCGCACTGTGGCACTTCACAACACTATTCACTGGGAGGAAATCACTCGAGACAGAGTGTCGTTTTCAGTTGGCTAATCAGAATGGCTGCTTATACTGCTGCCAGGGACGGCATGCTCATAAGAGCCAGCCAGATGCAAGCATATTGTCACACAAATCAGAAAAAACAAGTGTACTCCATCCAATAACTGCTCAACCAACCAACAAGATCATTTTGGATGTGATGTCTGCAAACTCAGCGTGATTATTCATATTGTTGTTTGTTGTCGGGTAGAATCCTTGTATCTATAACGTGGGTTTGACTTGTTTATGTATTTCATGAATGAATGCCCTATACTTTGTTGTATGAAAGTAACAAGTATGAGCTAGCGATTCACAAGTTATGAGCTTATGTGGATCGTCTAGTTTTAGTTTTTTCAGAAAACGTTTGAAGGTGAAACTGGTTGTGTGAGTGTGCGTGCGTGCGTGCGTGCGTGCGTGCGTGCGTGCGTGCGTGCGTGCGTGTATTCAACTAATTAAAATAATGATTAAGACGAGCTTGTGGCTAAATACAATGGATTATGAATACATTGGAACTCAGACTCTCTGGAGAATATTCTTCAATATTTTAACTTTGTGTGTGATTTTTGTACTACACTAGTGTCACACAAAAGTATCAAAAGTAGCAGATCTGCAAGCTTGTTTTGAGCTTGTAGATCTGCAACATTAGTTACTTTTGATATACAGGTTTAATGTTTGTGTTTAGATCAATGTTTGTTTTTAACAACACCATATTGACAATGAAGGGAACATTTTGTCATCTTGTCCCTAAACACAAACATTAAATCCCATTAACAATAAAGACTTTGTTTTGACACTGTTTGTTGTACATCATCATTACATCACCTAATCACCTCCTCGATGTTGTATGATGATAAGAGCGCCCCTCACTTCACACGGGTGTGATTTTTTACTTTTAACCCATTTAGACCTGAGGACGATTCTACAAATGTCTTTTAAATCCTGACAGTTTTCTGAAAAACCCTATGTTTATATGTCAGTCGTTCTCAAACCTTTTCATGTCAAGGACCCCCAAAAATATGTGTATTTGGCCGCCGACCCCCATCTGAAAATATGTTGTTCCAGGGACCCCCCAGAAGCAAAGATTTGAGTTAAAAACGTTCGCTCTGAAAGAATATATATATTCAAAGATTTGCGCTCTTGTAGATCTGCTATTTTTCAATAGCTAAAGTATAACAGAATGCTTAAAACACTAAAAGGGGTTCCCGTCCCAAAATGGGTTTGAAAAGTAACAGTGTCAGACCTTTACACAGTGTGAATGTAATGTAATGTTGCAGTTTAGGACCTTTACACAGTGTGAATGTAATGTAATGGTGCAGTTTAGGACCTTTACACAGTGTGAATGTAATGTAATGGTGCAGTTTAGGACCTTTACACAGTGTGAATGTAATGTAATGGTGCAGTTTAGGACCTTTACACAGTGTGAATGTAATGTAATGGTGCAGTTTAGGACCTTTACACAGTGTGAATGTAATGTAATGGTGCAGTTTAGGACCTTTACACAGTGTGAATGTAATGTAATGGTGCAGTTTAGGACCTTTACACAGTGTGAATGTAATGTAATGGTGCAGTTTAGGACCTTTACACAGTGTGAATGTAATGTAATGGTGCAGTTTAGGACCTTTACACAGTGTGAATGTAATGTAATGGTGCAGTTTAGGACCTTTACACAGTGTGAATGTAATGTAATGGTGCAGTTTAGGACCTTTACACAGTGTGAATGTAATGTAATGGTGCAGTTTAGGACCTTTACACAGTGTGAATGTAATGTAATGGTGCAGTTTAGGACCTTTACACAGTGTGAATGGAATGTAATGGTGCAGTTTACAAATGCATGATTTGCAAACCTTCTTTTTGTGTCGGCGAGTCTTTCTGATATGAAAGTAGACTGCAGGCAATATACAGTAGCTGGTGATTATCATACAGGGATTTGATATGGAAAACAAATTAAATGTCCCATTGTTTTGTTAGTACAGGGTACAGCTCAGAACCATTGTTTTGTTAGTACCGGGTACAGCTCAGAACACAGCGAGGGGAAAACCAAGCCTTTTGGGATTGCACTGATACTTTGGTTTTGTATCGCAGCCCAAACTGGGAAGTGCTGCATAAAGGAAAATAGATTATAATTTAGGATTTAAGATGCTGCTTTTACTGAATTCCAAGAGGAACCATTTTAGGCATAATTATACAAACAAATGGACAATAACCTCAAGTCGATGCATTGCTGTGTTCCAACCAACGTATAAAGTGTTTTGATACCAGTGCATCAAAATGTAACCATTATAAACAAATGCTATTAAAAAAACAAAAAAATAATTTTGAATAAATTGTGAAGAGTTTTGTGAACATGTTAACAAACACACATCTTGCATCCCTTAAAACTCCTTAAGTGCCAGGGGGTGGACACCAGTTTTGGTCCTGGGTGCCAGTGTTCCCATTATAAATAAAAGAAAGAAAATGTAATTCTATTGTGCATGTCATCACCTGCACACCAGATTAGAGGAATTTTCAAAATATGGATAAAAAAAAGAAAAATGAAAAAAAAATCTCGTCGGTGGCAATCAGTGCATGATTAGATTCATCTCGTCATCTCGTCCACGGCACTTAAACAGTTTTAGATGGGGGTCCTTGACATGAAAAGGTTTGAGAACTGTATTATACTGTAGCCTGATATGGTGGATTAACTGCATTCACAGTGTGAAAGTGGGGCCTGCTTTGTGTCGACATGGTTGCATCATCTCTGGGAGGGTGATGGAGACATACAGTACTGTACCAGAGAAAGGGAGGGGGGGGGGGGGATTTAGGGGAAGAGGGGAACAAATGGGACAAAGGTTAACCCATTTAGAGACCTGAGAACAATTCTACAAAATGTCTTCTAAATCATGACGGTTTTCTGAAAAACCCATGTTTCTATGTCAGTGGTTCTCAAACATTTTCATGTCAAGGACCCCCAAAAATATATCTAATTGGCCGGCGACCCCTATCTGAAAATATGTTGTTCCAGCCAGGGACCCCCTCCCAGAAGCAAAGATTTGAGTTAAAAACATTCGCTCTGAAATAAATAATATATTCAAAGATTTGTGCCACATTTTCACGATTAAAAAAATAAATAGATCAAGCTATGAGCTTGTAGATCTGCTATTTTTCAATAGCTTAAGTATAACATAATGCTTAAAACACCAAGAGGGGTTCCCGTCAGGAATGGGGTTAATGGGGCACGGTGGTACAGTCGGTAGTGCTGCCGCCTCACAGCTAGAAGGTCCAGGACGAAGTTCTTTGTCCTTTCTATTAGTAACGCCCGACGCTCAGGACGAAGTATATTGTCCTAAAGACGAAGTTTATTGATACGAGAACGGATCGCCTGGCTGTATAGCCCAGGCGCGCCTGCTGGGCTCTCCTCGGTGACGCGCAAGAGTGAGACGTCATCAAAAAACTCCCTCCTCTGTTTAGCTGATGAAAACGAAAATCTTAAAACGTTCATAAATCGCGATCTAAATCATCCCGTCTTTTTCTGAAAAAAGATCCTGTGTTAGACGGCGCTCCGTGGTCCAGTCGCTAGTCTCGATAGATTTATTCTTGTCTCTCGTTGTTGTCGATCGACTCTAAAGTGCTGTGGCTATTGTTAGCTGCTACACAACATCATGAACTTCCGGCCGGTCCGTCCGGAAAAGGCGTCCGTGTTTATAAATCGACTGGGCGCATGAATGTAATGGATTAAATAGTTCCGGGCAATTAAAGTGTTAATGGGGTACTGTATTACAATTATTTACTAGAGTATTTCCATTTGTTAATACTTTATAATTCCACTACATCTCCGAGGCAAATGTTGTACTTTGTTTCTTCTCCAGTGGGTCTGAGTCTGTACTGTCGGTTATGTGGGAACAATTTGAATATTTTAATATGCAGGCCACTGGCCACATCACTTTATGAGCAAAACTCGCAGGCATTATTCCACTTTTAACTGTCACATTTGCATGTATCAGTCTCTCTCTGCTGTGCTACACTGTCTTCTACTACACAGACATAAGTTGGAACTGAAAACTCAGCCTTTTGGTTCTATATTCCTTCTTAGCCGGGGAGCCACAGGCCCACAAGCTCAACGGTTAAAGATGGAGTGCCACCATTTGTTGTATTTTTCCAGTTTTTCATGTGTCCATGAGGTGACAGTACTTCAGTAGACACCCTGGAGTCGTTTTTATGTGCAATGGTGCATTAACTTTGTATTTAGGGTTTCTTCCTGGAGGCTGATAACCTGACTCCGCCAGATGGGGCAGCAGAGAGTACACTGGGTTCCCCCCTCCTGCTCCCATCTGGGAACTTTAACGGCCTGGCCTGGCCTGGCCTGGCCAATCAGCAGCAGCTATCCCGCCTATAGCTGCTGCTGATTGGCCAGGCCGTTTTGTGGCCGGGCATCAAGTCTGCCTGAGAGTTCCCAGATGGGAGCAGGAGGGGGGAACCCAGTATACTCTCTGCTGCCCCATCTGGCGGAGTCAGGTTAGGAGGCTGAACCCTTGACAGTCAAACGGGCCAATGAAATAAACAGTAATATAGTGACATCACACTATCAGCCCCTCCCCTAACACCTCCCCCTTTATCATACAACTACAGCTGTGGGTGCGGCTTCAGTTCTAGTGGATCACCACCCATCACCACCCACCAGGCAAACCAGGCATACTTAATGAACTGGTGGGCGTGGCCACATAAAAGCATGATTTTAACAAATACTGTACACTTTTTGGAAAAAGTTCTTCCTCCTTATATTATAATAATACCTGATGATCATGTTTTAGGGTGGAAACAAATTGTGGCACTCCATCTTTAAGGATTAACCTGTGATGTCATGACATACTTTTTATTTGTTTTTTGAGTGGTGTAAACCACTCCTACAACTGGCTTTGTTAGTTTACGTGTCTGTTCGTACCAAAAAATGAGCATGGTTGCTATGGTCACCCAGTTCACACGGGTGTGATTTCATTACGTCAGACATTACGTCAGACCACAGTTGATGGCCATTTGTGTATACCCAGACAACCTATAAAGGCAACATTTCATCATGCTTTAAGTCAAACTAGGGGGTTTTCATGATTCTGAAACCATTCCAAGCATTAGTTTTGCACGAAAAACACTCCTTGGCCTAAAAACGGCAATAGCCGTCATCACAAATGTGATGAGGTCAGCTCATTTGGGCAAGTGGATATGGACGAATTTAGGCCAAGGAGTGTTTTTCGTGCAAAACTAATGCTTGGAATGGTTTCAGAATCATGAATAACCCCTAGTTTGACATGCTACTTAAAGTATGACGAAATGTTGCCTTATATTGGTTGTCTATGGTGGGGTATACAAAAATGGCCATAACCTTTTTTCCGCGATATTCCCGGCAGAGCAGACCTCTCATTATCTGGACCTTAATGACCAAATAGATAGAAAACATACAAATAAAAAGTATGTCCTGACGGTCCTCTCAAATTGTGGACGGCTGGCTCTCCAGCTATCTCCGTATCAACCAGGATGTGCAAAAGACGATTTAAACTAAATTACAAATGCAAGAAATGTGGGCTAGAGGACACCTTCCAGCTATCTAATTAGCAGATTGGCTCCACGTTTGTAAATGATGGAATAGTGAGAATCTATGCAAACATGATGCTTTAGCAACCTCTTTAGTCTGTATAACACATGTATTTTCTGCAATATCCAGCTGATATCAGTACATAAGAGACACATCTAATTGTCTACAAGAGGAATGCATTGTAAACGACAGCAGCAAATGTTCCTCGTCTGTATTTGATCATCCTTACGGATCTTGTATCAGCATCCGTTTTATCGTTTTGCACGTTTTCCAATTCCGTCTGCCCTTTTTAGTGCAATCATCACTTTCAATTTCAGCTGTTTATATTACCGTATATCCTATATGAGTTCTCTCTCCTAATTGGATGAAATTGACATCCTGACGTGAAAATGAACGTTATGTGTTTACTAAAAAGCTGGAGATACTGGGGAGAGACGCCTGTTACTGAACAAACACTCTATAGCAATGATTACAATGATATAGAGCTATTATGGCTGGTGTGCTAAATATCACACGCACACCACCTTTAACTCCCTATGGTCTAAGCACACCACCTTTAACTCCCTATGGTCTAAGCACACCACCTTTAACTCCCTATGGTCTAAGCACACCACCTTTAACTCCCTATGGTCTAAGCAAGCACACCACCTTTAACTCCCTATGGTCTAAGCACACCACCTTTAACTCCCTATGGTCTAAGCACACCACCTTTAACTCCCTATGGTCTAAGCACACCACCTTTAACTCCCTATGGTCTAAGCAAGGGGGTCACACCACCTTTAACTCCCTATGGTCTAAGCACACCACCTTTAACTCCCTATGGTCTAAGCACACCACCTTTAACTCCCTATGGTCTAAGCAAGGGGGTGAATTTAACCTTTAACTCTCTATGGTCTAAGCAAGGGGGTCACACCACCTTTAACTCCCTATGGTCTAAGCAAGGGGGTTAATTTAACCTTTAACTCCCTATGGTCTAAGCAAGGGGGTCACACCACCTTTAACTCCCTATGGTCTAAGCAAGGGGGTCACACCACCTTTAACTCCCTATGGTCTAAGCAAGGGGGTTAATTGAAATTTGTCAAGAATTGCCGCTCTGGGATTGGAGACGTACAGTTTTCTCATGTATAAATAAAGCAGTGCATCTGTATTCTGTATGCAGTTTGACGAGCGTACGGTGTGGGGCAGCGTACGGTGTGGGGCGTACGGTGTGGGGCAGCGTACGGTGTGGGGCGTACGGTGTGGGGCAGCGTACGGTGTGGGGCGTACGGTGTGGGGCAGCGTACGGTGTGGGGCACAACTGATGAGCTTAATAAATAATGGAGATTGTACAGCGGCACATTGCACATGCAGTCCATGCAGGGAGCTTAACCCATTCTGGGCCGGAACCCCTTTTGGTGTTTTAAGGCATTACTGTATGTTCTATACTTTATAGCTATTGAAAAATAGCAGATCTACAAGCTCGTAGCGCAGCACCGAGTGCCGCGCTACGAGCTTGTAGATCTGCTATTTTTGAAAAATCGTGAAAATCTTTGAATATATATTCTTTCAGACTAGCGAACGTTTTTAACTCAAATCTTTGCTTCTGGGGGGGTCCCTCCCTGGAACATCATATTTTCAGATGGGGGTCGGCGTCCAAATACATATATTTTGGGGGATCTTGACATGAAAACGACTGGCACAGAAACATAGGTTTTTTCAGAAAACTGTCATGATTTAGAAGACATTTTGTAGAATCGGTCTCGGTCGAATTGGGTTAAATGCCTACAGGTACAGTACTGCTGCACCGCCGAAGCCTCAGTGTTAATTTGTCCATTTTGTAGCTCTGGGGGAGTGTACCAAATGGAACCAAATGGACCCAAATAGAGCCACATTTTGCCACCGCATGCACACCATGTGGACAACATTGTGTGATGAGCTGTGAGGCCACGCGGGGGAGAGAGAGAGAGAGAGAGAGAGAGAGAGAGAGAGAGAGGGAATGCACAACATTGTGTGATGAGCTGTGAGGCCACGCGGGAGAGAGAGAGAGACAGAGGGAATGCACAACGTTCAGTCTAGCAAAGAAAAAAGTCTTATTGAAATTCTTTATTAGGAAAAAGCCCTTGAGATCTAAGATCTACAGCAGCGTCTCAGTTCCCAGGGTTTTCCTCGAAAGTCTAAATGGCAAAGCGGCAGCGGAAGTGAATGTGCTCAGGTTTCTTGCTTAACCCATTTTGGGCGGGAACCCCTTTTGGTGTTTTAACTTATGTTATGCTTTAGCTATTGAAAAATAGCAGATCTACAAGCTCATAGCGCGGCACCGAGTGCCGCGCTATGAACTTGTAGATCTGCTATTTTTTGAAAAATCGTGAAAATGTGCCTGAAATCTTTGAATATATATTCTTTCAGAGTTTCAGTTTTTAACTCAAATCTTTGCTTCTGGGGTGTCCCTGGAACAACATATTTTGAAATATTGAGAACCACTGATTTTCAGAAAAACAGACATTTTAAAAAGACATTTTTTTAATTTCGACGTCAGGCATAAATGGGTTAAGCGAAAGTAGCAATGCCACAATGTAACAACACACGTTGAAAGGCCTGTATAATTTAAATAAATAAAACAGTTTCATCTAAATATACTCTAAACTACACTTGCGGTAGCTAAATGTGAAAGCATCCAATATGCAAGAATGGCTCATTTCACAATAGTATTGCACAAAGCAGAAACAGCTGCCCCGGACCGCGGTGTTGTTGGGGTAATTCCACCAGGTTAGGTACCCGGCGCTGGCCGTAGGTTATTGTGTTGTGTTGTTGGGGTAATTCCACCAGGTTAGGTACCCGGCGCTGGCCATAGGTTGTTGTGTTGTGTTGTTGGGGTAATTCCACCAGGTTAGGTACCCGGCGCTGGCCGTAGGTTATTGTGTTGTGTTGTTGGGGTAATTCCACCAGGTTAGGTACCCGGCGCTGGCCATAGGTTGTTGTGTTGTGTTGTTGGGGTAATTCCACCAGGTTAGGTACCCGGCGCTGGCCATAGGTTGTTGTGTTGTGTTGTTGGGGTAATTCCACCAGGTTAGGTACCCGGCGCTGGCCATAGGTTGTTGTGTTGTGTTGTTGGGGTAATTCCACCAGGTTAGGTACCCGGCGCTGGCCATAGGTTGTTGTGTTGTGTTGTTGGGGTAATTCCATCAGGTTAGGTACCCGGCACTGGCCGTTGGTTATCGCATTAGAAAGAAATTGGGCCTCTTCCTTACCTCCTTAACAGGTTTTTGTTTTAACCAGTCATTCTAATGAAGGCTCTGTTCCGTTTAGTGTAGCAGAGTATAGTACTCAAACTTTGTAATTTCCACTCTCAGATTTTCACACCCTGGACTATACACTTTCAGACCCACTGGGAACCCAGTGTTTCCAGTGAGCCAACATGCACAATATCTGTACACAAAAGGGCCTTCCAAAACGTGAAGCGATTTAACGCGCTTTATAGTTCATTTTCAATGAGACCTGCGCCTGTGAAGCGAGGAATGCAGGCGTTGTTGCCTGGATCAACGACAGGTCTCCTCCAGGTCTGGATCAACACAGGTCTCCTCCAGGTCTGGATCAACGACAGGTCTCCTCCAGGTCTGGATCAACAACAGGTCTCCTCCAGGTCTGGATCAACGACAGGTCTCCTCCAGGTCTGGATCAACAACAGGTCTCCTCCAGGTCTGGATCAACGACAGGTCTCCTCCAGGTCTGCTCAAGAGGGGCGCGACAACGCAAGCGTAAATCCGCTTGCGTTGTCGCACTGCGACTTCTCCGCGCAAAAACGCAGGTCTCATTGAAAATGAACTATAGGCGCGTTATATCGCTTCACGTTTGAAAGGCCCTTTACTCTGTTTGACCAGAATGGAACAGAGCCTTCATTATAGCATTGATAACGCTCTCTCTCTCTCTCTCTCTCTCTCTCTCTCTCTCTCTCTCTCTCTCTCTCTCTCTCTCTCTCTCTCTCTCTCTCTCCCCTATGCTCTGCGCCAATGACGTCACACCCATTTATTTTTAGCCCCTTGTTGCTATTTTTAGCCTCATGTACTGTACATACATGTCCCATTTGTTCTGGACCTGTTCTGTCCATATATGGACCTGTTCTGTCCATATTTCCTTTGCTCTTCCCTTTCTTGACAACAACAAATGATGGAGCATAATATCGATGCCAGGTGGAAACCTCATGAGCGTCAAAAACTGTTACTTTTTAGGATTCAAATTCAAAAGTTACAGCATATCTACAAGCATAAAAAAAATGCGTCCCGAGCTTGTGGATCTGCTACCTTTGATGCTTCCGTGTGCGATTAATGGTTAGGTTAATGTTTTAAGGACTTCAGTGTTTTGTACCATACAAATGTATGTATGAGTACAGAACAAAGAATGTTTGCTTTCGCCATCTTTGTTGAAGAAGAGTCTGGGCAATTATGTTTCAGTCTTACTAGAATTACTAAACGTTTCTAAATCTTATATTTAGAATTAGTCTGGCTTAACCCATCTACTGCCACCTGGTGGCCACCTTTTGGACTGCCGAGCCGTTTGTAGTGTGACACGTTGGATTCACATCCTGTTTGGGCGGCCATCTTAGATGCTAAATAAATAGCGTCAATGCTAGCGAGCTAAAATTAAGCCATCCTTGCTCTAGAAAGCGCCAATGTTTCCATCTAGACCACCGGATAATCAGCAAAGACCTCCGAACATCGCACGTTTTATCCAAACCATGGAGAGCTCCGTAGATTTCGAGTTATTCAGCTTTTTAGTCAGCCTGTATGAAGGGAGGTGGGCGGCAGCGTGGTTGCGCAATCCAGACTAGGATAGCTAAAGAAGGAAAGGCCGAGCCAAAAAATAAAATAAAAATCAGTGATCCGGTTTGATATCAATAATAAAGCTTATCAGACGGAACGTTACGCCAGAAGCAGTTGCTGGTTGGATTCCAACTGGCGGGTGGTTCCGTCACGAGCAGTTCATTTGTTAATCTAGTCACCTCATGAGGTTACTGGAGGTCAACTGCTTAATGTGTGATTACCTTTGAAGTTGTGGTCACATACGGCGTTAATATTCCAAAAAATCACACCCGTGTGAACTGAGTGGTGTAAGGTTGATTCAGCTGGAGTTTTTGTCCGATGTGAGGTATTATATAAGGTAAGGTATTATATAGCCTGATCAGCTCTGATCTGACGTAATGAAATCACACCCGGATGTGATTTCACAACTGGCTTTTTTTGTGCAGAAAAAATGACCACGGTTGCTACGGTCATCCAGTTCACCCGGGTGTGATTTAATTACGTCAGAAATTATTTTGAACATAGCAACCATGCTCATTTTTTTATGCACACAAAAGCCAGTTGTAGGAGTGGTTTACACCACTCAAAATCAGACATGTTTGAAGTGAGTGGTGCAACAGCGCCATCACACCTGTAAAGCAGACAAGCAGACAGGCAGGCAGGCAGGCAGGCAGGCAGGCAGGCAGGCAGGCAGGCAGACAGGCAGACAGACAGACAGACAGACAGACAGACAGACAGACAGACAACTGGTAATATACAATATGAGTTAAATATTTGTATTATAAAGCATTGTATAAATAGCCTTGCAGGAGTGTGTTTTTTGCACCGGCAGATTGGTGTCTAGCCATGCAAGGCTTACAAAAATGTACCCAATTAAAGTAAAGTGTGTTGAAGAGCAGTACTTGAGTACAGGTACCGAGTTACTTTCCAGCAGCTTTAGAAGGACGAGCCGTGAGAATTGCTTTTAAGAGCATGTGAGGTGTGATGAGACACACACACACACACACACACACACACACACACACACACACACACACACACACACACACACACACACACACACACGGGTCCGGTGTGAAGAAGGGGCTGTGAAATAGTGCATGTGAGACAGTAGCACACGTGAGAGAGCGCACATCCCCCCCACACCCCCCCCCCTCCCCCTCCCTCCCCCCCCCCCCCAAGGTCATTACTAAGAGAGAGGGGGGGGGTTGGGGGGGGGGTGTGTGGATCCCAGGTTCCAATTTCATTTTCATCTCTCCTCGTGAAAAGTGGAAAACGAAATGAGATCATTCCTTTAACCACACAGCGTCCATATTCAGGAGCCAACAACGTATTGCGTTGCGCCACGTTGTGAGATTATTGTAGAAGTATAACAAGTACTTATAGCTGCAAGCAGCGATAATGTGGGACCAAGAAATAAGACAATACGCAATAAGAACAATATGCACAAATAAGACTCATGGGCTGAGTTGTCGGTACCCAGATTTCATCATGCCTGATGAAGGTCTGACGACCGAAACGTTGCAATAAAATCCAACCAAGTGAAGACAGTGTGCGGGATTCTCTTTTTTCTACCTATCAGTTTCCTGTTATCCGACGCACCTGTCCTTTGTAGGTGTGCAGAAGGACTTTTTCGTATAGGTACCCAGATTTTAACATACAACCTTGTGGTCAAAGGGCAAGAGCTCTACTGACTGAGCTACACGGAGACAATCAGTTCATTCATTCTAAACAGCAAAAATCATTCAGTGGTTGTTGATAACAATTATGTGTGTCCTGGTTTATGGGATCATTGTCCATTACTACAGTGTGTTCACTGTTCATGTTTTCACGTACAAACTTCTCTTCAACTGGGATTTCAGATAATGGTCCATAGATTGTGTGTAGAACATTTCACGCAAATTGCTGAAATATTCATGCAGAAAATCAGGTATAAGCATTTTTCAAACTGCTCAAAATAGCAGAAATCTGATGGCGGAGCTTACTTGTCAAAGTGACAGATGTGTTCCCCATGAGTCAAGGAACATGTGGAAACAAGTGCCATACATTTAGGCCAAACAAAGCATGAGTTATGACTGTTCAAAGGTTTCATTTTCAAAAGAAATGCTATAGCGCCCCCAATTGGCCAATTGGAGTAAGACTGCTTTCAGTGCTATTTGGCATGACCCTCTACTATACTGTAAACTAAGTGACATAAGCATATGACGCTGCATGTGTGTATTATAGGCAGAAGAAGAATTTTCACAAACCAGCAATTTTCATTGGCTCATAAAAACTTTTTTGATGGTCACGGGCTTCACATAGTCACCGTTTGGCATGGACCTCTACCAGATTCCCCCGTTTCGCGAAAACCGACTGCACGGTTCAGCCAGAAGTTAAATTTTTGGCGGAAGGAGGAGAAGAAAAAAAAACACAAAAACAATAAGTGACCAAAGTCACTTAGTGACTTCTTGGTCCCATAATTATGGCTTGCTTTTGCCATAGTACATGAATGACTTTGATTACCAGTCATGTCAGCCATTTCTGTTGTGTATTTACACTATTTTTCATATCTGGCCTGTGCAGTTTTTGTTTACAAAGCCTTAAAATAATTCATCACGGCCATTTACGTAACGATCAGTCATCAACTAACATGTCATGATGGCGTGACGGCCCTAGTTGTGGATCGGCTGGTTTGGCCAAAGATCCCGGGTTCAAATTTCACTTTCATCTCATCCTCGCTCAAAGTGGAGGGAAAATGAGATCATCCTTTAAATTCCCACCAGAAAGACGCAACGCGCTTACAAATAGAGAGCAATAATAATGGGGCCTCTCTCCCTATTGAAAGGTAATTCAATAATAATTGTCTTTGACTCCCTGAGAACGTCTGAATTCAATATCCATGAATTACATAAATTACCCCCTCCTGCATGTAGCAGGAACATCATACGACAGATATGATTATAGAGCGTACAGTAGCGTACAGTAGCATGGGAGGAGGATGATGCAATTCAACTGTAAAGGGCTGTGCAGAATGAATGGACACTGTGTTTATCACACCGGTGGTTCTCACAAGTGTCAAAGTTGTCAACGACCCCCAAATTGACACATCGCACTGTGCCCGGCCGCGGACAGGTTCTGTGACAATTAAGGACCCCCAGAGAAGATTTATGTTAAAAATATTATAATAGGATGTAACATTATTCAAAATGTTTTAGATAACATTTTAGATTAAAAATCACACCCGTGTGAACTGAGTGGTGTAAGGTCTTATATAGACTGATCAGCTGTGGTCTGACGTAATGTCTGACGTAATGAAATCACACCCGTGTGAACTGGGTGACCATAGCAACCGTGCTCATTTTTTGCGAACAGACAGCCAGACAGACACGTAAACTAACAAAGCCAGTTGTAGGAGTGGTTTACACCACTCAAAAAAAACGTTCAAAAATAGTAGATGTACAAGCTCTCAGCTTGTTGTAAAGTGACGCGCTGTGAGCTTATACTGTAGATCTGCTATTTTTGAATACCCAACATGGAAAAGTGGTTAAAAATGATATATGAACTACTTTTGCTGGAGACTCCCTGGAACCCCCAAGGACTCCTGGGTCCCTGGGTGAATTAACAACAGCTAAATGCTATCAATATGACACAATGACTATTGACAAATCAAAGCAGTTTCATTAATCCAATTAAATCTGAAATGGCATGAAACATATATATAATATTAGAAAAACTTAAAAGTTGATATTACCGGTATTTAATATGAATAATATCTCAAATGTATATATCTCATGCTTTACATGGGGGGGGGGGGGGGGGGGGGGGGGGCAACAATAAAAACTATGACTATATACTATAGTAAAATCTATAAAGTAAAATAGGGGGTGTATAGTTTGCGGTAGAAAGACATATTGAAGGGTTTGACGAATGGTTCTGAAGAATTGCAGGTTGGTGCGGCTTCTAATTTTGCCACATGAGGCTGGCAGATTGTGGTTGTTGTTTTTGTTTCTTTTCCATTACATAAATCAAACAACAAAAACCAAATCAAACAAACACAATGCCTATGACAAAATAAAAAATCAAATCATCAAAACAGTGTTTAGTTAATCAATACTAAATCTGTATAGAAATAAAAAAAAATAATAAAAAAACACTAATGTTTGAAAACCAAAAAGTAGGCCTGGGCCGTGGCGGTCTAGGCACCTTGGCTGGTAGTCCAAGTCTGACAGGTTCGACTCCCGATCTCAACGGCCTCTACTGCGTGTTACCCCCCCATCTCTCTCCACATTTCCTACTGTCCCTGTCCCTCTATACAAAATAAATATATAAAATAAAGGCGAAAGCCACGGAAAAAACATTTAGAGAAAACCAAAAGAGTAGATATTTGTGAGAGTGCTTTTGCCACAGTGAATCAGGCTTTGAGTGCTCTTGAAACAGGAACAAGGAACAGATTAAATTGACACTTTCAGATTATTGCCAGTCAAAAGAAAGAACTCACTTTCGTCTCCTCCAATGTTTCTGTCCCTTTTGTCCCTTTTTGATTGATTGCTGTACGTGACTCACAACTCATGCCATTCCACAGAATAATAAGCAAATGAAAGAAGATTTAATCATGGCTATTTGTAAGATAAAAGGCCATGTCCTATTCCTGTGCAGGATTGACGCAGTGACAAATCTGAACCACTTCACACCTGCCATCTCTATTGTGGGCATGTCATAGCAGAAATTGTCTAAAAAAAATGTCAAAGAAAAGAAAAATGATTTTAAACATTTACAAAATGTTTCGATAACCTTCAGAAATACAGAACCATAGCAGATATGTGTACTGTGCACGCAACGCAATCCTTCCATAGATTTTCCATCCCTGATCATTATGTGGCTTCATTTTTCACCTTGGTTTTTCCATCTCCTACTGTATGTCTCGCTCTATTCACAATCATAGCAGGTACAGTGTTACTGTGTACACCGTAACGATACACAGCACATGACAATAGTGTATAATTTATCACAGGCTGGGAGGTGGAGACGCGCTGTCTCAGGGCATTAGGCATACAACAACTGTGCCTTCTGGCGTAGAAAATAACAGACATCTACCCACTTATTCTAGGAGAAATTTAAAAAAATATATAAAGAAACTATTTTCTTTCAGAAATAGAAAAAAAAAGATGCACTCGGGTGGAGTATCTGCACACCACCGGTGCGGCGTCTGGGGGTTCGAATCCGGCTTCGTAGAGCAGCGTCTACTCTATATACGAACACAATTGGCTCGTGTTCAGGGGAGGGAAGCCGGGCAGAGAGGGTGATATGTGTCACACATAATGGGAAATACTGGGGCGGCGCCACCTGTCAGCAGGGAATGTCGGGGCAGGAGGAGTAGGACAAAAGTCCTCCCGGTGGGGGCTCCTCACTGGCAGGTGAGTCAGGATACAACAACACAGGAACACCGAAATGTGTGTGGAAACACAAGCTCGTAACATTGTGCAACACATTGTGGGCTTGTAGCTGACCTATTTCCACTATTCACCCAAGTACCACATCATGCTTATTCTGGGGGGAACTTCGAGGGAGCTTATAGATCGGCAGTTTTTAGATACGAGATTTTGTGTACATGGGGGGGGAAAGCATTGCAAGTATAGTTTTAACTCGGGTCCTTTTCCATAAGAGTGTTTAAGTGGTTAAAAGCATAAAACAGTTGTTTCAAAACATTTGATATAAATGCAGGTGGCGGATGATTATATTTCCATTGTTGTCTGAAAGCACAGATGCAATCATAATACCCACACTCTTCTCTTTTAATCACAATACAGTAAATGTAGCATGTCATTTGTTTTCTTACCTGTAAGCTACAGTTGCTGACAGTGTTGTGTGAATTTAAGAACAAAATGTGAATGGACCCCGTTTATCAATTGATGTATCTGTTCACACCAATTGGCTGTAATTCGAAACTGGCCCCCGTACAATCTGAATCACCTCCTCTATGATGATTTCCTGTTTTTGGCTAGAAGTGTATATTTGTACGTCTCTCTGTGTTATGATTAATTGAAAATGGTGGACCCTATTGTAAACAAGTGTAATGCTTTATGGTGTCGTCCACAGTTAACAGTTTTGTATTGAGTTGTGCTTCAAATGTACTGTAATTCTCCAAACTGTTAATAAATACTTCAAATTCAATCAATCAATCAATCAATCAATCAATCAATCAATCAAACCCCATGAAACAATCTGTTCCTGTTAAAAGGGAGAAGTTAATCTAATCAAAGTGCTGTGCAGTAAAGTGGGGTTTGTGTCTCGTATGACCCCTTGAAGGAACGTGCCACATGACAATTGGGGAGGAACTGTGTTTTGGGAGAACTGAAAAATCAAGTATGCTGATGGAGCGCCCCAAACTGAGGAGAAGGCATTGATTCTAGGCTTCCCTGATAGGGCAATCAGACTCTCAGCTTGACTGATCGGCAGGGCAGAGCTAGACTAGGCCAGCACAGTCCTAGTTAATAAATACTGACTATTTATCAGTAAGAGTGAAATGAAAACAAATACACCTACCGGAAAGTTTTCATTCCTATTGCCTGGTTTTAATTGGTGTTCATTCTTACAGCCTGGTTTTAATTGGTGTTCATTCTTACAGCCTGGTTCTGCCATGCTATTAATCATTCTTACAGCCTGGTTCTGCCATGGTGTTCATTCTTACAGCCTGGTTCTGCCATGGTGTTCATTCTTACAGCCTGGTTTTAATTGGTGTTCATTCTTACAGCCTGGTTCTGCCATGCTATTAATCATTCTTACAGCCTGGTTCTGCCATGGTGTTCATTCTTACAGCCTGGTTCTGCCATGGTGTTCATTCTTACAGCCTGGTTTTAATTGGTGTTCATTCTTACAGCCTGGTTCTGCCATGGTGTTCATTCTTACAGCCTGGTTCTGCCATGGTGTTCATTCTTACAGCCTGGTTTTAATTGGTGTTCATTCTTACAGCCTGGTTTTAATTGGTGTTCATTCTTACAGCCTGGTTTTAATTGGTGTTCATTCTTACAGCCTGGTTTTAATTGGTGTTCATTCTTACAGCCTGGTTCTGCCATGCTATTAATCCGAGTGCACTTTGTTTCCGAGGTACCATTGGTTAGATGGTGTGCATTACAACTAAACAAAACCATAACCTCACTCAAACCTACCATGTTTCACTCAAACCTACCATGTTTCACTCAAACCTACCATGTTTCACTCAAACCTACCATGTTTCCTACTTTTGGGACATCAGAATAATGGGCGGTTCGACTAAAGCGTCTACTTTATATACGAACACAATTGGCTCGTGTTCAGGGGAGGGAAGCCGGGCAGAGAGGGTGATATGTGTTCAGGGGAGGGAAGCCGGGCAGAGAGGGTGATATGTGTTCAGGGGAGGGAGGCCGGGCAGAGAGGGTGATATGTGTTCAGGGGAGGGAGGCCGGGCAGAGAGGGTGATATGTGTTCAGGGGAGGGAGGCCGGGCAGAGAGGGTGATATGTGTTCAGGGGAGGGAAGCCGGGCAGAGAGGGTGATATGTGTTCAGGGGAGGGAAGCCGGGCAGAGAGGGTGATATGTGTTCAGGGGAGGGAAGCCGGGCAGAGAGGGTGATATGTGTTCAGGGGAGGGAGGCCGGGCAGAGAGGGTGATATGTGTTCAGGGGAGGGAGGCCGGGCAGAGAGGGTGATATGTGTTCAGGGGAGGGAAGCCGGGCAGAGAGGGTGATATGTGTTCAGGGGAGGGAAGCCGGGCAGAGAGGGTGATATGTGTTCAGGGGAGGGAAGCCGGGCAGAGAGGGTGATATGTGTTCAGGGGAGGGAAGCCGGGCAGAGAGGGTGATATGTGTTCAGGGGAGGGAAGCCGGGCAGAGAGGGTGATATGTGTTCAGGGGAGGGAAGCCGGGCAGAGAGGGTGATATGTGTTCAGGGGAGGGAAGCCGGGCAGAGAGGGTGATATGTGTTCAGGGGAGGGAAGCCGGGCAGAGACGGTGATATGTGTCACACATAATGGGAAATACTGGGGCGGCGCCACCTGTCAGCAGGGAATGTCGGGGCAGGAGGAGTAGGACAAAAGTCCTCCCGGTGGGGGCTCCTCCCTGGCAGGTGAGTCAGGATACAACAACACAGGAACACCGAAATGTGTGTGGAAACACAAGCTCGTAACATTGTGCAACACATTGTGGGCTTGTAGCTGACCTATTTCCACTATTCACCCAAGTACCACAGAATGCTTATTCTGGGGGGAACTTCGAGGGAGCTTATAGATCGGCTGTTTTTAGATACGAGATTTTGTGTACATGGGGGGGGGGGGAAACATTGCAAGTTTTAACTCGGGTCCTTTTCCATAAGAAAACAGTTGTTTCAAAACATTTTATATAAATGCAGGTGGCGGATGATTATATTTCCATTGTTGTCTGAAAGCACAGATGCAATCATGCACAGGCTAATACCCACACTTCTCTTTTAATCACAATACAGTAAATGTAGCATGTAATTTGTTTTCTTACCTGTAAGCTACAGTTGCTGACAGTGTTGTGTGAATTTAAGAACAAAATGTGAATGGACCCCGTTTATCAATTGATGTATGTGTTCACACCAATTGGCTGTAATTCGAAACTGGCCCCCGTAAAATCTGAATCACCTCCTCTATGATGATTTCCTGTTTTTGGCTAGAAGTGTATATTTGTACGTCTCTCTGTGTTATGATGAATTGAAAATGGTGGACCCTATTGTAAACAAGTGTAATGCTTTATGGTGTCGTCCACAGTTAACAGTTTTGTATTGAGTTGTGCTTCAAATGTACTGTAATTCTCCAAACTGTTAATAAATACTTCAAATTCAATCAATCGATCAATCAATCAATCAATCCACATGAAACAATCTGTTCCTGTTAAAAGGGGGAAGTTAATCTAATCAAAGTGCTGTGCAGTGAAGTGGGGTTTGTGTCTCGTATGACCCCTTGAAGGAACGTGCCACATGACAATTGGGGAGGAACTGTGTTTTGAGAGAACTGAAAAATCAAGTATGCTGATGGAGCGCCCCAAACTGAGGAGAAGGCATTGATTCTAGGCTTCCCTGATAGGGCAATCAGACTCTCAGCTTGACTGATCGGCAGGGCAGAGCTAGACTAGGCCAGCACAGTCCTAGTTAATAAATACTGACTATTTATCAGTAAGAGTGAAATGAAAACAAATACACCTACCGGAAAGTTTTCATTCCTATTGCCTGGTTTTAATTGGTGTTCATTCTTACAGCCTGGTTTTAATTGGTGTTCATTCCAGCCATAGGAGCAATGTTTGGAACTGTAGCCCATGGGCACCCGCTTTGCGGCGAGATCAAAGCGTGACGCTAATCTCCTACTCTACACTCTGATACAGTCATACTGTATACTGATGACATCAGCAATCTCCATACATGCGCATACATGGACAGATAGACAGGCAACAGCTAGAATGGGGCGATGCGTGTAACCGGGTGGTGCATGCATTCCCAATTCGAATCGTTTGCCACTTGCATCGTTCCCAAATCGGGCCGGTGCCGGTCTACCGTCTAGGAGTATGAATTCATCTTTTTCTGTCGCTTTTATACTAAAAGCAGAGTCACTTTCACCCTCAGTGTCAAGTGTAACGTTTTGCCGTTCATTTCAGACACAACTCCGGAGAGTGTACAGTACAGTACAGTACAGTACAGTACAGTACAGTACAGTACAGTACAGTACAGTACAGTACAGTACAGTACAGTACATTCAGCACAGCAGAGCAATAACGTGAAGCCCTCTTGACCAGTGGTTGTCTCGGCGTGAACGAGTAGCCTCAGATTTCATCTGTGTGAGGCTGCCGGGCCGGGCCGGCTAGGGGCCGCGCACACACACGCGCACACGCACACGCACGCACACACACACACACACACACACACACACACACACACACACACACACACACACACACACACACACACACACACACACACACACACAGAGAGAGAGAGAGCTGAGTCAGCTCCCCCATGGACACTGTGACAACATGATGAATATTTTGGCCACAGACTGTCTTTAACACTCAATACTCCACTGGCACTTAATGGCTCCGCTCTGGCACAGCTGTGGGAAGTAACTACGTACGTCTACTCTAGTACGGAACTTAAAAGTAGGGTAGAGGTCTTTGCAGACTGCTGCGTTTTTAAGTGGTGCTCAACCAGTGGTGCTCAACCACCCCAAGGAACAGCAATGTCCGTGTCAACCGTGTGTGTGTTCAACCGTGTTTGTGTGTGACTATGAGCACCAGTACCAATGAGTACCAAAAGTGGCGCTGTTGTGCCAGAAACAGAGAGAGAGAGATAGTGCTGCACTGTTGCCTGCTAATGAGAGAGAGAGAGGGGGGGGGGGGGGGACTTGCACCAATCAGTTCACACGGGTGTGATTTTTTCTTTAAAGATGGAGTGCCGTGATTTTTTAAAACATGATCATGATCAAACATGCTCATCAGGTCTTATTGTTATATAAGGAGGTATCATTTTTTCCAAAAAGTGTACAGTATTTGTTAAAATGTTGTTTTTATATGGGCACGCCCACTAGTTATAGTTATTATTATGCCTGGTTTGCCTGGTGGGTGGTGATGGGTGGTGAACTGAAGCCACACCCACAGCTGTAGTTGTATGATAAAGGGGGAGGGGTTAGGGGAGGGGCTGATAGTGTGATGTCACTATATTACTGTTTATTTCATTGGCACGTTTGACTGTCAAGGGTTCAGCCTCCACTACTCAATATTGCACTGGCACTTAACGGTCTGGAGTGCAGAACGGCAGCCATGCCTGTGTGTCACTTAACACAGTGGATGCGGGAGAGGGATTTCTACGTGGTTCAAATCTCAAACGTCACGTGCGGGATGCGGATTTCTACGTTTACCGCATGTTTTTTTCAATCGTCTTTCTACACACCCGGGCACTTTATCAACTAGCATCAGATGATAGCACAACACTCCGATCACGTGATCGCAAAAAAAAAGAAAAAAATCCCTTCCTGAAAACAGCACGAGGCAGCCCAGCCCCCGTATTGTCACTCAAGTAAAGGCTGGAGACTCCCATGCATCTCGGGGCAAAATAATGGCTTCATCCAAGCTGGCTGCAGTCTTCTTGTTTATCTTATAATATCTTTGTTTCAGGGAGGGGAGGGCTCTCTCATGTGACTTTCAATGGAGGGAGGGGTTGTGTGTGTAATCTGATCCGAGTGTGACTTCAGTGTCTCCGTCAGATTTCTCTCCTTTTTTCTTCATTTCTTCACGCATGGATTGTATCGCCTGTGCGAGTGGTTATTTCTTTATCATGATGATCAACGCCGGTCAGATAGAACATGGAAAATGTGTTGTGTTGTTTGGCAGTAATACTAACCGCCTAAAAACATCGGAGGGAACTCAGCGCGAGCACGGCTTTCCGAGTTTTTATGTCAGACAGCGTCTGACAAAACCGCTTCTAATTAGCCTTTCTGTTCAAGAAGAGTAGGCTACTACAAAAGCAGGTGTTACATAAAGGTGCATATCTCCAGAATGGAAGATGGTGAAATCACAATTTTTTTGTAAATTAGAGTGGACAAGTTACGCTTTCTTTTGAGGTATGCTGTGTGATTCTCGCTATAAGAGAACATTTACTGTGGGTCTCAGACAAGGTCCTTCGTTCAATGCATCACCTTTAGCACCGGCGGAATAGCTCTGCTCAAAATGGCCAGCATTCAAATTGTTAACAGTCTGGAGTGCAGAACGGCAGACATGCCTGTGTGTCACGTAACAGTCTGGAGTGCAGAACGGCAGACATGCCTGTGTGTCACGTAACAGTCTGGAGTGCAGAACGGCAGACATGCCTGTGTGTCACGTAACAGTCTGGAGTGCAGAACGGCAGCCATGCCTGTGTGTCACGTAACAGTCTGGAGTGCAGAACGGCAGACATGCCTGTGTGTCACGTAACAGTCTGGAGTGCAGAACGGCAGACATGCCTGTGTGTCACGTAACAGTCTGGAGTGCAGAACGGCAGACATGCCTGTGTGTCACGTAACGGTCTGGAGTGCAGAACGGCAGCCATGCCTGTGTGTCACGTAACAGTCTGGAGTGCAGAACGGCAGCCATGCCTGTGTGTCACGTAACAGTCTGGAGTGCAGAACGGCAGCCATGTCTGTGTGTCACGTAACGGTCTGGAGTGCAGAACGGCAGCCATGCCTGTGTGTCACGTAACGGTCTGGAGTGCAGAACGGCAGCCATGCCTGTGTGTCACGTAACAGTCTGGAGTGCAGAACGGCAGCCATGCCTGTGTGTCACGTAACGGTCTGGAGTGCAGAACGGCAGCCATGCCTGTGTGTCACGTAACAGTCTGGAGTGCAGAACGGCAGCCATGCCTGTGTGTCACGTAACGGTCTGGAGTGCAGAACGGCAGCCATGCCTGTGTGTCACGTAACAGTCTGGAGTGCAGAACGGCAGCCATGCCTGTATCATTATCCCTCTCCTAAAGACTCATTATGTCCTTCCCTGTAGTTCACCCTTTTAATTTCATATAGCTGAGGGCGACATGGTTACGTACTGCTCATCACACTGTGGGGTGCAATTAAAGAAACTGAGTACATTACTACTGTAATATAAATATCCCGTATCCCGTTTTTTCTTTTTTCGACGTCAGGCCTAAATGGGATATAAAAATCTGAGGTCAATGTTTTCATACTGCATACTTCTACTCTATACTCTATAACAGCAATGTCCGTGTTAACCTATGTGACAATGTCCGTGTTAACCTATGTGACAATGTCCGTGTTAACCTATGTGACAATGTCCGTGTTAACCTATGTGACAATGTCCGTGTTAACCTATGTGACAATGTCCGTGTTAACCTATGTGACAATGTCCGTGTTAACCTATGTGACAATGTCGGTGTTAACCTATGTGACAATGTCCGTGTTAACCTATGTCACAATGTCCGTGTTAACCTATGTGACAATGTCCGTGTTAACCTATGTGACAATGTCCGTGTTAACCTATGTGACAATGTCCGTGTTAACCTATGTGACAATGTCCGTGTTAACCTATGTGACAATGTCCGTGTTAACCTATGTGACAATGTCCGTGTTAACCTATGTGACAATGTCCGTGTTAACCTATGTGACAATGTCCATGTTAACCTATGTGACAATGTCCGTGTTAACCTATGTGACAATGTCCGTGTCAACCTATGTGACAATGTCCGTGTTAACCTATGTGACAATGTCCGTGTTAACCTATGTGACAATGTGACTATGAGTACCAGTATCTGGTACTCATAGTCTGACGGATGTTCCGGCCAGACTTTGCTGGTTATGAACTATATGCCTTATATTATGAACTATATGCCTTATATTATGAACTATATGCCTTATATTGTGACCAGGCTGTTCTCTGTGCAGATGAGTAAGGCTGGGACCGAGGCAAATTTTGATGCCAAATTCCTTGCATAATTATGTCTAGTGTTTACAATATCTTTTAAATACAGACTTTTACTTGTAATGAATGGAGCATTTTTACATTGTGGTATTGCTACTTTTAGTAAATAAAAAAATCAAAATTATAGACTTAGGCACCTTTTCGGCCAATGATTCAGGTAAGACTTAAGTTTAGGTATATGTTTATATAATCCACAATTCTGTATCAGGGGCTCTGACTGTAAATTAGAGAGGGACAAAATATGAAATCCAGTTAATTACAATTACTTACAAAATGTTGAGGCAAACGGACTGTTGAGGCAAACGGACTGCCGCACTGCAGACATAGACTGGGTCATAGCTTTCCTTTCATCTAACATCATTTATCATTATTTGATTGTTTTTTTTTTCTTTCTTTTATGATTAAAATTTCATTAAAGCTTTTTCAATTTTACAAAACAAATCCCATAAACAGAAGCATCACATAATTAAAAACAGAATCTAATGAAAAGAGAAAACCTCAAACAATAGAAGCACATGAGGGAACAAAAGAAGCAAAACAAAAAACCCCATTGATCATATTATATTGTAATAGCGGTGCGTGTTAAAATGCCAGACACAGTGCTCTCTCTCTCTCTAACAACCCATAGCCCAGAGGGCCTTCATTCTGACCTCGCTCTGCTGAGAATCCATCCAGTGTAGGTCTCTACACTGGATGGATTCTCAGCAGAGCGAGGATGTGTTGTAATGTATGATCAATGTGGAATATTAAATCTCCAAGGCTTTTGTAAGTTAACCACTTATAGACCCTATAGCGCCTCCATCCTGAGGCTTGTGATAATACGGCATATAGCCTGACATAATGATATGATATGATATAGTACTTTATTGTCAGTTCGCACTGAAATTTGCCTTGCGGCCCAGCGGCCTTGTATGCAACACATATACACACATTTGACATAACACAAAAACAGAAATGAAAATACAGTTACATACATAGAGACATATAAGGGCACACAGCAATGTCCACAGCTCAGTCTAGTCCTGGCCAAAATCCTGATTAAGCCTCAAAGTCGACTGATGGACAAAATACTTCTTCAGTCTGACCTCATTGTATGCTGGAACACCATACAAAACATGGCTAGTATTAGAGGTGATATTCTTTGCTAACCTTAGGATGCTGTTATCATACGTGGATGTATAGAGTCTCTGGTTGTCCAACAATCTTTGAACAAATGACAGGATAAATGCATTGGAAGGGGAAAGAAACACGTTTAACACGTTAATCGCCCGGGGGTATTTAACCAGCAACGTAAGTCCCCTAACCTCATATCAGTTTTAACCAGCAACGTAAGTCTCCTAACCTCATATCAGTTTTAACCAGCAACGTAAGTCCCCTAACCTCATATCAGTTTTAACCAGCAACGTAAGTCTCCTAACCTCATATCAGTTTTAACCAGCAACGTAAGTCTCCTAACCTCATATCAGTTTTAACCAGCAACGTAAGTCTCCTAACCTCATATCAGTTTTAACCATCAACGTAAGTCTCCTAACCTCATATCAGTTTTAACCAGCAACGTAAGTCTCCTAACCTCATATCAGTTTTAACCAGCAACGTAAGTCTCCTAACCTCATATCAGTTTTAACCAGCAACGTAAGTCTCCTAACCTCATATCAGTTTTAACCAGCAACGTAAGTCTCCTAACCTCATATCAGTTTTAAACAGCAACGTAAGTCTCCTAACCTCATATCAGTTTTAACCAGCAACGTAAGTCTCCTAACCTCATATCAGTTTTAACCAGCAACGTAAGTCCCCTAACCTCATATCAGTTTTAACCAGCAACGTAAGTCTCCTAACCTCATATCAGTTTTAACCAGCAACGTAAGTCTCCTAACCTCATATCAGTTTTAACCAGCAACGTAAGTCTCCTAACCTCATATCAGTTTTAACCAGCAACGTAAGTCTCCTAACCTCATATCAGTTTTAACCAGCAACGTAAGTCCCCTAACGTCATATCAGTTTTAACCAGCAACGTAAGCCCCCTAACCTCATATCAGTTTTAACCAGCAACATAAGTCCCCTAACGTCATATCAGTTTTAACCAGCAACGTAAGTCCCCTAACCTCATATCAGTTTTAACCAGCAACGTAAGTCCCCTAACCTCATATCAGTTTTAACCAGCAACGTAAGTCCCCTAACCTCATATCAGTTTTAACCAGCAACGTAAGCCCCCTAACCTCATATCAGTTTTAAACAGCAACGTAAGTCCCCTAACCTCATATCAGTTTTAACCAGCAACGTAAGTCCCCTAACCTCATATCAGTTTTAACCAGCAACGTAAGTCCCCTAACCTCATATCAGTTTTAACCAGCAACGTAAGTCCCCTAACCTCATATCAGTTTTAACCAGCAACGTAAGTCCCCTAACCTCATATCAGTTTTAACCAGCAACGTAAGTCCCCTAACCTCATATCAGTTTTAACCAGCAACGTAAGCCCCCTAACCTCATATCAGTTTTAACCAGCAACGTAAGTCCCCTAACCTCATATCAGTTTTAACCAGCAACGTAAGTCCCCTAACCTCATATCAGTTTTAACCAGCAACGTAAGTCCCCTAACCTCATATCAGTTTTAACCAGCAACGTAAGTCCCCTAACCTCATATCAGTTTTAACCAGCAACGTAAGTCCCCTAACCTCATATCAGTTTTAACCAGCAACGTAAGTCCCCTAACCTCATATCAGTTTTAACCAGTGATGTGTATTTAATAACGGTTCTGTGTAGTTTGCAGTGGTGTCGGCGTGTCAAGGAAGTCCAAACGGAGAGTTTCTCTTTGTCTTAAAGTCGTATCCAAGTTTTATTGAAAGAGGTACGAATGCAGCTTTACAAGGCAGTTTTCGGGAACAAAGGCCCTTGGAGTCACCGCACACGCATATTCAAATCAGCTTAGTACGAGTGAGCACAAAAGTTACTCTGCTATGGGTCAGGGCTTATAAAATGTTGCAAGATCCGCCTTCCTGATCCTGCCCACAGAACTCCTCCTCTGTGCTCAGCCAATGAAAACAGCGTGAGACAGAGAAAGTTCCGGTGCGCAGGGCGGATCTTACCAGACCTGGGTCAACCCACACAATGAGACTACATTTTAATGAATTCGTAATCCAAAACAAAACTCCTAGTAATTAAACAGTAAGGCACATATTAACTGAGTCTTGCTTTAAGACTAATTCAAAATATGATACTCAGTTACAAAGAAAATGAAAGTACCTATGCAATGTCTGTCTTCACTATCATTATGATTCAACCTTAATACAAACTAAATATTGGAACTAAATGACAAGAATCAAATGACTAGTTAACGTATTTATAATTAAACTGGAACTTACTAAATGACAGGATTCAAATGACTAGTTTATATATTTATAATTAAACTGGAACTTACTGAATGACAGGATTCAAATGACTAGTTTATATATTTATAATTAAACTGGAACTTACTGAATGGTTTGTCAATAAATGCTACAGGGCTTATTTAGAGAAAGGTATGTTTAGTGACTTCTATCTGGTAACTAAAATCTTGGAGAAGGGACTATGGGACTATTATCTTAGCTGTGCCTCCTGGCCTGGAGCTTAAGACACAGCTGCAACAGGGAATGAGTTATTTTAACAAAGGGTCATGGTTACTTTGGGCCCAGGTTGGAAGATAGTCAATTGTGCTGAGGAATTTACGGCTTACCACCCACTGTTTCAGCAGAAGGTTAAATTACACCCCATATAGTTATACAGCTCGGGAACAGGACCCTAAAGGGGAACTGGAGATGTTATCTTTAGTGTACCATCTGTTTGGGATTTCGCAAGCCCCAACTTAAAACTGTCTTTTAGTTAAATGTGTCTCAAATAATAGTATATCTGAGGCCAAAATATTCATCACCAGCAACGTAAGTCCCCTAACCTCATATCAGTTTTAACCAGCAATGTAGGTCCCCTAACCTCAAATCAGTTTTAACCAGCAACGTAAGTCTCCTAACCTCAAATCAGTTTTAACCAGCAACGTAAGTCTCCTAACCTCATATCAGTTTTAACCAGCAACGTAAGTCCCCTAACCTCATATCAGTTTTAACCGGCCACGTAGTCAGTTGACAACGTGCATCGCGCCATGATCAACCACACAGAATACAGCTTACTGAGATCTGGTATAGGTAGAGCATAGAATGCTCTGATTAAACGTGATTTTGTCCCTTTCAATGCATTGATGGCATTCGAAACGGGTGATTTGTGTCACATACTGGACTGGTGACGACCCAAGCGCAGGATAGCAAGGCATATGCCATCACCATCACAAACAAAATATATGATTCAATTCTGAACAACAACACTAATATATCGTCGCTAATACAGGGGTTCTCAACGTTTTTGGCCGGGGACCCCCGGAAATGCTTTGGCAATGTCGCGGGACCCCCGCCCGCCCCCTCCCGACCCCCAATATAAATTGACTGCTACAATAATAGAGACAATACACCATAAACAAATACTGAAACCAGATATATAATCATTAGGGAAGGTGTATGCATGTACTATGTGTACTATATGTAAACTCTTCATTTCCATTTTCCAGCCATTCAGTTGCAAAAAAAATTATAAAAAAAGAAAAATTTGGAAATAATTTGGGGACCCCGCAACATAATTTGGCGACACCCCGAGGGGTCACGACCCACGGGTTGAGAACCCCTGGGTTAATCAATGAATGCCCTACTTCATCATACTACAGTGTCACACTCACACACAAGTATCAAACGTAGCAGTTAATTAATTCCTTCTGCTACTTTTGAATTTGAATTCTGAACAGTTTTGGACATATGAGGTTTCCACCGAGACGATGTAGTACAACTGGAGAACATAGAACATAGAAACATAGAACATAGAACCATAGAACCTGGAGAAGACAGAACATAGAACCATGAGGGCTGAGATACAGCTGGAGAAGACAGAACATAGAACCATGAACATTAGATACAGCTGGAGAAGACAGAACATAGAACCATGAACATTAGATACAGCTGGAGAACATAGAACATAGAACCATGAACATTAGATACAGCTGGAGAACATAGAACATAGAACCATGAACATTAGATACAGCTGGAGAACATAGAACATAGAACCATGAACATTAGATACAGCTGGAGAACATAGAACATAGAACCATGAACATTAGATACAGCTGGAGAACATAGAACATAGAACCATGAACATTAGATACAGCTGGAGAACATAGAACATAGAACCATGAACATTAGATACAGCTGGAGAACATAGAACATAGAACCATGAACATTAGATACAGCTGGAGAACATAGAACATAGAACCATGAACATTAGATACAGCTGGAGAACATAGAACATAGAACCATGAACATTAGATACAGCTGGAGAACATAGAACATAGAACCATGAACATTAGATACAGCTGGAGAAGACAGAACATAGAACCATGAACATTAGATACAGCTGGAGAAGACAGAACATAGAACCATGAACATTAGATACAGCTGGAGAAGACAGAACATAGAACCATATAACATAGAACCACATAGACAGAACATAGAACCATGAACATTAGATACAGCTGGAGAAGACAGAACACAGATCCATATAACATAGAACCACATAGACAGAACATAGAACCATGAACATTAGAGAAGACAGAACATAGAACCATGAACATTAGAGAAGACAGAACATAGAACCATGAACATTAGAAAGACATTTGATGTGGACGGGGCTGGAATACACCTCCCTTCCGAAGCCACAATTGCTGGTGGCGGTACTATTGACTATTGACTGAACATTATTTTGCCATATCAGATATGTCTTTTTTGTGGGGGGTTTTGTATTTTTTTTGTTTCATCTTATTCTTGGTACCCATTTAGTATTTGATCGTTGTATTTATGTTTGCTGTTTCTGGACGGGGGGGGGGGGGGGGGGGTATAGAAATGGAACTGTTTGACTGAACTGACTGTCTGAACTATCTTGCTAAAGGAATAAAAACAAAGTAAACAAAGAAAAAGAAAAAAAGAAAAGAAATGTGATGTGGAGCAGGGCTCTTCAGCGTCTCTCAGGCCAATGTGTTGCATATTAAACATTTAGTTTTGTTTGGTTTTGTTTTATGTTTTCAGGAAGCCGTACGCAACGTGATAAGAGGCTTTCAAAGCCAGCTCACCATACTGGGCTGTTTGTCTCTGTTGTTGTGAGATGCGACACTATCTTGGAAGTACATTCTCCACACACACTGTTTCCCTTCTCCTTTTTCAGTGACTGCTACATTGTCTCTGAGTTGTTTCTGCAGCTTTTCAGAGTAAGAATCTGAATCGTCTTTATTGACACATCACAGGTTTACAGGTGTAAAACAAATTGTCTTTGTGCAATTAAGCTCCATCGTTTTGTTTCCAGAAAGAGAAAGAAAAGAAAGATGGGGTGTGTGTGTGTGTGTGTGTGTGTGTGTAAGCAAAGCAAAGCAAAGTTCTTTGTTTACCCAGGGTGAATGGACTAAGCTTGAGATGCTTGTTTACAGCCAGACCCTGCTCATAGAACATTTCATGGTAGGGGTTCAATGCCTTGCTCAAGGGCACTTGTGTGTGTGTGTGTGTGTGTGTGTGTGTGTGTGTGTGTGTGTGTGTCTGTGTGTGCTTGCATGTGCGCGTGCGTGTGTGCGTGTGTGTGTGGGGGGATGGAATGGGGGTAAGATTTTAATTTTCGGAACTCTCGGGCTAATAACGTTGGGGGGGGCCCGTCTAGAGTTTAAATGGACAGGTATCAGTCAGTTGCTGTAGGAACCGGACCAATCTTAGAGTATATATGAATAGAGACGGCACCCGGATGAAACCCTGAGGCGAAATGGACATAGTGACCGAATTTGATATTGCAGCGTGGGCCCAAACACATGAACGCGCTGGTCCGTTGACTATCATTGTGCACGTTCACGATGACACGTGAACGCTGAATGCCTGCAATGATAGTGAGCGGCAGCGCGTTCATGTGTTTGGGCCCAATCCATCCCAGAATGCACTCTGTTCCTACCCAGAATGCACAGTGAAATCGCCTCATGCGCTTTTGAGCAACTTAATGCAAGTGGATGGGAGGAGAACTCGGGTGCCGTCTCTATTCATATATACTCTAAGGGACCAATGTTAAAAGCTTCCGTAGGCCTCAACCATTATATAGACGGAGTCTACGTTGGGTATACGTATATATACGGACCTGGGATATGACGCCACCTCGCGTCGACGTCCGTATACGGACCTGGGATATGACGCCACCTCGCGTCGACGTCCATATACGGACCTGGGATATGACGCCACCTCGCGTCGACGTCCGTATACGGACTTGGGAAAAAAAGAGTTAAGGTTCAGAGTATCGTCAAGTTCAACCACATAGCCCTTATACCGGGAGTAGAGGAGAGGGCTCAGCACGCATCCCTGGGGTGCTCCAGTGATGAGGGTCAGGGTGTGTCATACCGGGAGTAGAGGAGAGGGCTCAGCACGCATCCCTGGGGTGCTCCAGTGATGAGGGTCAGGGTGTGTCATACCGGGAGTAGAGGAGAGGGCTCAGCACGCATCCCTGGGGTGCTCCAGTGATGAGGGTCAGGGTGTGTCATACCGGGAGTAGAGGAGAGGGCTCAGCACGCATCCCTGGGGTGCTCCAGTGATGAGGGTCAGGGTGTGTCATACCGGGAGTAGAGGAGAGGGCTCAGCACGCATCCCTGGGGTGCTCCAGTGATGAGGGTCAGGGTGTGTCATACCGGGAGTAGAGGAGAGGGCTCAGCACGCATCCCTGGGGTGCTCCAGTGATGAGGGTCAGGGTGTGTCATACCGGGAGTAGAGGAGAGGGCTCAGCACGCATCCCTGGGGTGCTCCAGTGATGAGGGTCAGGGTGTGTCATACCGGGAGTAGAGGAGAGGGCTCAGCACGCATCCCTGGGGTGCTCCAGTGATGAGGGTCAGGGTGTGTCATACCGGGAGTAGAGGAGAGGGCTCAGCACGCATCCCTGGGGTGCTCCAGTGATGAGGGTCAGGGTGTGTCATACCGGGAGTAGAGGAGAGGGATCAGCACGCATCCCTGGGGTGCTCCAGTGATGAGGGTCAGGGTGTGTCATACCGGGAGTAGAGGAGAGGGCTCAGCACGCATCCCTGGGGTGCTCCAGTGATGAGGGTCAGGGTGTGTCATACCGGGAGTAGAGGAGAGGGCTCAGCACGCATCCCTGGGGTGCTCCAGTGATGAGGGTCAGGGTGTGTCATACCGGGAGTAGAGGAGAGGGCTCAGCACGCATCCCTGGGGTGCTCCAGTGATGAGGGTCAGGGTGTGTCATACCGGGAGTAGAGGAGAGGGCTCAGCACGCATCCCTGGGGTGCTCCAGTGATGAGGGTCAGGGTGTGTCATACCGGGAGTAGAGGAGAGGGCTCAGCACGCATCCCTGGGGTGCTCCAGTGATGAGGGTCAGGGTGTGTCATACCGGGAGTAGAGGAGAGGGATCAGCACGCATCCCTGGGGTGCTCCAGTGATGAGGGTCAGGGTGTGTCATACCGGGAGTAGAGGAGAGGGCTCAGCACGCATCCCTGGGGTGCTCCAGTGATGAGGGTCAGGGTGTGTCATACCGGGAGTAGAGGAGAGGGCTCAGCACGCATCCCTGGGGTGCTCCAGTGATGAGGGTCAGGGTGTGTCCCACTACTGCCCATTATCACCACCTGGCGTCGGTTCAACAGGAAGTCTAGCCCATTCTGAACAGGAACCCCTTTTGGTGTTTTAAAGCATTATGTTATAATTTATAGCTATTGAAAAATAGCAGATCTACAAGCTCATAGCGCGGCACCGAGTGCTGCGCTACGAGCTTGTTGGTCTGCTATTTTTGGAAAAAAAATCTTGAAAATGTGGCGCAAATCTTTGAGTGTATATTCTTTCAGAGCTAATGTTTTTAACTCAAATCTTTGCTTCTGGGGGGTCCCCTGGAACACCATATTTTCAGATGGGGGTCGGCGGCCAAATACAGATAATTCTGGGGGTCCTTGACATGAAAAGGGCTGAGAACCGCTGACATGGAAACATGGGTTTTTCTGAAAACTGTCATGATTTAGAAGACATTTTGTAGAATGGAGCTCAGGTCTAAATGGGGGTAGTATCCAGTCGCATTTGATGGCTTCATAGATTGATTTTTTTGCAGCCGTCGTCATCGTCAACTAACCGTGTTATGTTTGTTCTGGGCATGATGTCATAATTCTGTGACAGGAGCAGCTGTAGACAGGCTGTATTATTTGGTACAAATGGAGAAATAGGATGGCACAGATTACCAGAGTACTATTTTTTGTTTATTACATTTCATCAGCTTTCAATGTTATAATGCTCCAGTTCGTATTTGTGTCCGCCACATTTCTTTTCACATGTATTGTATATCACTGTATGCTGTATGAGATCTCTGGATGAAATTGGCATACCAACCTGGAAATTGTATTTTCTGTTAAAGGAGCATTCAGTGATTTGGGTGATTTGGAAAACCACCCAGTCCGCCCGGTAACAAAATGTGCACATGCACGCTCTACAGTGGGGGGAAGTGCAACAGGCCAACAGCATGTGCACCAAGGCCCGCCCACACTCGATCATGATTGGAGGAAGGCCCCTCTCATCCTGATTGGATGAAGGCTTTGCCACCCGCCACCAAAACTGAAACTAGGGTTTTTTTACCCTAGGGGCTCACTGGGGACAGGGAGGAACTCCTTATATGGTCAGCACACTCTATAGTAGGGAGGATTATCCAAATAAAAATAAAAAATAAGTGATATTTGAATGAAGCGAAATCACTGAATATACCTTTAACTAAAGAGCTGGAGAGACATGCAGGGGTAGACTTCCGTTACTGAAAAACTCTATAGCATTGATATCTATTTGAATATTGGAACATTTGAACACTTATTTTAACAAAGAAATATCACTTACTGCACCTTTAAGGTTTTCAGCCAAGCTCTTTCTTGGTTTATCAGTAGCCTCTATCTGTGTATCGCCTCAAGGTCAGCCACTCGGCTGTGATTGGTTTATCAGTAGCCTCTATCTGTGTATCGCCTCAAGGTCAGCCACTCGGCTGTGATTGGTTTATCAGTAGCCTCTATCTGTGTATCGCCTCAAGGTCAGCCACTCGGCTGTGATTGGTTTATCAGTAGCCTCTATCTGTGTATCGCCTCAAGGTCAGCCACCCGGCTGTGATGCTGGATTATGTGGCGCGGCTCCCGGCTAACAGCTATACTGCAGTCTGATTGGCTCCCGGCTAACAGCTATACTGCAGTCTGATTGGCTCCCGGCTAACAGCTATACTGCAGTCTGATTCTCTTTCAGGCCATTTAGTCCATATAGACCACATTCTACTAAATGTCTTCCAAATCATGACAGTTTGCTGAAAACCCCATGTTTCTATATCAGACATTTTCATGTCAAGGACCCCCAAATATATGATGTAATTGACCGCCGACCCCCATCTGAAAATATGTTGTTCCAGGGACCCAGAAGCAAAGATTTGAGTAAAAAAAAAGTTCGCTCTGAAAGAATATATATTCAAATATTTGCGCCACATTTTCACGATTTTTCAAAAATAGCAGATCTACAAGCTCGTAGCGCGGCACTCGGTGCCGCGCTATGAGCTTGTAGATCTGCTATTTTTCAATAGCTAAAGCAATAACATAATGCTTAAAACACCAAAAGGGGTTCCCGCCCAGAATGGGTTAAAACGTGCTTTGAACACGCTGACATTTTTCAGCTGCCGATTAAAAGATGTGACCACAGCTGCAAAAAAAAGGGCCACCAACAGCCAGTGCTGTAGACTATTTTGGTTTTAATTATTCTTTCAGATAGTATACCATAATTATCCCCTCGCGCACGCACATGCACGAGTATAGCTCATTTACTGACGTGTGTGTTGTTGTTGAACAGCACGTAGGCTGTGCACTACTTTGAATACTAAATACTAAATCTATTGTTAAAGATGGAGTGCCGTGATTTCCCCCCCCCCCCCCCCCATAAAACAAGATCATCAGGCATCATGATTATACTAGGAGGAAGATTTATTTCAAAAAAAGTGTACAGAAAGTGTTAAAATTATGTTTCCATGTGGCCACACCCACCAGTTCATTAAGTATACCTGGTTTTCACTTTAGCACCACCTACCTGAACTTACAGCTAATAATGTGGGAGGGGTTAGGGTTATGATGTCACTAAAATGGTGTTATTTCCATTGGGCCTTTTGACTCAAAGGCTTTCAGCTTTCAGGAAGAAACCAACAATACACAGGGAAGACATATTTGAATATTATAACCACATCTGGGGGTCTATTAGATGTATGTTGACCCTCATGGCCAGGCCCAGCAGTCATTGTCACCTCAGTCAGTATCCACACACATCCAAGTGCTCGGCCACTACAGTATCATCTGGAAAAGGTGATTGAAGTGCACATAATTCTTCCTATCCCCAGCCCCCCAGCGTACTAGCAGGTACGCTTTTTCAGTTTGACTATACTACGAATATAGCGTATACTGGTAGAACACACCACTGCCGATAGCCTACCAATCAATCAATCAATCAATCAATCAATCAATCAATCAATCAATCAATCAGGCTTTAATTATATAGCACAATTCAGACAATAAGTGTGGTTCAAAGTGCTTCACCGGAAAAAGAAATGGAGAGAGAAAAAACTAAACAAGAATCAAACAGCTAAAACAGGAAAAGACATGCAACGATCTAATTAAAGGGCATAGTAACTAAAGTCACCATATTTTCTTGTGTCTCTGGAATCTCTAGTTCTAAGGAGTCTGGAATCTCTAGTTCTAAGGAGTCTGCCGGACACACATTTAGGAATCATTGCTAAGTATTCAGGTGCATTCCTATTCAATGTTTTAAATTTAAAATCATTTATTTGTGTCAACAATTCCAAACACACACGTTTATAATTGATCCTATTTGAGTTCTCACCCCTGATTCAATCAAATTGCTACCTTTAACCCATTCAGTGTGGTCTTAGATAGCTTGTATAGCCTTATAGCAACAGGATTTAGAATATTCAAAATGAAGTGGTTAAAGTATGTTTTGTAATGATAATCAAAATCTGCAAAAGTAACTATAGTGACTAAAGTTTTCAAATAAATGTAGTGGAGTAAAAGTACAATATTTGGATCCGAGATGTTGTGGAGTAAAGATACAAGTATTGGAAATACTCCAGTAAAAGTAAAAGTACCTCAAAATGTTAACCCATTCTGGGCGGGAACCCCTTTTGGTGTTAGCATTATGTTATGCTTTAGCTATTGAAAAAGAACAGATCTACAAGCTCATAGCGCGCCACCGAGTGGCGCGCTACGAGCTTGTAGGTCTGCTATTTTTGAAAAATCTAAGAACGACTGACATAGAAACATAGGCTTTTGTGCTGGTTCCTGACACCGGGCACTGCACTCCCCTGTGGGGGTTCATATGATGCTAGGGTTCATATGATGCTAGGGTTCATATGATGCTATGGTTCATATGATGCTAGGGTTCATATGATGCTAGGGTTCATATGATGGTAGGGTTCATATGATGCTAGGGTTCATATGATGGTAGGGTTCATATGATGCTAGGGTTCATATGATGCTAGGGTTCATATGATGCTAGGGTTCATAATGCTAGGGTTCATATGATGGTAGGGTTCATATGATGCTAGGGTTCATATGATGCTAGGGTTCATATGATGCTAGGGTTCATATGATGCTAGGGTTCATCCACCTACATCATCCTTCCCTTCATGCTTTTATTTCTTCGAGTCTCAATTTAATGTCTCCATTTTTGTACAGAATACGTCTGCTGCTAGACTTTCAACAAAAAGATAATGATTGCCACTTTAAGTAGAGTACTTGAGTAGATGTTCTTAGTTACTTTCCACCACTGCCGGCCCAGACAGTCAGACAGACAGACAGACAGACAGACAGACAGACAGACAGACAGACAGACAGCCAGACAGTGTGCGACGGACGCTGTCCTGATGGCGCTGATGAACCGTACAGTGATGAAGTGCTGCTCCAACATTACAGATGAAATATTAAACTGATTATAACTTGATGCACAGATAGAGCAATATACTGTACACATTTTATAGTTTTATACGGCGTGGCTCTGCAAGATGCCTGCAGTCTGAGAGGGTGTGTGTGTGTGTGTGTGTGTGTGTGTGTGTGTGTGTGTGCGTGCACAGGAGGTGCATGCGTGTGTGCGTGTGTGCGTGCGTTACTAATACATACTTGTGAGAACCACAAGTATATAGTATAATTTAAGAAATAGAACCATTTTCCTGGTCACAATAGAGACAGATGTTTTACGTTTAAACAGATGTTTAGAGATAGGTTTACAATAGTAAAAGATTGCGGTTGGCTCAGGATTAGACATTATGAAGTTAGGTTTAGGGGTTGGAATTAAAGTTAACCATGATTTACACTTAGTTGCGTGCCAGTGTCATGCACCGAAAAATAGCTGATCTATAAGCTCACAACGTGAGCTGACGTTCCGAAGCTTTTAGGTGTACGGTTAAAATGAATGAATCTACACAGGTTGATTCACAAATGCACATGCTCTGGTTCAGGCATCTGACTCGCTAATTTGCCACTTTAGAACCGGGGTGTTCAGCATTTGATTTGTCATGATTAGCAAGGCAAGTGGACCCAGGTGCAGAGACCAAGGAACGGTTACAGATTGAAGTCCTTTTTTATTGCAGTTCAGGGCAGGCTGGCACAGAGAGTAGGTACAGTAGCAGAGAAAACAGAACGACCAGGCGCTCTCAGGAGGTCCTTAGTCCCCCCCAGAGGACTAAGGATGGGGAGGAAAAGGGGGGCGATTAGTGGACTACCGTATGTTCACAGGCACAGCACGTTTCTGAGCCTAAATATTCCGTTTGTAGTAGCTAATTGGCTAGAGAAGGCTACTACAAAATCCCACAAGAGGTGAAATACATTACCGGTATTTAGAAGGACAAATAAAAGATTAATTACGTCAATCGTTTATAAAGACATGAATTCCTTTGCAGGGACAGAAGACCAAACTATTCAAGTGTTATAGAAATTTTCAAATTAGGGAGGGGCCTATGTAAGCGACTGCGGCAACCACACTTTTCTAGTTATATATGTTTTTGTGTAATTGAGGTCGGAAAACAACATTTATTTTTGTTGGATATCATGAGACCTTAAGCCAATTTCAATAGGATAAGTTAAGGCAACTGCCAACATGTTTCAAAGTCGGAAGGTCTGTATAATTAGTTTTCGCCCTAATGAAGACCTTTCGAGGTTGAAACATGTCGGATCGGATCATCAGCTTTTTCTACTGTTGGCGTAGACTGGAAACACACTGTAGACAAACTGAACACTGTCTGGAACATTTGATGACAAGCTGATAGACAGCTATAAAAGTAAGGTATTATACACACCGGGGAACCAATCACAGCTGGAGTGGGCGGGGAAAACACAGCAGGAAGGAACAGACAGACTGGGGGAGGAGGAGGGGTACAAGAACACAAGGAAACAGAAGCACACGATGTAAACACAAAACACTACCAAACATTCTGCAAAACCTGCAGGCAGGCAGGCAGACAGACAGACAGACAGACAGACAGACAGACAGACAGACAGGCAGACAGACAGGCAGGCAGGCAGGCAGGCAGGCAGACAGACAGACAGACAGACAGACAGACAGACAGACAGACAGACAGACAGGCAGGCAGGCAGGCAGGCAGGCAGGCAGGCAGGCAGGCAGGCAGGCAGGCACAATTCCACTTCATGTGCCACCCAAAAAAATGCTTTTCCCCAGTAACATCTATAAGGCCTGTAGTAGGTCAGCTATAGGCCTAATGGCCTTTACCAGCTGCAGCAAATCTCCATTGAATTGACACCTATTGTGTCAGAGCTGTACACGGTCCACAGAATACATGAGCTGGGTTATATATGGCCATTGTCTCGTCTCCTACTGTCTGTACATATAATTTTGGTTTCAATGTATTTAATTGTAGTTCATGAAGGAATATGAGGGTCCTCCAGGAAGAACATTATTCACAATACAATAACAACAAATTAAACATTCATTTTATTTTAAAGAAACTGTTGCATTTGAATTGCCTTTGTATAAAACAAACAGGGAGATATACACTAGGTCCCCAGCAAAATGATTGATACCAAATAGACGGTTACGGACCTGTAACTCAGAGAGCGTACAGTACAAATGGAACCAAATGGACCTGTAAGGGTCCATTTGGTTGTAATTGTGCACTCTCTGAGCTAAATTAACCAAAGGTTTGTATATTTACAACGCTTTGTGCTTGTTGTGTCTCCACAGGTGAGCAGCAGGATGGCGTCGGGGGAGGCGGGAGGGCACAGCTACCTGGTGGCGTGCTGGCAGCCCATCCTGTTCCTGATGCTGGGCACCGTCCTCTCAGGCTCCACCACGGGCTGCCCCTCCAGGTGCGACTGCAACGGGCATGAGCGCTCGGTGGTGTGCCACCGGCGGAGGCTGGCGTCGCTCCCCGAGGGGATCCCCATCGAGACCAGGCTCCTGGACCTGAGCAAGAACCGCCTGAAGGGCCTGGGACCGGAGGAGTTCATCAACTACTCCCAGCTGGAGGAGCTGCAGCTCAACGAGAACAACATCTCGTCCATCGAGCCGGGAGCCTTCAGCAACCTGGTCAACCTGCGGACGCTGGGGCTGCGCAGCAACCAGCTGAAGCTCATCCAGCTCGGGGTGTTCACGGGCCTCGTGAACCTCACCCAGCTGGACATCAGCGAGAACAGGATCGTCATCCTCCTGGACTACATGTTCCAGGAGCTGTACAACCTGCGGGCGCTGGAGGTGGGCGACGCCGACCTGGTGTTCATCTCGCCGCGCTCCTTCCACGGCCTCAGCAACCTGGAGAGCCTGAGCGTGGAGCGCTGCAGCCTGGCGTCGGTGCCCACCGACGCCCTCGGCCACCTGCACAACCTGCTGACGCTCCGCCTGCGCCACCTCAACGTCAGCGTGGTCCGGGACTACTCCTTCAAGAGGCTGTACCGCCTCCGGGTGCTGGAGATCTCCCACATGCCCTCGCTGGACACCATGACCCCCAAATGCCTGTTTGGGCTCAACATCACGTCCCTGTCGGTGACCAGCTGCAATCTCACTGCCATACCGTACCAGGCGATCCGCCACCTGGGCCACCTGCGCTTTCTCAACTTGTCCTTCAACCCCATTCACACCGTGGAGGGAAACCAGCTGCACAATTTACAAAAGCTCCAGGCCTTTCACTTGGTCGGCGGGAGATTAGCCACCATTGAGCCCTATTCGTTCCGGGGTCTGAATCACCTCCGTGTCCTCAACGTGTCCATCAACGGCCTCAGCACCCTGGAGGAGTCCGTCTTTCACTCGGTGGGCAACCTGGAGACCCTGGCCCTGTACGGTAACCCCTTGGCCTGCGACTGCCGCCTGCTCTGGGTCTTCCGCCGACGGTGGAGGCTCAACTTCAACAGGCAGCAGCCCGCGTGCGCCTCGCCCGACGCCGTGCAGGGCAAAGAGTTCAAGGATTTCCCCGATATACTTCCCGCCGAGTACTTCACCTGTCAGAAGTCTATGATTTTAGACCACAAGGTTCAAGAAAGCCACGTAGACGAGGGAACAACACTGCATTTCACCTGTCAGGCCAAGGGCGATCCGGTCCCTGTGATAATGTGGCTGTCACCCAGGAAGGAGTTCATTACCACCAAAACCGTGGGATCGAGACTCACCGTTTCCCCTGAAGGCACGCTGGAGGTGCGTTACGCTCAGATCCAGGACAACGGCACCTACCTGTGTATCGCCAGCAATGCAGCGGGGAATGACACCAAATCGGCTCACCTGTTTGTGCACAGCTACTCGCCCAACTGGCCCCATCAGCCAAACAAAACGTTTGCCTTTATCTCCAACCAACCGAGCGAAGACGGGACGAACGTGACTCGCGCCGCGGCTCCTTTCCCGTTCGACGTAAAGACCCTCATCATTGCCACCACCATGGGGTTCATCTCTTTCTTAGGAGTTGTGCTTTTCTGTCTTGTTATCCTCTTCCTTTGGAGTAGAGGGAAAGGGAATGTCAAGTCAAATACCATCGAGGTGGAGTATGTGCCCCGGAAAGACGAGGCGGACGAAGGCAGTCCATCTGAGGGCTCGCTGAAGTTCAACATGAAAATCATGTGATCATACGTTTACAGACTGTCGTCGGTGCGGCTGCCTTGTTGAGGTAACAAGGAACCGTCGCTCCTGGGGAAAACAAACGTCCCGTATATGTTTCCGCACACAAAAACTAATCTTTTTTTCTTCGTTCGGTACTTTCCTGTACCGAACCGAATGAACATTTGGTACGAATCTCTGTACTAATTGCACCCCTATAGGGATGGATACAGACCACACATCATGAAATGTGTGTTCAGTTGGAGAGAGACAGAGAGTCATGCCAACAGACTACAAATGAGGCTGTAGAAATTGCACAGCTTCAAGGAAGTACCTTGGGGACTGTTTCATGGACATAATCTTGAAAAGTTGAATTTGACATTTCTGTGAATTTCAATGGGCAACAGTCAATAAGGAAGAAAATAAAAACAAACCTTTACAGTACAGTACAGTATGTGCTCCTTTCTGCCAACACAAAGGAGTTTGTCTTTAAAACTTACAGTAGCCTATCTACAGTTTGAACTATTACAGTACGTCTTTTTTCTGTATCTTGTAATCTTGTTCTTTCCATGTACATTTTTGCAGTGACCCAACAGTGATGCTGATCTCATAGCTTTGGGTTTGAACATGTTACGATCTAGAGCAGGCTCCGTGTCCAGCTACTTTTTCCCAAACAGTTTTGATGTAATTCAGCTGGAAGAGAGGTGATAAGAGTCCATTTTGCAGAGTTTACAAATTAACCCATTTAGGCCTGACCTCGAAATTCAAAAGAAATCTTCTAAATCCTCCAGTTTTCTGAAATAAATATTTTCACAATTTTTCAAAAATAGCAGACCTACAAGCTCGTAGTGCGCCACTCGGTGGCGCGCTATGAGCTTGTAGATCTGCTATTTTTCAAAATGGGTTAACCTCCAAAACTAGAAACAGTATTCAGTGGCACAATCAACAAACAACCCAGAGATATATCCCTAAATTGAAGACTTAGGTTTCCTGTTTTCCTGCTATCATTCGACGCAGATTTCACATTAAATGAGGGGTTTTATCTTCTCTAATTAACTCCGGTATATACAGTACACCCAAGGACTGCTCTGAAGGTAATTTGGTCAAATTCTTGAAATGTCTGTTTGAAATTGATATGCGGATGGGATGTCTATTAAAATTACATTTTTATACAACAACGCTGGTTATTTTTAGCCTGGCAGTGGCATGGCACTTTGGTGTGGAAGTATTTCTTTACAAGGGGCGGTTATACAAACAGATGCCAACGTCACCCACAGAGTTGTGGGCCACGACTCTGGGGTGAGCAGAATGTCATTCAAACTGAGGAGTGCCAGACCAAAATCTCCCCAGGGATTTGTATTTATTTTCCTGTGGCAGATTCGTCTGGTTTCCAGGCTAGGTTATTTTATGATAATCTACAATGAGGCAGTGTTGTTTTTGTCGACTAAAACGTGTGTGTGTGTTCGTCGACTACTACTACTACTACTACTATCGACGAAAACTAAATGGAAACTAAATGAAAACTAAGCTACCAAAACAAAGACTAAATGTATTGACAATTTCGTCAATAAATAAAAACTACAATTTACAATTTAGGCATTTAGCGCAGACGCTCTTAATCCAGAGCGATTTACAATAGGCAAGAACAAAAGCATGGGAATACATCACATATATAAAATGCATTTATCATGAAACATGCGTAAGCTAAGAACGTAACTAGAACATATCTATATAATGACACTATACATATAACCTATACATATGTACTATGATGTGCTATGACTACATACAATGCAATTATTGTGCTGTCTACATGACATGCTATAAGTCTGTTTCAAATGCTATCTAAGTCTAAAAGTGCTATCTAAGGGGGTAGGATAAGTGCTATGGGCCATGATGGAGTCTGAAAAGGTGGGTCTTCAGACTACGGCGGGTCGAGAGAAGAGAGATCCAGTATAAGTGATTTTACACTTGGTTGCATGCTGAAAATAGCCGATCTACAAGCTCACAACGCGTCGCAGCGCGACGCGTTGGGAGCTTGTAGATTGGCTATTTTCAGCAAGTGTAAAAACATTACAGTCATTACGACGACATCAAGGCCCGCCAAAATACATTTTAGTCGACTACATCAACTGTAGATTTAGTCGACTAAAATCGCATGACATTCAGTCGACTAAAACTAAACATTCCAGGTGACTAAAATGTGACTAAAACTAAATGAAGTTTCAGTCCAAAGACTATATGACTGAACTAAAAATAGAAATTTTCTGCCAAAAACAACACTGCAATGAGGGATATAAATAGGCCTAATGTTTTCATCTGAAAGATGAAAACATGCACTGCAGATTCACATGATGCCCATGTACTGCAGATTCACATGATGCCCATGTACTGCAGATTCACATGATGCCCATGTACTGCAGATTCACATGATGCCCATGCACTGCAGATTCACATGGAACACCACATAGAATACACCACATAGAATACACCACATAGAATACACCACATAGAATATATGCTCTGTCTCAGAACATGGAACACCACATAGAATATATGCTCTGTTGGGGGCAGCGGTGGCCAAACGGTTTGCGGAGCGGTCTTGTTATCGGAAGGTCGCCAGTTCGAATCCCCGGACCGGCACGTTAATATTACCACCGCTGAAGTGCCCTTGAGCAAGGCATTGAACCCCTACCATGAAATGTTCTATGAGCAGGGTCTGGCTGTAAACAAGCATCTGGAGCTTAGTCCATTCACCCTGGGTAAACAAAGAACTTTGCTTTGCTTTGGAACACCAAATAGAATATAAATATGCTCTCAGTACATGGAATTTACTGTACAGTATCACTCAGATTTAGTATTAAAGGATCACTTCACCACTTTTCAACTTATCTTCATATAATTGGTCCTCACTAATGTTCATGATAAAATACCACATTTCTTTCCTACTCAGTGTCTCATAGGAGGGCTGTGGGCAGTTCAGAAACCAGTCTGTGTCTTAGGAGGGCTGTGGGCATTTCAGAAACCAGTCTGTGTATCATAGAAGGGATGTGGGCAGTTCAGAAACCAGTCTGTGTCTCATAGCAGGGCTGTGGGCAGTTGAGAAACCAGTCTGTCTCTTAGGAGGGATGTGGGCATTTCAGAAAAACAGTCTGTGTATCATAGAAGGGATGTGGGCAGTTCAGAAACCAGTATGTGTCTCATAGCAGGGCTGTGGGCAGTTCAGAAACCAGTCTGTGTCTCTTAGGAGGGCTGTGGGAAGTTCAGAAACCAGTCTGTGTCTCATAGCAGGGCTGTGGGCAGTTCAGAAACCAGCCTGTGTCTCTTAGGACGGCTGTGGGCAGTTCAGAAACCAGTCTGTCTCATAGGAGGGCTGTGGGCAGTTCAGAAACCAGTCTGTGTCTCTTAGGAGGGCTGTGGGCAGTTCAGAAACCAGTCTGTGTCTCATAGGAGGGCTGTGGGCAGTTCAGAAACCAGTCTGTGTCTCTTAGAGGGCTGTGGGCAGTTCAGAAACCAGTCTGTGTCTCATAGGAGGGCTGTGGGCAGTTCAGAAATCAGTCTGTGTCTCATAGGAGGGCTGTGGGCAGTTCAGAAACCAGTCTGTGTCTGTGGGCAGTTCAGAAACCAGTCTGTGTCTCATAGGAGGGCTGTGGGCAGTTCAGAAACCAGTCTGTGTCTCTTAGAGGGCTGTGGGCAGTTCAGAAACCAGTCTGTGTCTCATAGGAGGGCTGTGGGCAGTTCAGAAATCAGTCTGTGTCTCATAGGAGGGCTGTGGGCAGTTCAGAAACCAGTCTGTGTCTCATAGGAGGGCTGTGGGCAGTTCAGAAACCAGTCTGTGTCTCTTAGAGGGCTGTGGGCAGTTCAGAAACCAGTCTGTGTCTCATAGGAGGGCTGTGGGCAGTTCAGAAACCAGTCTGTGTCTGTGGACAGTTCAGAAACCAGTCTGTGTCTCATAGGAGGGCTGTGGGCAGTTCAGAAACCAGTCTGTGTCTCATAGGAGGGCTGTGGGCAGTTCAGAAACCAGTCTGTGTCTCTTAGGAGGGCTGTGGGCAGTTCAGAAACCCGTCCACCAGTGACATCATCGTTAGGCAGATTTTTTTTAATCATGAACATTAGTGCGGACCGATTATATGAAGGTAGGTTGAAAAGTGGTGAAGTGGTCCTTTAAGCATAAATATACAAATTAACGATTAGGCATGTCATAATAGGCGAACACAAGAAACAAGAATTGATCAATTATCAATTAATTACCAGCTGCTACCTTGTATCTCCAGAATTGTGCTATGACATGTAAATATCTGTCTATCTGTATTTATGTGTGTGTGGAAACAACAACAGCATCTGTCCAGATGACTCTGTAACTGTGAGAGTGTAGCCTTAGCCTATAATACAAATGGAACCAGAGGACCCTTTTATAACAATAAACTCTGAGACTGTACAAATGGACTGTTATGGGTCCATTTGGTTGTATTTGTTCACTCTCAGGTATAGGCCATTGTCCAAACCATTATATATTGCACCTCATAGCTGTCGGTTGTAGTGTTAACATTGGCTTGGCAGGTATTAAAGAACATCTCTCATTATGTGTCAACATCGCGGGGGTCCGCGGTAGTCTGCGTGGGGGTCCGCGGGTACAGTGGGGGTCCCCGTGGAGGCCGGCGCGGGGGTCCGCGGTAGTCTGCGTGGGGGTCCGCGGGTACAGTGGGGGTCCCCGTGGAGGCCGGCGCGGGGGTCCACGGTAGTCTGCGTGGGGGTCCGCGGGTACAGTGGGGGTCCCCGTGGAGGCCGGCGCGGGGGTCCGCGGTAGTCTGCGTGGGGGTCCGCGGGTACAGTGGGGGTCCCCGTGGAGGCCGGCGCGGGGGTCCACGGTAGTCTGCGTGGGGGTCCGCGGGTACAGTGGGGGTCCCCGTGGAGGCCGGCGCGGGGGTCCGCGGTAGTCTGCGTGGGGGTCCGCGGGTACAGTGGGGGTCCCCGTGGAGGCCGGCGCGGGGGTCCGCGGTAGTCTGCGTGGGGGTCCGCGGGTACAGTGGGGGTCCCCGTGGAGGCCGGCGCGGGGGTCCGCGGTAGTCTGCGTGGGGGTCCGCGGGTACAGTGGGGGTCCCCGTGGAGGCCGGCGCGGGGGTCCGCGGTAGTCTGCGTGGGGGTCCGCGGGTACAGCGGGGGGTCCCCGTGGAGGCCGGCGCGGGGGTCCACGGTAGTCTGCGTGGGGGTCCGCGGGTACAGTGGGGGTCCCCGTGGAGGCCGGCGCGGGGGTCCGCGGTAGTCTGCGTGGGGGTCCGCGGGTACAGTGGGGGTCCCCGTGGAGGCCGGCGCGGGGGTCCGCGGTAGTCTGCGTGGGGGTCCGCGGGTACAGTGGGGGTCCCCGTGGAGGCCGGCGCGGGGGTCCGCGGTAGTCTGCGTGGGGGTCCGCGGGTACAGTGGGGGTCCCCGTGGAGGCCGGCGCGGGGGTCCGCGGTAGTCTGCGTGGGGGTCCGCGGGTACAGTGGGGGTCCCCGTGGAGGCCGGCGCGGGGGTCCGCGGTAGTCTGCGTGGGGGTCCGCGGGTACAGTGGGGGTCCCCGTGGAGGCCGGCGCGGGGGTCCGCGGTAGTCTGCGTGGGGGTCCGCGGGTACAGTGGGGGTCCCCGTGGAGGCCGGCGCGGGGGTCCGCGGTAGTCTGCGTGGGGGTCCGCGGGTACAGTGGGGGTCCCCGTGGAGGCCGGCGCGGGGGTCCGCGGTAGTCTGCGTGGGGGTCCGCGGGTACAGTGGGGGTCCCCGTGGAGGCCGGCGCGGGGGTCCGCGGTAGTCTGCGTGGGGGTCCGCGGGTACAGTGGGGGTCCCCGTGGAGGCCAGCGCGGGGGTCCACGGTAGTCTGCGTGGGGGTCCTCGAAATGAATACTCTCGCCATCATCCCGCTAGGACAACACAGAGTGTGGCTAAATAGCAAAGCAGTCATTTATACCGTGCAGAAGCGGGTACAATAATTCTCATTACCCGCTGAGGAAACCAAGCCGAACAACTCTTCTCTAATATGCTCGGGGCGAAGCGGAGACAAACAAGACTCTTGATTAATTCTTGTCCTACAATTCAACCGGGTACAGCGGGGGTCCCCGTGGAGGCCATCACGGGGGTCTGCGGTAGTCTGCGCGGGCGTCTGCGGATACATCGGGGGTCCCTGCGGTAGTCTGCGTGGGGGTCCGCGGGTACAGTGACTCGACTGAGACTCAAATGTGTTACTGTTGGCCATTAAATCAGCGGGTGTGCTCTCATGGAGGTCTACGCATGTGTTTAGCTGCGCTGCACTGTTATGCTCAAATTAGTTAGCCTAAAGAATTCTGAGGCATCATGGCGGCGGGTTCAAGTTTCATCAAATTGGTTTGACTCTTAGAGTATATATGAATAGAGACGGCACCCGGAGGAAACCCTGAGGCGAAATGGACATAGTGGCCGAATTTGGTATTTCAGTTTAGCCCCAAACACATAAACACGCTAGTTCGTTGACTATCATTGCACACGTTCATGATGACACGTGAACGCTGTTTCATACGTGAACGCACGTGAACGCGTGCAATGATAGTCAACGGCAGCGCGTTCATGTGTTTGGGCCCAATCCATCCCAGAATGCACTCTGTTCCTACCCGGACGGAGGAGTGAAATCGCCTCATGCGCTTTAGAGCAACGTAATGCAAGTGGATGGGAAGAAATCCGGTGCCGTCTCTATTCATATATACTCTAAGGTTTGACTTCATGACGTTCAGCTAGCATCCCATGGCTGAGAGGTCGGCTAGAGGCAAAAAGTGGCTGGTTGCCTAGAGACGAGGCAGCCAAAACCAGCTCCGCTGTGCTTCACACAAAAGGAGGCCAGGACCAATAGGATCAACCCTGTGGGACCCGGTCAATAAATTGCATAGGTTTTTTGAGTGGTTAATAGATCTCAGCTGTGTGGTCCAATCAATGCGATAGATTGTGACTTGGCGGTAATCCTAACATGCCTATGCAGTGTTTTACGATCCCACATTTGTATTTATGCTAATGATTTGTGCGCTCTGTGCCAAAAAGACGACATGTTAATGTGACACTGTAGTGAGTCATTTCTGCTGTGCGGATCATGCTTTGAGTTTGTCTTCAAAGAGAACAGAAGCAGAGGCACAGCACAGTAAACGATCAAGTACATCAGGTCTGAACTTTGCAGAGGTACAGTAACAGTACCAGTAACAGTACCAGGTACAGTAACAGTACCAGGTACAGTAACAGTACCAGACATTAGCCAAAAATAGCCGACCTACAAGCTCACAATGCGTCAGATTGCGACGCATTGTGACCTTGTAGATCGAGCATTTTTTTGTCCAAGAGTTTTGTCGTCTACGCGGAAAGATTTGGTCCAAGTCCAGTTCTCTAAGAATCAAACGGTTTAAGTGGTTCAATATGACATTTAACATCATGTTTGCAGGAGTAGCTATAGACTACAGCAGAAACCTGAGAAAGCAGAGACCAAATGGACCCGTAAGGATCTATAAGGGTCCATTTGGTTACCAACTCTTCATAGTTTGGCTGGGGACCACCTGGAACACCCTTGAGGACCACTGGACCACTTGACTACAGTGGAGGTGGAGAGATTCAACTACATGGTGTCTGCACTAGGGGGTTTGGCTTATTCACATAATTAAACTCAATCACAGTGTCTGATTTTAGAGTGTAACAATCGGCCTTTAGGTTTGAAACGACAATCATTAACTAAAGGAAAAAGACGGGATCGGCAGGTTCTTAGCTCAGTGAAACTCACACATTTAATAACTACAGGTACTATACCAAAACAATAAACAAACAAATCAACAATCAGCAGTCCCCTTTCAACCCAACCAAGTCCCCCCCCCCCCCCCCCCCCACACCCAAACCACAACAGTTGTACACAGTTGTAAATAATAAACAAAGCAATTGCCACGCTCCTCGTTGACCGGCAGTCCATTCATGAATCCAGCGCAGATGACGCAGTCTCCCCAGTGTCCCAACACGGCCACTTACTCCGTGCTAGGCTGGACTCGACAGTTGGAAGTGCACATATCATAGGGTTTCGCATGTACTCATATCACACGTATACAATAACACGCCTTGGAAAGCAGATAATTATAATATAATGTGAATTTGTCACAAGAGTAACTGGTTGACACAGGCATGTGTATTTCAGCATTGAGAAAACAAAGAGAGATGTTTTCTTCCCCTTAGTGTATCAAGAAGAAAGCATCATTTCACAGTATGTTAACTTCAACCAAGGGACCAGAATAGCTAATGAGATATGAGATACGGATCTAGTATGAGATCCCTATAGTATGTGTAATAGATCCCTATAGTATGTGTGCAGTCACCAAGAGGAACAACATTGTTTCACTTCAAATAGAAAGTACAAATCGTGCTCTGTTCAATTTTTTTTCCAAAACTGGTTGTTGAGATTGAAGTTATGTAGCCTATACTAAACACAATGTCGAAACTCAGACATGCACGTTTGTGCACGCACACACGCACGCACGCACGTGTTTCAGGATACTGATCACGGATACAGGAAGCATGGTCTCCTCCATACTGTACTATATGTAATTATCACAGACACTGAACATAATTTAGCGAATGCCCTTAATAGCTCTCGGCTTAGGCATTCCTGCAATCTACAGGCCTCTCACAACACATACAGTACTGGACATTACCGAGGCTTCCAAATATGAACACAAGGAGTTTACAGTTAGCATCCTTAAGACATCGGTACTTTAGCACCTTGGTAAGGAATGCCTCTTTCAGGCTGTGGTCGAATGTACAACTCCCCCCCCCTCCCCCCCACGCTCATTCACTGGGTTATTGCGTGGGTGAAGTAGACTCTCCTCTCCTCTCCTCTCCTCTCCTCTCCTCTCCTCTCCTCTCCTCTCCTCTCCTCTCCTCTCCTCTCCTCTCCTCTCCTCTCCTCTCTTCTCCTCTCCTCTCCTCTCCTCTCCTCTCCTCTCCTCTCTTCTCCTCTCCTCTCCTCTCCTCCCCTCCCCTCCCCTCTCCTCTCCTCTCCTCTCCTCCCCTCCCCTCCCCTCCCCTCCCCTCTCCTCTCCTCTCCTCCCCTCCCCTCCTCTCCCTCTCCCTCTCCCCCTCCCCTCCGCCTGCCTGCCTGCCTGCCTGCCTGCCTGCCTGCCTGTGTGCGTGCGTGCGTGCGTGCGTGTCATTTATAACACTCAAGGATACAGGTGAGCGCTTATACCGTGTCAGTCTGAACGCTGCATGCATAATGGATAGATTTTTCTCCATAACTTCATGTCCTCACGATGAATTATTTACATTGCCAGGTATGCAACATAACGTGCAATTTGTCTCGGTAAGGTTGGTGCATTACCCCGATTAACCCGGAATATTGATAACATATATAATTTACTATAACTATTTACTCAAAATATGACGATAAACAGATAGGCAGGTACAGCAAAACCAATTAAAGGATAACACAAAATAGTCCTGGAGGCATTTAGGCATTTAGCAGACGCTCTTAATCTAGGGCGTCGTGCCTCCCATTGTGGTCCTAATGTATTCAGTGCTCTAGAAGTGCCCTAGTATAAAAAAGATGAGGGAGTGATTTTGGACACACCAGAGATAGTTCCAACCGCCTCAGCAAACAGGAAATTACAGGAGCGTAAAGCATAGTTTATATACTGCGAAAATAACTCACATCACAAATACATCAATTTATACTCCCGGTGGAGTTGAAATTGAGCAATTAAGCTTAAAGAAGGTATTTAATAAAGTTAATAACTGACAAAGCTGAAAAATTACATTTACAAAAATTAAAAAATGACATACACTTCCTCAGTAAGCCAGATTCAGTAATACCATTTTTCCTCCCTATGAATCTCGCTAATCGTCTCTGTCAGGTGGAAACCTCATGTCCAAAACTGTTACTTTTCATAGAGATATACTGTAGGTTTCTGCCCCCACAGAAACGTAATATTGGAAACTTTGCAGTGAAGGCGAGCTCTGTCACTCACACAGATGAAGTCATTGTCCTAAAACTGTCACTGTGGGGTGCGATGACAGTGCTTTCTCAGGTGACCAGTGATGCGTGCGTTGTGGATACATACAGACGGCCCTTCACAACCGTTTCTGGATCACTGGTTCTCAAAACCTTTTCATGTCAAGGACTCCCAAATTGATGTATTAGCCTGCACAGCCCCATTTGAAGATGCGTCAGGGACCCCCATATAAGAGAAGATGTTTCATGGTGTGGCTATAGCAGTGATTAGTTTTCATTATTATTATTTCAAGGACCCCCCCCCCCCATTTGATTTTAAATCTCTAGGACGCCCAATCTATATACAAATTCTCAATGTCACTTTAACTCTGAGAGTGTACAAATGCAATGGTCAATTTGGTTCCATGTGTACACTCTCAGAGTTACAGACCCACAAGGGTCCAATTGGCTAACTAACTATCAATGATTCTGCTGGGGACCCCCCTGCCCAGACCCCTGGGGACCCCCCTGCCCAGACCCCCCTGCCCAGACCCCTGGGCAGGGGGGTCAACTTTAGTACAGTTGAAAATGTCAACTGTACTAAAGTCCCCCCCCCCCCCCCATCTGTTATACTGGTGGGGTTAGCACAGGGGTATAGGACATCTACAACAGCTCTTTAGGCCCTCTCTAGTGGCTCCCTGCTGCTATAAGCATAATAATAATAACAACAACAACACTTGACTTACTTATTCCTGTAGGCTCCTAGGTGGAGCATAGGGCCGCAATCACACCCCGCCATCGAACTCTGTTTTGAGCAGTTTTCTTCAGCTGGGCCCACGGTAATCCGGTCGTCTTTGCCTCACTCTCCACTGATCTTCTAACAACACCAATAATAATATGGAAATGAAAAACTGTTAATTTTCTACAATTTAATTCATCAGTATTGTATAGGCCTAAAGTTAATCTTACATTGTCCAACTGTAAAACATTTGCAGCCTATGCACCAAATAAAATAAAATAAAGTCTCTGGGGGGAAATAACAGAATGTAGTGCGTGGGTAGATATTTCTTCTTCCGCCACCAACACTTGGCTTGGCTTACAGGTACGCTGGCTCTGCTCTGCGGTGTGAAATGAGCAAACGCAAACGGCAAAGAAAGATATTGAGAGACATTTCCAGAACAAGCAACATTGCGGTCTGTGAAAATGATCACGGAGACAACGGGAGAAAGATTTTTAATCACAGAAAACCATGCGGAGCAGAATTCCTTAGGGCTCTATGCTTATAGTGTCTTTTTCTGTGTTCTGTTATCGTCGGGAAAGCTTTAGCTGAAAATAGCAGAACGACGAGCTTACAACGCGACACAGCATGGCATGTTGTGAGCTTACGACGCGACCCAGCGCGGCATGTTGTGAGCTTACAACGCGACACAGCATGGCATGTTGTGAGCTTACGACGCGACCCAGCGCGGCATGTTGTGAGCTTACAACGCGACACAGCGTGGCATGTTGTGAGCTTACAACGCGACACAGCGTGGCATGTTGTGAGCTTACAACGCGACACAGCATGGCATGTTGTGAGCTTACGACGCGACCCAGCGCGGCATGTTGTGAGCTTACAACGCGACACAGCGTGGCATGTTGTGAGCTTACAACGCGACACAGCGTGGCATGTTGTGAGCTTACAACGCGACACAGCATGGCATGTTGTGAGCTTACAACGCGACACAGCGCGGCATGTTGTGAGCTTACAACGCGACACAGCGTGGCATGTTGTGAGCTTACAACGCGACACAGCGTGGCATGTTGTGAGCTTACAACGCGACACAGCGTGGCATGTTGTGAGCTTACAACGCGACACAGCGTGGCATGTTGTGAGCTTACAACGCGACACAGCGTGGCATGTTGTGAGCTTACAACGCGACACAGCGTGGCATGTTGTGAGCTTACAACGCGACACAGCGTGGCATGTTGTGAGCTTACAACGCGACACAGCGTGGCATGTTGTGAGCTTACAACGCGACACAGCGTGGCATGTTGTGAGCTTACAACGCGACACAGCGTGGCATGTTGTGAGCTTACAACGCGACACAGCGTGGCATGTTGTGAGCTTACAACGCGACACAGCGTGGCATGTTGTGAGCTTACAACGCGACACAGCATGGCATGTTGTGAGCTTACAACGCGACACAGCGCGGCATGTTGTGAGCTTACAACGCGACACAGCGTGGCATGTTGTGAGCTTACAACGCGACACAGCGTGGCATGTTGTGAGCTTACAACGCGACACAGCGTGGCATGTTGTGAGCTTACAACGCGACACAGCGTGGCATGTTGTGAGCTTACAACGCGACACAGCGTGGCATGTTGTGAGCTTACAACGCGACACAGCGTGGCATGTTGTGAGCTTACAACGCGACACAGCGTGGCATGTTGTGAGCTTACAACGCGACACAGCGTGGCATGTTGTGAGCTTACAACGCGACACAGCGTGGCATGTTGTGAGCTTACAACGCGACACAGCGTGGCATGTTGTGAGCTTACAACGCGACACAGCGTGGCATGTTGTGAGCTTACAACGCGACACAGCGTGGCATGTTGTGAGCTTACAACGCGACACAGCGTGGCATGTTGTGAGCTTACAACGCGACACAGCGTGGCATGTTGTGAGCTTACAACGCGACACAGCGTGGCATGTTGTGAGCTTACAACGCGACACAGCGTGGCATGTTGTGAGCTTACAACGCGACACAGCGTGGCATGTTGTGAGCTTACAACGCGACACAGCGTGGCATGTTGTGAGCTTACAACGCGACACAGCGTGGCATGTTGTGAGCTTACAACGCGACACAGCGTGGCATGTTGTGAGCTTACAACGCGACACAGCGTGGCATGTTGTGAGCTTACAACGCGACACAGCGTGGCATGTTGTGAGCTTACAACGCGACACAGCGTGGCATGTTGTGAGCTTACAACGCGACACAGCGTGGCATGTTGTGAGCTTACAACGCGACACAGCGTGGCATGTTGTGAGCTTACAACGCAACACAGCGTGGCATGTTGTGAGCTTACAACGCGACACAGCGTGGCATGTTGTGAGCTTACAACGCGACACAGCGTGGCATGTTGTGAGCTTACAACGCGACACAGCGTGGCATGTTGTGAGCTTACAACGCGACACAGCGTGGCATGTTGTGAGCTTACAACGCGACACAGCGTGGCATGTTGTGAGCTTACAACGCGACACAGCGTGGCATGTTGTGAGCTTACAACGCGACACAGCGTGGCATGTTGTGAGCTTACAACGCGACACAGCGTGGCATGTTGTGAGCTTACAACGCGACACAGCGTGGCATGTTGTGAGCTTACAACGCGACACAGCGTGGCATGTTGTGAGCTTACAACGCGACACAGCGTGGCATGTTGTGAGCTTGTCGATCTGCTATTTTCAGCAAAATCTCTCAGCAAAAACGGATGCTGTGCTTTAAGTGGTTAAGTCATAGACAATTTGAGTTACAACTGTACTTTGACACAGTTTTTTGATACAGTAGATAGATAGATAGATAGATAGATAGATAGATAGATAGATAGATAGATAGATAGATAGATAGATAGATAGATAGATAGATAGATAGATAGATACAGTAGATAGATAGATAGATAGATAGATAGATAGATAGATAGATAGACAGACAGACAGACATTTTGTTGTTGTTGGCAAAGACATTGGTGGGGTTCAAGACAAGTGGACTGGATCACATCTCCAAACTCCACTAGTGCTGCTAGTTTTGCGGCAGCCAGTCAGTCAGGTGTGGAAAGCTGGTTTCTTCACAGACAGTGAATACATCTGCTCTACTGGCAGGTGAGTCAGTATAGAGGGTATGACAGCCGTGGCTGGCAGGCAGTGGCATGAATTAAATTGGCATAACGACTACACTGGGCAGAGAAAGAAGGTAGAAATATAAATTGGCTAAATACAAAAAAAGAAAAAAGTGGAAAAGGATGAGAAATGAGCAATTTATGTAAAGGAATTATAACTATAATTACAATATAATGAAACTCATGAATGATTAATGTTAATAGGCCAATTTAGACTTAATAGTGCAGCGTATTAATGACACAATCTTCCACTTTTCGGTTTCACAAATTTGGCATGAATAATGCCTAGGACCAGAGGCATAGACGCCAGTAGGCCCCGGCGTGGGGTGGATCCTACTCCTACTTGTGTCCAGTAGGCCCCGGCGCGGGTTGGATCCTACTCCTACTTGTGTCTGCTTCACGGTATTAGAAATAGAATCTATTTTATAGAAGAGTTTCTTCAATGCCACCTCCATCGTCCAATCGGGACATGTACCGGTAGGCCATGTCGAAATCTGATTTGCAGATTTCTTTAAAGAGTGGTATTCATAAAATGACCATAGTTTTCCGGGGCGACATGCATAATGAGTTGGAGGAGATTTCAAGTCTTCCCTTTAAACAGAGACGACACTTTCTCCAGTCAGTTTGAGCTAAACTCAGTGGATTAGAAGTGGACATTTTTGCGTGATGGTTTAGGATGGTTTTTATTGGCACTGTTGAGTTTGTCATGTCAAAATACATACATTTTAAAATTACATTAAAATATGTTCAGACATTCAAGTTCTACAATGAAAAACCTTGTTAAGGAGCAATGCAAAGCAAAGTTACTATATTTACCCAGGGTAACTGGACTAAGCATCAGATACTTGTTTACAGCCAGGCCCTGCTCATAGAACATTTCATGGTAGTGGTTCAATGCCTTGCTCAAGGGCACTTCAGCGGTGGTAATTTTAACGTGCCGGTCCGGGAATACGAACTGGCGACCTTCCGGTATCAAGACCGCTCCGCAAACCGTTCGGCCACCGCTGCCACCAAGAAGTGACAAAGAAGTCACGAAGTGACTTTGGTCACTTATTGTTTTTGTGTTTATTTTTCTTCTTCTCCTTCTTCTTCTCCTTCTTCCGCCAAAAATAGCTGTTCTGACTGAACCGTGCAGTCGGTTTTTGCGGTAGTCTGGTAGAGGGCTATGCCAAACGGTGACTATGCGAAGCCCATGACGATTGGCCAAATGGTGGCGCTATAGCACTCAATTGAAAATGCTAATTTTGAACGTGCATATCTCATGAACCGTTTGGCAATGACACTTTGATACACATATGTGTCTCCTCATGCCGAACATCTTTCGTGCTCTGACTTTTGACCTCTGACCTTTAGATCACCCGCCATTTTGAATTATATGAAAAACAGTTAAAGTGTATCTGCTCCCAGGATCTTTGATCAAAATGCACGAAAACTTGTACACGTGAACTTTGGACCTATACGGACAAATAATCGTAGCACATTTTTGTTAAGTGAAAAAATGAAGTTTTTATGAGCCAATGAAAATTGCTGGTTTGTGAAAATTCTTCTTCTGCCTCTAATACACACATGCAGCGTCATATGCGTATGTCACTTTACAGTATAGTAGAGGGTCATGCCAAACAGCACTGAAAGCGTACAAAGAGAAGTTTGTACGTGAAAACACACTGTAGTAATAATTGATAAAGACATGCCCAAAATGAGGACACACGTTCTTGTTCCCAAATCACTGAATGGTTGCCTTCGGTCCACAAGGTTGTGAGTTCAAATCCCGGTACCGACAACTCAGCTCGTCAGTCTTATTTGTGCATGCTGTTCTTATTGCGTATTGTCTTCTTTCTTGGTCCCGCCGTATCGCTGCTTGCAGCTATATTTTGTTTTACATTTGATGCGACAGCCATCTTGAAAAATTACCGCCATCTTGGATCTTCAGATGGCTAACAGGCTTTTCTGAAAAAGTAAGGCCCTCTGCATCGGCATTATTCGTGCCAAATGTGGTGCATGCATGTATCACAAAGTCAACGATTCTTCTGAATCTGCTGGACTAATAGGCTGCATAACACTTCAAAAATCTCCAGAGAGATTTTTGGCCAAATATGATCTTTTGATTGTAAGGTTTGCGTTAAATTGCCTACCTCTGGCGTTCGCGTTATAATGTTATTGCCTTGGGTGGTCTGGTATGTCAAGTCCATAGAATAACCACAAAGTCACGTCAAAATGACTTGAACAAAATGAAACGGTAAACGTTCTTGTCCTACACTGAAGGACTGCATGACGACACAGCCTGCTGGCAGCTCACTGAGACACACAAAAGAGTCTAGCCCATTTTGGGTGGGAACCCCTTTTGGTGTTAGCATTATGTTGTGCTTTAGCTATTGAAGAATAGCAGATCTACAAGCTCGTAGCTCATAGGTCTGCTATTTTTGAAAAATCGAAGAACGTCTGACATAGAAACATAGCTTTTTCAGAAAACTGTCAGGATGTAGAAGACATTTTTAGAATCTGATCTCAGGTCAAAATGGGCTAGACAATGGAAGGGATGTGTCACCTCACCTTGGCTCTTGCAGTGCTCCAGAAGGGAGGTGTCACCTCACCGTGGCTCTTAGTGCTCCAGAAGGGATGTGTCACCTCACCTTGGCTCTTGCAGTGCTCCAGAAGGGATGTGTCACCTCACCTTGGCTCTTAGTGCTCCAGGATGTGTCACCTCACCTTGGCTCTTAGTGCTCCAATGGAAGGGAGGTGTCACCTCACCTTGGCTCTTAGTGCTCCAGAAGGGATGTGTCACCTCACCTTGGCTCTTGCAGTGCTCCAGGATGTGTCACCTCACCTTGGCTCTTAGTGCTCCAGAAGGGAGGTGTCACCTCACCTTGGCTCTTAGTGCTCCAGCTGAAGGGAGGTGTCACCTCACCTTGGCTCTTAGTGCTCCAGAAGGGAGGTGTCACCTCACCTTGGCTCTTGCAGTGCTCCAGAAGGGAGGTGTCACCTCACCTTGGCTCTTAGTGCTCCAGCTGCAGGGATGTGTCACCTCACCTTGGCTCTTAGTGCTCCAGGAGGTGTCACCTCACCTTGGCTCTTAGTGCTCCAGGGAGGTGTCACCTCACCTTGGCTCTTAGTGCTCCAGGATGTGTCACCTCACCTTGGCTCTTGCAGTGCTCCAGGATGTGTCACCTCACCTTGGCTCTTGCAGTGCTCCAGGGAGGTGTCACCTCACCTTGGCTCTTGCAGTGCTCCAGGATGTGTCACCTCACCTTGGCTCTTGCAGTGCTCCAGAATGTGTCACCTCACCTTGGCTCTTAGTGCTCCAGGGATGTGTCACCTCACCTTGGCTCTTAGTGCTCCAGGGATGTGTCACCTCACCTTGGCTCTTAGTGCTCCAGGGATGTGTCACCTCACCTTGGCTCTTAGTGCTCCAGGATGTGTCACCTCACCTTGGCTCTTAGTGCTCCAGAAGGGAGGTGTCACCTCACCTTGGCTCTTAGTGCTCCAGGAGGTGTCACCTCACCTTGACTCTTAGTGCTCCAGGAGGTGTCACCTCACCTTGGCCCTTAGTGCTCCAGGAGGTGTCACCTCACCTTGGCTCTTAGTGCTCCAGCTGAAGGGATGTGTCACCTCACCTTGGCTCTTAGTGCTCCAGAAGGGATGTGTCACCTCACCTTGGCCCTTAGTGCTCCAGAAGGTGTCACCTCACCTTGGCTCTTAGTGCTCCAGAAGGGAGGTGTCACCTCACCTTGGCTCTTAGTGCTCCAGAAGGGAGGTGTCACCTCACCTTGGCTCTTAGTGCTCCAGAAGGGATGTGTCACCTCACCTTGGCCCTTAGTGCTCCAGGAGGTGTCACCTCACCTTGGCTCTTAGTGCTCCAGAAGGGAGGTGTCACCTCACCTTGGCTCTTAGTGCTCCAGAAGGGAGGTGTCACCTCACCTTGGCTCTTAGTGCTCCAGAAGGGATGTGTCACCTCACCTTGGCTCTTGCAGTGCTCCAGAAGGGAGGTGTCACCTCACCTTGGCTCTTAGTGCTCCAGGATGTGTCACCTCACCTTGGCTCTTAGTGCTCCAGGATGTGTCACCTCACCTTGGCTCTTAGTGCTCCAGGAGGTGTCACCTCACCTTGGCTCTTAGTGCTCCAGGAGGTGTCACCTCACCTTGGCTCTTAGTGCTCCAGGAGGTGTCACCTCACCGTGGCTCTTGCAGTGCTCCAGGGATGTGTCACCTCACCTTGGCTCTTAGTGCTCCAGGAGGTGTCACCTCACCTTGGCTCTTGCAGTGCTCCAGAAGGGATGTGTCACCTCACCTTGGCTCTTGCAGTGCTCCAGGAGGTGTCACCTCACCTTGGCTCTTAGTGCTCCAGGAGGTGTCACCTCACCGTGGCTCTTGGTGCTCCAGGGATGTGTCACCTCACCTTGGCTCTTAGTGCTCCAGGAGGTGTCACCTCACCGTGGCTCTTGGTGCTCCAGGGATGTGTCACCTCACCTTGGCTCTTAGTGCTCCAGGAGGTGTCACCTCACCGTGGCTCTTGGTGCTCCAGGGATGTGTCACCTCACCTTGGCTCTTGGTGCTCCAGCTGAAGGGATGTTCCCTTCCAATGTGAAATGCTCCGTTTGCAGTTTTTTCATTGACATTCAAGTCTGTAAGAAAGTCTGGAACTACAGTAGGTCAGGTCAATTTAAACTATAGTAGGTCAGGTCAATTTAAACTATAGTAGGTCAGGTCAATTTAAACTATAGTAGGTCAGGTCAATTTAAACTATAGTAGGTCAGGTCAATTTAAACTATAGTAGGTCAGGTCAATTTAAACTATAGTAGGTCAGGTCAATTTAAACTATAGTAGGTCAGGTCAATTTAAACTATAGTAGGTCAGGTCAATTTAAACTATAGTAGGTCAGGTCAATTTAAACTATAGTAGGTCAGGTCAATTTAAACTATAGTAGGGCAGGTCAATTTAAACTATAGTAGGTCAGGTCAATTTAAACTATAACTATAACTATAACTATAGTAGGTCAGGTCAATTTAAACTATAACTATAACTATAACTATAGTAGGTCAGGTCAATTTAAACTATAGTAGGTCAGGTCAATTTAAACTATAGTAGGTCAGGTCAATTTAAACTATAGTAGGTCAGGTCAATTTAAACTATAGTAGGGCAGGTCAATTTAAACTATAGTAGGTCAGGTCAATTTAAACTATAACTATAACTATAACTATAGTAGGTCAGGTCAATTTAAACGAGTAATACTGTACCTCATTGTATTATAACTATAGTAGGTCAGGTCGATTTAAACGAGTAATACTGTACCTCATTGTATTATAACTATAGTAGGTCAGGTCGATTTAAACGAGTAATACTGTACCTCATTGTATTATAACTATAGTAGGTCAGGTCAATTTAAACGAGTAATACTGTACCTCATTGTATTATAACTATAGTAGGTCAGGTCAATTTAAACGAGTAATACTGTACCTCATTGTATTATAACTATAGTAGGTCAGGTCAATTTAAACAAGTAATACTGTACCTCATTGTATTATAACTATAGTAGGTCAGGTCAATTTAAACGAGTAATACTGTACCTCATTGTATTATAACTATAGTAGGTCAGGTCAATTTAAACGAGTAATACTGTACCTCATTGTATTATAACTATAGTAGGTCAGGTCAATTTAAACGAATAATACTGTACCTCATTGTATTATAACTATAGTAGGTCAGGTCAATTTAAACGAGTAATACTGTACCTCATTGTATTATAACTATAGTAGGTCAGGTCAATTTAAACGAGTAATACTGTACCTCATTGTATTAGCCCTGATTTTCTACTTTCATAAATCACCCCTTTGTCTTCGGTCACCGTTACAGAAAATAACAGATATACAAGCTCACAACATGCAGCAACGCTATTATCATCTGATGTTCGCCCTAGAATAGGGATGCTATACTGTAGGAATAGGAATCATGTTGTTAAACGATACAGCTGCATCTTATTCTTACGCTTTAACAGCTCAGTGGCCTTAGTGGTTAAAGTGTTGCCTTCCTGCTTGGCACTCGGCATCAAGGGTTGGATTGGCGGTAAGTCCCTGTGACACATAGCGTCATGTCTAGGGGGTGCACTATCAAGCTGCCTCGCACGCTACAGCAACAGGAGATAGGCTCTATGTGCTGCATGGCTGGGAAAGGCTTACTGCTTACTTCATCATCCACTTTCAGCCATGGCATCAGGCCTGGATTAACACACAGGCTCACAGCGGCTACAGCCCAAGGAACCAAAGCACAAAACGCCTGGAAGTGCCAATCAGTGCTGTAAGTAACATGCTTTTTTTTCCCACCCACATGCCGTTCCTGCCTCATACCTGATGTAATGCTCAAGACTCTCACCTCCTGGTCTGCTCATACCTGATGTAATGCTCCAGACTCTCACCTCCTGGTCTGCTCATACCTGATGTAATACTCAAGACTCTCACCTCCTGGTCTGCTCATACCTGATGTAATGCTCCAGACTCTCACCTCCTGGTCTGCTCATACCTGATGTAATGCTCCAGACTCTCACCTCCTGGTCTGCTCATACCTGATGTAATGCTCCAGACTCTCACCTCCTGGTCTGCTCATACCTGATGTAATGCTCCAGACTCTCACCTCCTGGTCTGCTCATACCTGATGTAATGCTCCAGACTATCACCTCCTGGTCTGCTCATACCTGATGTAATGCTCCAGACTCTCACCTCCTGGTCTGCTCATACCTGATGTAATGCTCCAGACTCTCACCTCCTGGTCTGCTCATACCTGATGTAATGCTCCAGACTCTCACCTCCTGGTCTGCTCATACCTGATGTATGCTCAAGACTCTCACCTCCTGGTCTGCTCATACCTGATGTATGCTCAAGACTCTCACCTCCTGGTCTGCTCATACCTGATGTATGCTCAAGACTCTCACCTCCTGGTCTGTTCATACCTGATGTAATGCTCCAGACTCTCACCTCCTGGTCTGCTCATACCTGATGTAATGCTCCAGACTCTCACCTCCTGGTCTGCTCATACCTGATGTAGACTCTCACCTCCTGGTCTGCTCATACCTGATGTAGACTCTCACCTCCTGGTCTGCTCATACCTGATGTAATGCTCCAGACTCTCACCTCCTGGTCTGCTCAGGAATGTGCAGCTAAAGCTGTGTGTGTGTGTGTGTGTGTGTGTGTGTGTGTGTGTGTGTGTGTGTGTGTACTGTGTATATATGCCATCGTCGTTATCAACACAACTTCACATTGACACTCCACTCCGAAGCAAAACAAACGCCGTCCGTAGCCTTAGGCACATACACCTCCTCCACAGGAAATAGTACTTTCCTGGTGTCCCTATTATTGTAGAATAGGTTTCAGAATCAGCGTTATATCTGTCACATCACAGTTTAACAGCTGTAAAGCAGTGGGTGACATTATGTTTTCTCGTGCGCTGGAAAAAATAGAATTAATTAAAGGCTTAACACAATCAGCGCCGGGATTCCTTCAAAATAGAAGCTTGGGGGGCCGGGAAGACATGCCCCAGCCCCCCCCCCCCCCCCCCCCCCCCCCCCCCTCCTGTTCCGGAAAAAAACTGAGATATTTTTTTGCTTGCTTACCTTGCTCTCGTTTCCATAATATCACTTGAGAAGTCAGAAATGCAGAGCTTAGTATATCAATCAGATCAAAACCACGGAGAGCGCCCTGGATTAGGAGAGACGAGGCATTCTTTCTGCAGCGGTAAACAGACCGGACCGGACCGGACCGGACCGGACCGGACCGTGCATGAACGAAAAGCGAAGCGTACGGTGGCCTTGGAGTCCAACTCAAAAATTCAGAATATTCTTCTCTCGTTTGATATCATTGAAGATGCGCTAGGACGTGTACACACCCTAGGACGTGTACACACCCTAGGACGTGTACACATCCTAGGACGTGTACACACGTCCTTTGAATCCGCCGGTTGGATTGCTTATGACGTGTGGACACGTCGGATGGACGGAACCTGATAATCGAAATTAATCACATGCTTAATCGCATATCAATATTTCCCCCGAGAAGCAATTTTTTCAATTAAAACAGATGTTTGTAGTGAATCAATTAGTGCATTTTATCAATCTAAATTTCCCATCCACTGGGCCAAGCAAAGAGGACTGATCGGCGTACATTGGGGTTTGTTGTCTGTTGGTTGGTTGGTGCAGCGGTATGATCGCTACGCCTCAAACTCCTCCAGCTGTGCAAAAACTACACGCAATTAAAATGTGTACGTTTTATTTTGAGTGGTGTAAACCACTCCAACAACTGGCTTTGTACCCGTGTCTGTTCGTACCAAAAGAAATGTACCCGTGTCTGTTCTTACCAAAAAAAATGTACCCGTGTCTGTTCGTACCAAAAAAAATGTACCCGTGTCTGTTCGTACCAAAAAAAATGTACCCATGTCTGTTCGTACCAAAAAAAATGTACCCGTGTCTGTTCGTACCAAAAATTTTTTTACCCGTGTCTGTTCGTACCAATTTTTTTTTACCCGTGTCTGTTCGTACCAAAAAAAATCACACCCGTGTGAACTGAGTGGTGTAAGGTTTTATATAGCATGATCAGCTGTGGTCTGACGTAATGTCTGACGTAATGAAATCACACCCGGATGTGATTTCACAACTGGCTTTTTTTGCGCAGAAAAAAATGAGCATGGTTGCTATGTTCAAAATAATTTCTGACGTAATTAAATCACACCCGGGTGAACTGGATGACTGTAGCAACCATGCTCATTCCACTCCACTCCAGTTGTAGGAGTGGTTTACACCACTCAAAAATGAGCATGGTTGCTATGGTCACCCAGTTCACACGGGTGTGATTTCATTACGTCAGACATTACGTCAGACCACAGCTGATCAGTCTATATAAGACCCTTACACCACTCAGTTCACACGGGTGTGATTTTTTTATAATATTTTGTAAAAAACATCAGTTAAAGTCCCTATATTCTACATGGGCTATACAGAATAATGTGTATGTGTATTTAGACCAGACAGTGGCCTTGTGGTTAGATTGTCCGCCCTGAAACTGGGAGGTCGGGGGTTCGATCCCCGGCCGGGTCAACCGTGGTGTCGGGTGTCTATGGTCCATGTTCAGGAGAGGGAAGCCAGGCGGGGAGGGTGATTGGTCATTGCATGTACTGTACTCCTTCGGGATGGGGCGGCAACCTGTCAGCCAGAAGCGTTGGGCGGCAGGCGGGAAGTAGGACGAAAGTAGACCAATGTCCTCCCGGTGGGGGATCTTCATTGGTAAAATATGTGTGGGGAGAATCAACACACACACACACACACACACACACACACACACACACACACACACACACACACACACACACACACACACACACACACACACACACACACACACACACACACACACACACACACACACACACACACACATTTAGAAGCACACACATATGCAGGTGTGTGCATAAAGTGATGCCATAAGGCTGGGTAACAGGTACAGTGATTCTTAAGGCGCTGTTTACCAGTCGTGGCATGTCATTATAAGCTAAATTTAATCTGGAAAATTGCTTCAACCTCACAGCACGTCGCATTGCAACACTCTGCAAGCTTGAAGATAATAGCTCTTTTTGCCACACGACACTGCCGTACGACAAGGTATAAAGTAGGGGCTTATGTGGTTAAGCCGGAGACTTAAGGGAGCAGGATTGATGGTGTAAGATATATCCTTGGTAAGAAGAAAACCGTATAACACAGTGGATGCAAACACTGACTGAATGGCCTATCTCCAGGGAGAAAAGGCAATGTCTACTGGTGTGCGTGCGTGCGTGCGTGCGTGCGTGCGTGCGTGCGTGCATGCGTGCGTGCGTGCGTGCGTGTGTGCGTGCGTGCGTGCATGCATGCGTGTAGAAACATGTGTTAGACGGTGTTTGTGCTTGCGACCTTGATAGAACAATCCTGCTCCCTGCAAAGCCCTGTGGACCCAAAGTGCCATATCTCTGTTGTCAGGGAGAAACCTTTTATCTCCTCATTTCAACATTCACGTTCTCCTTTTTCGGAATATCAATGCCCTGTACTTTGTCGTAGGTTTCCTGATTGATTCATAATTAACCAATGATGCAGTGAAGTAGGCCTATAGCTATGCAAGAGCATGTGCCTAAATAATAACTGGATTCACTGGGATACAGTTTTCATTTACTGAACACTTAACGGTTTTGGACATACAAGGTTTCCACTCAACAGCAATGATATGCGAGGTAGGAGGGTTTCCGACACACTGTGAGCTTTTAGATGAGGGCCGGCGTCTGTGGACAAATACATATTTATTTGGAGGTCCTTGACATGAAAACGTTTGAGAACCACTGGTTTAAACACTAGGAAACAAGCCCAAATAAGCAACTACACTTTAGAAACAAGCCCAAACTAGAAAAAGTGCCCTTCTGGGCACAGGTCTCCACCAGGAGGATAGGAGTGTGTGTGATGTTTGGCAAAATGTTTAGGAGCAGTGTGTGTGTGTGTGTGTGTGTGTGTGTGTGTGTGTGTGTGTGTGTGTGTGTGTGTGTGTGTGTGTGTGTGTGTGTGTGTGTGTGTGTGTGTGTGTGTGCGTGCGTGTGTGTGTGTGTGTGTGCGTGTGTGTGTGTGTGTGTGTGACGCGGCTTGGCCTGTTGTAGCACCACCATGAGGCTGATTTGAAAACTGTCAAGTGTCATTTCTTCCAAAGCCTAGTGGGAATATGCATGCACAGTTTCACCACAATCGGACGCTGCGTTGAGTAGTTGTGGCGATTTGTACAAAACGGGTACAAAGTGGGCTACTCCTGAAAAGTTTAGAAGCCAATCGTAGCCAATAAGGGTGGATTATGAGAAATCAAACAAACCCGTCTTGATCACATGACTATGGAGAGCATGTGTACCGATTTGCGTGAAATTTGGATAAAATCTGAAGGAGTAATATTAGAAAATGTGTTTTACATATGTCGGCCTCCTGGTGGCGCTATAAAGAGCAGATGTGAAAAATTCCAGGCAAAGGCTTTTCCTTGGCCTCTAGGGAGTTGGCATACAAAGTTATCCACAGATCTGTGCAGTTAAAGGTAAAAACACTTTTCGGCCAGTTATAGGAGTGTGTGTGATTGTGTGACGCGGCTTGGCCTGTTGTAGCGCCACCATGAGGCTGAGTTGAAAATGTTCATGTGGCTTTTCTTCCTCGGCCTAGTGGGAATGTGCGTGCACAATTTCACGGAAATCACATGATGTGTTCATGATTTGCAGCATTTTGTTTGAAACTGAGCACTGCTGAGAACTTTGGAAGCCAATCTTAGCCAATCAGGATGGAGTCTGAGAAATCTGAACCCGTTTCGTTGAATGGCTCTAGAGAGACTGTGTACCAATTTGCATGATGTTTGGACAAAATCTGTAGGTGTACTGTCCAAAAACTTGTTTTGCACATAGCGGCCTCCTGGTGGCGCTATAACAGGCCGTTCTGGAAATTTTGGGGCAGAGGTTCATCGTTGGCATCCAGGGAGTGTGTGTGCAAAATTTGACATCGACCGGGTTAACGGTGCCGGAGATTAGCTGGTCACAAACGGACGGACGGACGGACGGGCGGACAGACACACGGACGGACGGAGTGCAAAACCTACTCTCTCCCCACGCCTTCGGCCTGGTGGAGACAATAAGCAACTACACTTTAGAAACAAGCCCAAAAAAACAGAACCCGCAACCATCACCCAAAGTTGCTTATAATAAACAGAATTGGCAACATATCGTCGCTGTCATTATTTCCTAAACTGTTCAGGATTCAAATTCAAAAACAAAAACAAAACAAAACACACAAAGAGTGAGAATATGGAGATACTGTAAGAGGTTTCTGCCCTACAGCAACGCTATGGGAGTTAGAAGGGTTTGCCGGGCTGGTCCCTTGCAAAGAGTGCTATGAAGTTAAATTCCACTTTAAGTGATTAGTTTCACATTCAGCTCAGTCATACTGTAAGTCAGAGAGATATATGGAGTTATTAGGGCTCCTGTCTGGTAGAGATCTGCTTTCCATCTGAGGACAGTGGTGGAATATTTTAGATTTGTTTTTACATTTGGTTTGGTGGAAAGTTTGGTTTGGTGGAAGGGAAGTTGTTAATGATTTTTTTCAGACCTACAGTTCTAGGAAACACAGAATGGGGGTACTTTTTATTATTTCCACACAACAGCTATATTAGTAATATATATATACCTATATCTATATACATGTATACTGGGGACCGGCAGCAGTGGCAGACCGGTGCGTGCGTGCGTGCGTGCGTGCGTGCGTGCGTGCGTGCGTGCGTGCGTGCGTGCGTGCGAGTGTGTGTTTGTTTTTCAAAGCATACACACAAATTACACGTTCATTCCATCTCGTTATCTTTGACAAATCTGCTTTAACTAAATGCTTATCCAGCGACTTTGAAATCCGGCCCTGCTATGGTTGGAGTCAATAACCATCTTTTATCATCCAGGCTTTCAACAGAGCGGAATAACTTAACAGCACGCCGTCATGGGAGCAATATAACAGAGTGTCATGGTTAGTGATTTACGTCCTTAATTCAGCCAATAGCCAGGTAGTAGGTACAGTACAGTAGCTGATGTGAACTACACTGTCGCTCACAATCTCCAATATTCATAATCACTGTGGCGGTTATTATTTTATTATCCACATGAGCCACATCTTATGCTTCATTGTATGACGGTGTTGCATGAACAAATAGCTGAACTATACAAGCTGAATGTATACAAACAATTTTAATTTAACTCATTGAGACGTGAGGCAGATTCTACAACATCGGCACAAAACAGCAGATCTGCAATTGATGTTTCACTGCTGCAATCACTATTAACCCCTTCTGGGAGGATCACTATTAACCCCTTCTGGGAGGATCACTATTAACCCCTTCTGGGAGGGAACCCCTTTTGGTGTTTCAAGCATTATGTTATAGTGCCACTTTTTTTGTACTGTATTGATCCTGCGGTGGGCTTGTAAATGAGGGTCTTTACAGACTTGGCAACGTGGATCCCTTGATCAAAGCAGGAGTAAATAGACAGGTAGCCTCAATGGAGAGCACAGGAGGCCTGTCTGTCTGTCTGTCTGTCTGTCTGTCTGCCTCATAGAGTATATAAAAGGATAGAGACTGATCTGGCGCGAAGCTCCGCCCCCCCAGCTATTCATGTCAGTGGAAGTTGCTCAGTGGCGTTTTGAAGCACCCGGAAGACTGCCGGAAGTCCCTCCTCCGGACCTCAACTTTGAGGTCCGGAGTGACGTATGCAACCGAGCGCTCAATGTTAAAGCCCAGCTGCACGGGGTTTCCCGGTCATGAATCCACGGGTCCGCCTGTAGTCCCTCCTCCTACCACTAGGACCCAGACCTTCAACGTTGAATAGCCTCACTGGCCCCTTGGTCTGCCTGCCTGCCCGCCCGCCCGACTGACCACCAGAGGTGGAAAGTCACTAAATGGGAATTCCACTAATTTTCAACATTTTACTAATATATTAGTAAATATAAATACATATAAATAAATAAATAAATAAATAAATAAATAAATAAATAAATAAATAAATATATTAGTAAATACATTACTAATATAGCTGTTGTGTGGAAATAATAAAAAGTCCCCCCCATTGTTGCTTGTGTTTCCTAGAACTGTAGGTCTGAAAAAAATCATTAACAACTTCCCTTCCACCAAACCAAACTTTCCACCAAACCAAATGTAAAAACAAATCTAAAATATTCCACCACTGTCCTCAGATGGAAAGCAGATATCTACCAGGCAGGAGACCTAATAACTCCATCTATCTCTCTGACTTACAATAATACCACAGCTACAGTATGACTGAGCTGAATGTGAAACTAATCACTTAAAGCGGAATTTAACTTCATAGCACTCTGGGGGTCATTTCCATGTCTTCTCAGGCATTTTAGAGTCCATATTTTAATATTCATTTGATCCTATAAGCCCATTCAACTTCAAACTCCATGTTAGACTCATTAACCCATTTCGGGCGGGAACCCCTTTTGGTGTTTTAAACATTATGTTACAATTTAGCTATTGAAAAATAGCAGATCTACAAGCTCATAGCGCGCCACCGAGTGGCGCGCTACGAGCTTGTAGGTCTGCTATTTTTGAAAAATCGTGAAATTGTAGTGCAAAGCTTTCAATATATTCTTTCAGAGCCAACGTTTTTAACTCAAATATTTTCCGATGGGGGTCGGCGGCCAAATACATATATGTTTGGGGGTCCTTGACATGAAACTGTTTGAGAACCACTGCTATAGAAACATAACGTTTTTCAGAAAATTATCATGATCTAGAAGTAAAGATTCTTTTTTTTGAGTGGTGTAAACCACTCCTACAACTGGCTTTTTTGTGCAGAAAAAATGAGCATGGTTGCTATGTTCAAAATAATTTCTGACGTAATTAAATCACACCCGGGTGAACTGGATGACCGTAGCAACCATGCTCATTTTTTCTGCACAAAAAAAGCCAGTTGTGAAATCACATCCGGGTGTGATTTCATTACGTCAGACATTACGTCAGACCACAGCTGATCATGCTATATAAAACCTTACACCACTCAGTTCACACGGGTGTGATTTTTTTTTTACGTCAGGCCTTAATGGGTTAAAGATGAAGACACATGCCCCTGCTTCTGGTGACTGATAATTGTCCTTCTAATGAATGGGGAGGCCTTCCGTTTTTCAATTAGTTATCTCATTATGCTAATATTTTGTTATGTAATGTAACGTTGCAAGGAGTCCTATGAATGTGTGCATGCAAACCATACAGATAGAAGAATGGAGGCTTTCTCCATTCATTATAGCAGGGGTTCTCAACGTTTTTGGCCGGGGACCCCCGGAAATGCTTTGGCAATGTCTCGGGACCCCCGCCCCGCCCCCTCCCGACCCCCAATATAAATTGACTGCTACAATAACCTTAAACCATTTTGGGCGAGAACCCCTTTTGGTGTTTTAAGCATTGTTATAATTTAGCTATTGAAAAATAGCAGATCTACAAGCTCATAGCGCGCCACCGAGTGGCGCGCTACGAGCTTGTAGGTCTGCTATTTTTGAAAAATCGTGAAAATAAAATTTAAAAAAAAATATTTTTTTTAAAAAATAATTTGGGGACCCCCTAAAATAATTTGGCGACCCCCCAAGGGGTCGCGACCCACGGGTTGAGAACCCCTGCATTATAGGACAAAGACAATACCGTCACCAGAAGTAGGCATGTGTTGTGAGTCTTCAAAGAGTCTAAACATGGAGTTTGAAGTTGAATGGGCTTAATAGGGACGTCGTATACGTGTCTGATCAGAACCGAGTAACTTAAAACCTTAACACTGTGAAATACCCCTTATGGAGTATACCTGACGAAGGCCGGAGAGGCCGAAACGTTGTTTATGAGTGGTGCAACCACTCCTATAGACAGCTATGTGTGTCCCTGGGTCCCTGGCTGGCTGGGTCTGTCTGTCTTTCCGAGCACACCGCGCACAAACGCACACGCACACACACACACACACACACACACACACACACACACACACACACTGTATATATGATGATTTGGGGTGTTACAGTAGGCTACAGTACAGTGACAGTACAGTGCAGTACAGTAGAGGGACCCCCTGGGGACCCCCACATGGTAACGCTGTCATTTCCGGCACCCTGGGTGCGTTCCTGTGGGTCTGGAACTTCCGGGACCCCCCGTGGACCCCCACATGGAGTTGCACCACTCACGTCACACGGTTGTGATTCGTTTTTTTACCTTACAGTTATTACATTATTTTTGGGAGCATTAAGACCCTTCTCATTCCATTTTCATCTATAGGGGGCTCCCGCAAATGCGAAAACTTTAACCATTTCTCGCACAAACATGATTTTTCGGGGCATAAATCCCCTCTGAATTACTTACACATGATCACAGGTGTGACTTTAAATTGTAATTGGCTAGCAACGTTAGTGGGAGGGGCCTATGTAAGCGACTGTGGCAACCACACTTTGCAATGTAAATGATTAATTTATTATTATTAATATTATTTACATATTTTCCACTGCAAAGTACTGTACTAGTAGTACAAACTACAAAGTAGTAGTAGGGTTGAAATCTCTTTTTTGCAAGTATAAATATGTCTGGGCCTTGCAGGGTTAGAGAGATCTGGTGTAGAGGAAAAATTCACCTCATTATGTCCGAAACTGTTATTTTTCAGGATTTATAAATTCAAACATGGGCAAGACTGACTTCATCAAAAATGATGGCATCAACATGATGCAACATGATCAACATGGCATCAGAGATCCACAGGGAAGCAACACCTTTATAATTAGACTCGTGCTCGTTTTCTGATAAAGAAAAAAACACATTCTTACTGTTTTACTGTGGACACGACAGCTCATTACGAATGCTGTATAATGTGACTTTTCACCGCCCACTTGTACTCTCAGCAAAGCACTTCTCTCACTATCCATATGTCTCATCTGCCAAATGGAAACAGAGACCTTTTTAAACACCACTTCTATTAATAAAAATGGCTTCACGGCAACAACGGTAAATGGTTCATTTATATAGCGCATTTCTCCTAAGTGCTTTGCACTCACACCTTCACACATACAGACATGTGGAGGAAAACAATATTATGTAAAGTTATTTTTGTTCCGATTCCTTCAGACAATGCAGCAGCATTATGGAAGAAGAAGAATATAAAATATATTAAAAAAAAGTGCAAAAAAGAGCAAAAGGAAAAATGTGTACAGTAGGTACACGTGCACATCTACACGTGCACATCTTGGTATCAACAAATAAAAACTGGACTAAAATGTTAGGAAGGGACTAGTGGACAAGAGATCCAGTATAAGTCATTTTACACTTGGTTGCATGCTGAAAATAACAGATCTACAAGTTCACAACGTGTGAGCTTGTAGATCGTGTAAACGTGTAAAAAACAGTCATTACGACGGCATCAAGGCCCACCAAAATGCATTTTAGTCGACTAAATCAACTGTAGATTTAGTCGACTAAAATCGTATGATATTTAGTCGACTGAAACTAGACTAAACACTAAGATATTCCGGGTGACTAAAATGTGACTAAAACTAAATGGAAGCTATTCAAGAGACTATGACTAAAACTAAACTCAAAATTATAGCAACAGCATTTTGTCAGCAACTGCAGCCACATTACTTTATTTAACAACTTCAGAGTGTTTTCTATAGATGGGGATTGGGGGGATTGGGGCCCTTGGCCCTTGGGGATTATTTGAAATGTGCAAGTAGTGGCCCCCAGCAGAGCTCCAGAAAGGTCGAGAAGCACCGGTGGCGAAAGGATTAATCCATTTAGGCCCGACGTCGAAATTAAAAAAATGTCTTCTAAATCCTGACAGTTTTCTGAAATACCTATGTTTCTATATCAGTGGTGCTCAATATGTCATGTCAAGGACCCCAAAAATTATATGTAATTGGCCACCAACCCCCATCTGAAAATATGTTGTTCCAGTGAACCCCCAGAAGCAAAGATTTGAGTTAAAAACGCCACATTTTCACGATCTTTCAAAAATAGCAGACCTACAAGCTCGTAGCGCGGCACCCGGTGCCGCGCTATGAGCTTGTAGATCTGCTATTTTTCAATAGCTAAAGTACAACATAATGCATAGCTTAAAAATCACACCCGTGTGAACTGAGTGGTGTAAGGTATTATATAGCCTGATCAGCTCTGACGTAATGAAATCAGCTCTGACGTAATGAAATCACACCCGGGTGAACTGGGTGACCGTAGCAACCATGCTCATTTTTAAAACACTAACAAAGCCAGTTGTAGGAGTGGTTTACACCACTCAAAAACACCAAAAGGGGTTCCCGTCCAGAAAGGGTTAAAGTGAATACAGGTGAGTGACTGTGAGGGCAGTCGTTAGTCCGAGCAGACACAGGCATGCCAGACTGCCACAGATGCCACATTTGGCAGAGCGGAGCCTCTTGCTGCTGAGCTTCAGCGATAGGGTTGCCAACCGTCCCTCGAAACACGGAATCATCCCTTATGGCGCTGTCGTTGGGATAGAAAACCTCTTATCTCCCCTCCAAATATTAAGTTTTGTTTGTATTTGCATGTATGTCTGTGTGCCCTGCATTCGGGTGCTAAAATGAGTACTTAAAAATAATTAACATGCCCACATGTTGCAGGTTTTACAAGCATATACTGTACATTCACATCATTTCAGGGGTGCAGTACTTAGTTTAGACAGTTTTTGGTTTAGACTAGTCATTGGTTAGACCAGTCATTAGAACTACAACCTATCTCAAACCCTCATCCTAAACCTAACCTCCCACGGGGCAGCACACCTAAACCTAAACCTAACCCATGTCTAACCAATGACTAGTCTAAACTAAGTATGCACCCCAATTTGGGTAATCACAGCCAAACGATGCACAGGCAGCCTGCCTGCTTGCAGTAGCCCAAACATGGCTCTGGCTGTATGGCTCACATGCATGAAAACACCACAGCCTGCTTCTGCACACACATACAGCAACCAACGGCAACATCGGCTCAGCGCGGCGGCCAGTTCATTCTTAACTTCACGAAGATTAGCTACTCAGTACTCACCAATGTCAGCCGATGTTTCTCCATCATCCAATCAACTCCATGTATGAGGTGACACCTCAGCATTGATTGCCTGCACCTGGCCCACAGGGCAGAGCCCCATGGATCCGTATACTGCCTCCCCCTGGTCAGCCGGGGCGCCTGCTGGAGGGGAAAGAAACTGGTTAGAATAACATGTTCCTTCCATGCACTACATCAAGCGGCCTGCTCACTCCTCATGCATTGAAGGAAGCATGAGCTCAGTTTGGGACTCTCCCCAGGTTGGCAAAGGGAGCATAGCGCCCAGGGTGAAAAATGGGTTACAAAATCATGGGGATATTTGTTTTTATTTTTATAAAAAATATTAAAAGAAATATGAATAATTTTTTTAAGCCTAGAATCAAGCGAGCCTTTGATTCTGTGAAAGAAAACTTCAAAACAAATGATTAAATATAGTATATCATAATTAAATATTATAATAATTATTATTATTATTCACAGAAGCAAATATGTGAATACAGGTGTAATATACAGTATATGAGTACTTCTTGCAACACTGCTAGAGAGTGACAGGACTGGAGAGACACTAGAATACACAGCAATAACAATAATTACAATAACAACTTCTTAATAGTGGTCTGAACTCATAATCCATAGAAAGCGTCGATCCACACAGCCTGGGGGGAGGTCTGTAATCAGGACCCAAAGAAGGCAGGGGTTGGCTGCCACACGGTGACAAAGCACAGCGTGATCAATTACAGTGCCTGCTGCCGTGTCTGTGGAAGGTTCCAACATGCTGTGTGCCTCTGGCCTCCTTGCCTCCTTGTGTGCAGTGTACCGGTTCTTCAACTGAACAGAAGCCTCGCTCAACCTCTTCCCGGTGTGTTGTCCTGCTGTAGATTAAATAATCTTCCAAAGATGAAGGATTGACAAAGTTTTTCAGGGTGAAGTGTTGAGAATGTATTAAGAAGAGTCAGCAGAGTAACAACATACAGAGAGTAAGGAACAAGCCTTCACTGCCTATTCCGGCAGCCCCTCCGGCCACTAGCATCCCCAACTCCAATCCCAGACAGGTCTTATTATAGCCCACTATAACAGAGACTCTATACTGAATGGTCATATATGTTTTTTTCTCGATCTTTTCCTTTTTTAGAGAGACATTACAAATTAAACTGTTCTTTTAAGGTGATCAAAAAGGCATAGGCGGAAGCTTATAGCTTATTAGTGCCTATCCTTATATTCCAAAATACTAATGTGAACTCCACACTCCAGGATCTGCGCTAACGATAAGGGCGACACACAAATAGTTACACAAGTAGACATTTGCTGACATAGTGATAGTAAGCATGGAGAAGTCAGGTAAGCAGCTGCAGCTGTCAAGTTAGCTGCAGCTGTCAAGTTAGATTGACAGCTGCAGTTGGAGTCAGAATGAGTACATTGATGCTGTGAAAAGTGGCTCTAGTGTTGACTGAGATTGACACATACAGAATAAAATACATTATATTTGGCAATCTATTTGGCATTCTAAAATAGCCATTACAATTCCAGACTTTTTCTTTTTGTATAAGTGAAACCACAGTTTCACACAAATTAATAAACATTTAAGCAAGTACATGTTGATTCAGCTATCTATTCTCTATGTGGACGTTAAATCTCTATGTGGACGTTAACATTTTATGGGTGAAGGATTTTTACGTCTGGTTACGTTATTACTAGATACCTTACTCACTTCTAAACGTTGAAAGACCAGAGATTATTCAGTACATACAACTATTTTATAAATCAATACAGATATCAAACATATCATATGAAACATAATGAAGAGACAGGATCTATTTGATTTATGTGTAGGCTCACTATAGATTGTATGTGGATCTCACAACAGCCAATCAAATTTATTTGAACTGCAGACCTATTCTAATCTAATCACGCCTGGTTAAGTGGACCCAAACTTTTATTCCTGTCCTTTCTCTATGTTTTCAGTCGACCCACAAGTCTATTTGGTTAAAGTGTCTCCTACAGTGATCTCCATTGGGCTGGTGGTTCCAGTGTTCAATGTGCTCCCACATGACAGCATGTGTATCTGTGGCTTGGTCTCCTGCTGTGGCAAAGTCTCTTGGTGTTTGCCATGGTGTCGATGTTGTCTCCTCTGCTGTAACATGGTGACAGCATTGACATTGTTGGTGCTGCTGCTCTCATGGCTCCTCTGTGAAGCTGGTAGATTATTGGTGTCGTGGTGTAGCAGACATGCTGTCATGGCTCCTCTGTGAAGCTGGTAGATTATTGGTGTCGTGGTGTAGCAGACATGCTGTCATGGCTCCTCTGTGAAGCTGGTAGATTATTGGTGTCGTGGTGTAGCAGACATGCTGTCATGGCTCCTCTGTGAAGCTGGTAGATTATTGGTGTCGTGGTGTAGCAGACATGCTGTCATGGCTCCTCTGTGAAGCTGGTAGATTATTGGTGTCGTGGTGTAGCAGACATGCTCTCATGGCTCCTCTGTGAAGCTGGTAGATTATTGGTGTCGTGGTGTAGCAGACATGGCTCCTCTGTGAAGCTGGTAGATTATTGGTGTCGTGGTGTAGCAGACATGCTTCTCTCATGGCTCCTCTGTGAAGCTGGTAGATTATTGGTGTCGTGGTGTAGCAGACATGGCTCCTCTGTGAAGCTGGTAGATTATTGGTGTCGTGGTGTAGCAGACATGCTGTCATTGAGCTGGTAGATTATCGGTGTCGTGGTGTAGCAGACATGGCTCCTCTGTGAAGCTGGTAGATTATTGGTGTCGTGGTGTAGCAGACATGCTTCTCTCATGGCTCCTCTGTGAAGCTGGTAGATTATTGGTGTCGTGGTGTAGCAGACATGCTGCTCTCATGGCTCCTCTGTGAAGCTGGTAGATTATTGGTGTCGTGGTGTAGCAGACATGCTGTCCTCTGTGAAGCTGGTAGATTATGGGTGTCGTGGTGTAGCAGACATGCTCTCATGGCTCCTCTGTGAAGCTGGTAGATTATTGGTGTCGTGGTGTAGCAGACATGGCTCCTCTGTGAAGCTGGTAGATTATTGGTGTCGTGGTGTAGCAGACATGCTGCTCTCATGGCTCCTCTGTGAAGCTGGTAGATTATTGGTGTCGTGGTGTAGCAGACATGGCTCCTCTGTGAAGCTGGTAGATTATTGGTGTCGTGGTGTAGCAGACATGCTGCTCTCATGGCTCCTCTGTGAAGCTGGTAGATTATTGGTGCCGTGGTGTAGCAGACATGTGAAGCTGGTAGGTTATTGGTGTCGTGGTGTAGCAGACATGCTGTCATGGCTCCTCTGTGAAGCTGGTAGGTTATTGGTGTCGTGGTGTAGCAGACATGCTGCTCTCATGGCTCCTCTGTGAAGCTGGTAGGTTATTGGTGTCGTGGTGTAGCAGACATGGCTCCTCTGTGAAGCTGGTAGATTATGGGTGTCGTGGTGTAGCAGACATGCTCTCATGGCTCCTCTGTGAAGCTGGTAGGTTATTGGTGTCATGGTGTAGCAGACATGCTCTCATGGCTCCTCTGTGAAGCTGGTAGGTTATTGGTGTCGTGGTGTAGCAGACATGCTCTCATGGCTCCTCTGTGAAGCTGGTAGGTTATTGGTGTCGTGGTGTAGCAGACATGCTCTCATGGCTCCTCTGTGAAGCTGGTAGGTTATTGGTGTCGTGGTGTAGCAGACATGGCTCCTCTGTGAAGCTGGTAGGTTATTGGTGTCGTGGTGTAGCAGACATGGCTCCTCTGTGAAGCTGGTAGGTTATTGGTGTCGTGGTGTAGCAGACATGCTGTCATTGCTGTTGAAAGCTAAATCATCACTGGCTGTTGAAATGAGTTCATGCTGTCATCACATAATTATTGTCAATCTGTGAGGTTTCAATCTTGTAGACTTGTAGAGTCTTGATGATCAGTTCCTGTTGATTCTGCATAGCTTGCTTCTTTGTCCGCCTGGAGAAATCCCTTCATCTTTGAGTTCTGGAGTGTCTGCTGTAATATTCAGAAAAGCATCCAATCCCATCCTCGTCGCCACTTGCTGTAGATTAAATAATCTTCCAAAGATGAAGGATTGACAACGTTTTTCAGGGTGAAGTGTTGAGATTCAGCAGAGTAACAACATACTGTACAGAGAGTAAGGAACAAGCCCCTCCGGGCGCAAGCCTTCCCAACTCCAATCTCAGACAGTTCTTATAGCCCACTATAACAGAGACTCTATACTGAATGGTCTGCGCTAAAGATAAGGGCGACACACAAATAGTTACACAAGTACACGTTCGCTGACATAGTGATAGTAAGCATGGAGAAGTCAGGTCAGCTGTTAGATTGACAGCTGCAGTTGGAGTCAGAATGAGTAGCCTACATTGATGCTGTGAAAAGTCGCTGTAGTATTGACTGAGATTGACAAATATAGAATAATACATTATGTTTGGCATTCTAAAAAAACATTACAGTCCTCACCGTTTATAGCTTTTATATTTACCAGGTTGATGATTTGATAAAGACAACTCTTTTTGTAACAATACACACCATTGACAACTCTTTTTGTAACAATACACACCATTGACAACTCTTTTTGTAACAATACACACCATTGACAACTCTTTTTGTAACAATACACACCATTGACACCGGTGACTATTCAAAAGCATCAACAATACCAGTGTTTTCCTCCAGTGTTACTTAAATTAACCCATTACAACCTAAGGCCGATTCTACAAATGTGTTCTAATTTCTTCTAAATCCTAACAGTTTTCTGAGGAAAAACCTGTGTTGATGTATATCGTTCATCCTCATTTCCCTCTATCAGCCACAATAAAGCGTCGCAGTCCCGCCCCCTACCATGGACCAGGAAATGATTCTCCGTTCATTTTCCTCATAGACATTTCAGAAAGACGTTTACGCCGCGGACAAAGCCAACTCGAGTCGTGACAAATCATGACAACAAACAAAAAAATTTGGGCCGAAAAAATAATTAGAAAGAAGAAAAAACGGCAGGTTACAACACTTTTTTTGTTGTTTTTCTTCTTTGTAATTATTTGTTTGGTCCAAAATATTGTTTGTGTTGTCATGAGTTGTCACGACTCGAGTTGGCTTTGTCCGCGGCGTAACCGTCTTTAAATAAATACTTTAAGAAATGTCTATGAGAATAATGCATTGGGTTTCATTTCCTGGTCCAGGGTAGGAGGCGGGACTGCAACGCTCTATAGTATTGTGCTGGGGTGTTTCCTTGCAGAAAGACACATCCCTCTGAGTGTATTTTTGGTTTTGTTCCACTGTTTATGTTAACGTTCTTCTATGGCAGGGGTTCTCAACCCGTGGGTCGCGACCCCTCGGGGGGTCGCCAAATTATTTTAGGGGGTCCCCAAATTATTTTCAAAAAAAAATATATATATTTTTTTTAAATTTTATTTTCACGATTTTTCAAAAATAGCAGACCTACAAGCTCGTAGCGCGCCACTCGGTGGCGCGCTATGAGCTTGTAGATCTGCTATTTTTCAATAGCTAAATTATAACAATGCTTAAAACACCAAAAGAGGTTCCCGCCCAAAATGGTTTAAGGTTATTGTAGCAGTCAATTTATATTGGGGGTCGGGAAGGGGCGGGGCGGGGGTCCCGAGACATTGCCAAAGCATTTCCGGGGGTCCCCGGCCAAAAACGTTGAGAACCCCTGTTCTATGGCAGGGACAGTGCATTTCTGTGAGGGAAGGGGGAGAGCTCAGCCAGAGCTCTTAATTGATCGCTTTGAACTTCAAAGGGGTTGTGCACTGAGTTGATTGATTGGGCCATAAAAGTGTCAAACTCGTTCTATGCTCGTTAGTGTACTCTCTAATCAATGAATGCATCAGCAATCACTTTGATACCTGCCAGAGAGGGGAGGGGGGAGGGTGTGTGTAATACTGTGTATACACTAACAGATCTACAAATTGTAGATAATTGTAGACTACAATTATGCCTATATTGCCTTTAATACCTTTGATCGTTACTACCGTACACACTATTGTACAAAATAGCAAAAGTAGCCTCTCTATATGTAAGCTCACAACACATCGGATGTAAAGGACCTTCCTCAAGCTTCTGAAGAAAGTCCTTGAACAAAACATTGTCTATGTTTTAACAATCAAAAGGAACATATTTTAATAATAATTTTAAAAAAAAGTCAATACGGTGCGTGGGTGCTTCTCTTTGAAGGTGTAAAAAATAAATGACTGAGAATGTATAGGCTACCCAACATGTGAATGCCTGGGTTCATGTGATTAATATAAAGAATGTAGGCTACCCAACATGTGTATGCCTGGGTGAATGTAGGCTACCCAACATGTGTATGCCTGGGTGAATGTAGGCTACCCAACATGTGTATGCCTGGGTTCATGTGAATGTAGGCTACCCAACATGTGTATGCCTGGGTGAATGTAGGCTACCCAACATGTGTATGCCTGGGTGAATGTAGGCTACCCAACATGTGTATGCCTGGGTGAATGTAGGCTACCCAACATGTGTATGCCTGGGTGAATGTAGGCTACCCAACATGTGTATGCCTGGGTTCATGTGAATGTAGGCTACCCAACATGTGTATGCCTGGGTTCATGTAGGCTACCCAACATGTGTATGCCTGGGTGAATGTAGGCTACCCAACATGTGTATGCCTGGGTTCATGTGATTAATATAAAGTGCTCTATTTGTATTCTATACACCAGTGGTTCTCAACCTGTGGGTCGGGATGCCCAGGGAGGTCCCGCACATGACAATGTAAGGATTTTACAAAAAAAAAAAATGTTGTCATAATATTGTCAAATGATGTAAGAAAGAGGCAAAATGTTTGAAAATAACCGTTGCGAGGCATTGTGACTGTGAGCTTGTTGATTGGCCATTTTCACGATATTTATCTGTGGAACAGAGTCAAACAAAATGAAATGCCTCAACTCCTACATTCCAAGTGCTTGGCAGGGTGGACAAAAATAGCTAAAATAGCAGATCTACAAGCTCTCAACGCGTCGCAATGCTGGACAGGAGAGGAGTGGCATTTGCATTTCTTCCACTATAGTAAATGCTGCATTCGTGGTCTGGAGAGGGCAGGGGCTGAAGCCCCCTTTGATGTCTATGTGTGCATGTCCCTGGTGGTCCCGTTTCCATGGCTTCAAGAGGAGGATTATATACTACCCATGTATGTTTTGTCCTATTCTTTACAAATGATGCGTGTCTCAAAATACTACACGTCCTGCGAATTGATTCATTCTCAGTGCTTCATTGAATCAATACAATACAAATCAATTGCAAAGCCCAAATGTATTGCATGCATTGAATCCATACATTATCAGGTCCAACAGTAAGATCATTGCTAGAAACGTGAAGGTCTCCCTCATTCATTAGAAGGATAGCATCAGTATCTATCAGTAGTCCCAGAAGCAGTGAAGTGTGTCAAACGTGTATGGCTTTTTGTAGGCCAACCTTCTGAATCCTAATCACTGTATTACATACTGAATCAAGCACCTGACAAAGTCAGAATATAAGTGAAAATGAGCCAGAGGCAAGGAAGCAACCAGGTGCTCAGGAGGTGTGCAGGTATAAAAAAATGTAAAAATAGTAAAAAGGTGCTCCTGGGATCAATCGGGATTGAAAATGACCTCAGAAGTTTTTTGAAGTGAGATTCCCTTTAATCACATGAACCCTATAGTGTCCCTCTCTATCCCTCCTATTCCGGGCCTGTCATAATAGGCGATCTACAAGCTCATAACCCGTTGCAACAGAATGTGCCATGAGCTTGTAGATTGGCTCATAATGCGAGCTGGTTATCTATTGTTGCCGAATAGATTTGGTTTTACTTAAGTAAAAATATCAATGCCATAATGTAGAAATATGGCATTGAAACATGAAAGTTGTTCACGGCAGGCAGTTTCAATAGAAAGAAACTCTGGCCCGTGTACAAACTAGAGCCAATGTACGTTAACTTCCCATGTGGCTATGGAGCGTCAAAATATGTCTCACAGGTTAAAAAAACACTTGAAATAGACACTCATGCTTTCTAAGGGGTGATTTGGGCCCTAAGGATGAATACAAAAAGGAATATCAACATCCTAATACGGTCTAATACTTGGGTAGGAAGGGGGGTGAAATTACGACAGGCAGTTGCTGCTGTCAAAATATGATCCCCCAGTCAAAAACACTTTGTGTTTGAAATAGACACGCTTTGTAAGGTGTGATTTGGGCCCCAAAGATGAATACAAAATGAATAATTTGGTGCACATGTCCTCGTCATAAATCCACGGGTCCGCCTGCAGTCCCACCTCTGACCAGTAGGGCCGAGCGCTTCAACGTTGGAGAGCCTCACTGGGGGCTTGGTCCCTACTAGCGGACGACATCAGGAAACGACAGTTTTCTACCTCTGGTCTGCTTTGAGGCAGGATTCCAGAGAAGAAGGGAAGATATAACCTCATGATCAGCTCTGTAGCAGTGGCCGGTGAACTGTGTTCTTATGGATTGGACTAGTGAAGAAACAAGGGGAAGGTTGCCGTATATTACAGAAGTCGATGGGTGGCTCTTCCAAGAGACATTTTGCGCTCTCATTAGAAGGCGGGTGTTGAGAAGGGGGTTGAGTACTTCACTTTACTTTATTATGGATCCTCATTAGCACTTGCAAAAGCGTGGCTATTCTTCCAGGGGCCTATTTCACGAAACTTGGATTAGCGATTAAACCTGGATTTAACAGATATCCTGGTTTATTATAGCCTGGATCAGCGATTAACCGGTTTCATGAAAACTGGTTAATCTTGCCAGATTAATTTGGCCAGTTAACCTGGATATGTTGAGGCTTGATTCGGTTTCATGAAAGCAATGCCACATTAGTTTCCATGGAAACTAATGCTTTGGCCTTAACCTGCTCCGGACCAGGCTAACAGCCAGGTTTAACCTAATCCTGATGTCTTTACTGTTCATTAAGCAGTCAAACTGATCACAAACCAATGATGTTTTCAATTATTATGGGTTTATGTTGCCTTATTTTTATCGGTCTGCATTAAAGGACTAATTTAAGCACTATATAAAATCAAATAACCAAAATATATAGGCTGCACAACATCATGACAGCTTGTGAGCTTGTAGATCAGCTATTTTTGGTGAATGTTCCCCAGAATAGGTTTGCTGTCGTTCAAGTGGTTAAGAAGAATTATTATATTATATATATATATATATTTTTTTGTAAAAGTGAAAACCACTAAATATTACCATTACGCATTGTTTTACAACATATTACCATTGTAACGTTTCACACACAGTTCACCTGTCTGGACAACAACCCCCTTCCCCAAAGGTAGCTCCCTCAGAGGAGGGAGTTATGGTCAAATATCACATGGACAATATCATTATGCTTACAATATTAAGAATTCTGTTTTAAGTTAATAGTAGTGGTAAAATGTAAATTATATTTTTGGGGTAGTTAATCATTCAGTCTATCCACTATTGAGAGTATGTTCTCTCTTTAATTACAGCAGCAGTATTTATTTTAGAAGTCCTTGTATCAGTAAGTCTTGAATAGATTAGTAAAGATACTGAGATATACAGAAGGGGGCAGTAATGCAACTATTAAGGATGCAAACTGCCATAATACCCCATGAAGAAGAAGGATCAGTAAATCTGTGTTCCACCAAATGGGTCTAGAGACAAAAAGCCAGGCTGTCTATTCAGCCAGGCTTTATGATCCTGGCTCACTAAATCCGCCCATTCTAAGCCTCGCTTGGCTTTAGTGGAACGGAATAAACCAGGCTGTACACAACAGGATTTAACAAGCCTGGTTTTGCCTTAAATCCTGGATTAGTTAATCCAAGTTTCGTGAAATAGGCCCCTGGAGTCCAGTACACAAAAACACAACACATCATTCACCACAACATACAAATACAATACACAAACATACAACACATCATTCACCACAACATACAACTACAATACCCAAAAACACAACACATCATTCACCACAACATACAACTACAATACCCAAAAACACAACACATCATTCACCACAACATACAACTACAATACCCAAAAACACAACACATCATTCACCACAACATACAACTACAATACCCAAAAACACAACACATCATTCACCACAACATACAACTACAATACACAAACATACAACACATCATTCACCACAACATACAACTACAATACACAAACATACAACACATCATTCACCACAACATACAACTACAATACACAAACATACAACACATCATTCACCACAACATACAAATACAATACACAAACATACAACACATCATTCACCACAACATACAACTACAATACACAAACATACAACACATCATTCACCACAACATACAACTACAATACACAAACATACAACACATCATTCACCACAACATACAACTACAATACCCAAAACACAACACATCATTCACCACAACATACAAATACAATACACAAACATACAACACATCATTCACCACAACATACAACTACAATACACAAACATACAACACATCATTCACCACAACATACAACTACAATACACAAACATACAACACATCATTCACCACAACATACAAATACAATACACAAACACACAACACATCATTCACCACAACATACAACTACAATACACAAACATACAACACATCATTCACCACAACATACAAATACAATACACAAACATACAACACATCATTCACCACAACATACAAATACAATACACAAACACACAACACATCATTCACCACAACATACAACTACAATACACAAACATACAACACATCATTCACCACAACATACAACTACAATACACAAACACACAACACATCATTCACCACAACATACAACTACAATACACAAACATACAACACATCATTCACCACAACATACAAATACAATACACAAACATACAACACATCATTCACCACAACATACAAATACAATACACAAACACACAATGGTTCACTTACAAAGGATAAGAGTCACATCTCAAAACAATTGCAATTTTGCATTTTCATATCATTTCATCGTAGAGAGGTTGGAAGGGGTTTTCCATACATGTACTAGTAAGTACATGTACTAAGTTACTTTCCACCGCTAAATATTAACATAAAAGTAATGCATTATGAATGAATGCACAGTATGTGTGAATGAGAAGTGACTAACTGACTCATTCCCACATGGCCTAACTATCCTCTGTGGCTCTGCTGACATCATTCATTGTTCACTCTCCATGTTCTAATTTTATTTCCTTTCAGCTCTAAGGGCCTTTTTCAACTCTCTAGATTTGTTCTTTTGTCATTCTTCTTATCTCACACAACGACACATGGAGTGTACCGGAACACTTTAAATTGCATAATATACTTTAACATCATTGCCTTGAATTGTGTGGATGTACTGTATTTAAAGCTGCGATCTGGAACGTATTTTAAATGAATTAAAGGGACATGAAACATTTTGTAGTCTGTTTTCCACAGCATGAAAAACTACAGCATGGCGAAAACATGGCATGTAGGCAGCATTAACACTGATCTTATAGTACACAGTGATGTAAGCAACACAGCTGCAGCTAATCAAATTAATTATTATGTGCATCAATAGGCCTACTGTTTATCATGCTTGCACATTGGCATGTCCAATACAATCAATATATACAGCAAAACAAAACGTCAGCCAGCGACGTTTCAATATAGACACCATTCAACCTCACGCCAGTAGCAGAGGTTTTTGGTCGAAAAAACGTCTCCCATGCAGTAACGGATTTGTGTATTCGTCACAATATTAGCATTTGGTGCTGGAGACAGGGTTGCCCTGGCTTGGACACTGCTGTGTTGCTTTTATCCCACGATTTTGCAACCCATTTTCTCACCCAGTGTAAATTATCTAATGTAATCCTGGGTGCTACACTTCCTCTGCCAACCTGGGAGGTCCTTCTATGCATGAGGAGTCCAAGCTGCTTCTTTTCACCTGACAGGGGAGAGTTTCCCCGGCCGGACGTAGCGCGTGGAAGGAACACGTTATTCCGACCAGTTCCTTTCCCCTCCATCAGGCTCCCCAGGGGGAGGTAGTTTAGAGACCAGGATTAATGCATGTTTTTGTGAGGGTACCTACTCTAGGTAGACTCTAGGCTAGAAGAAGAAGAAGAAGAGGGAGAAGAAGAAGAAGACTCTTTACATGGGGGGACATAGACATATCCTCCATAAGCAGTTGTGTTGGCTGCAGCAGTGGTACAGTAGATGTTTGGTCTCTCACATGGGAGAAGGATGTTATACAGTACCTGATGCTATACCTGTTTCCCAACTGTGTGAGGAGCATCTCTGCCTTCTATATTGCTATTCTTCCGCTGCTATTTTTAATCATGCACCTTATACTGTATATTGGACATTGTATATTGGTTCTGCCTTCCTGTCATTTGACTTGAGTTCTGTGTTCCTTTCTTCTCTATTCTAAGAGTCCTCTGTGTACCTGCAAAGTTTGCACAAAGAAATCATTTCACACACTGTTCCGCACCTGTAATATGATGTGACCAAGTTGATTTGTGATTCTACAGCTTAAAAAAGAAGGGGGGGGGGGGGAAGTGATTCTTAACAAAGCACAATATCAATAAATACGCTTAGTTAAATGTTAAGTTAAATGGAAATTAAAAATGAAATGTCTTTAAAATAGTGATAAACGGTGCTATAGTATTATAAGATATGTTTGAGTATGAGTGTTTAAAGATTTCAACAATGCCTGCCTCGAAGTTATTCATGTAAACCTTGATTTATACTGTTGTGTGCCGCGTCACGCTCCCAAAATAACCGGTCTATATGCTTACGGTACTGCTATTTTCGGTCTCACAACACCAACGTGCAATCAAGAATAAATCACCTTTAAGCCATTCCATAATTTGGGATCAAATACGTCATTAGAAGAAAGCTATCTCCAGTGTTATTTAGGGGTGTAGTTATGGCATATAATGTACTATATCTGACAAGCCTTCAGTGGAGGATCTAAGGGGCTCGAGAAGGAAGATAAAACAACGGGGAGTCTGCAAAGTAGGCCGGTGCTAACCCGTTGAGAGATTCATAAACAAGTAGAAAGACTTTAAAATCCATTCCAAAAGACACAGGGAGTCAAAGTAGTCAAGCTCGAGTGACGGCTTCTCTCACTTTTTGGTTTTTAGTTTTGTCTTAGCAGTCTTAGCAGCGGATTCCTTCATTTCAGTTCAGGAAGGAAGACGTGTCAAAAGTGCAGTGCAGCGCAGCACGCCAAACTACTTGAGATAGAAGCGTCAAATTGTTTCATCAGCATCTTGCTGAGATAGGACCGGTGCTTCTTTGGCAATATTTCTGAAAGGAAAGAATGTTGGTTGATTGTTGAGAGACATTTGTTTATATGGGACTTAAAACTCAAATTGGGGTCTAAAATGTCACCATTTATCTCTACCGGGAGATCGTGCGTGCGTGCGTGTGCATGCTGTGTGTGTGTTTTTGTCGCTGCGTGTGTAGCTAATCTCGTACACTACTAGACAGATCGGTGTCATATTTTTTTTATCAAATCGGTCAACGATAACTGCCATTTTTTGTATTAACCCTGCCAGGCAGGTGGAGATATGTGATCGTGTGTGTGTGCTCGTGCGTGCGTGTGTGCATGTGGGTGTGTGTGTACACACACGGACAGCACGCACCACACACATGTGTAGGCCTGTGTGTGGTGTTGTCAGTACTCTACCTGTCTGTCTCATACTACTGCTATCACTGCTATCAGCATCAGAGTTCTTGTACACACTGACAGTTTGTTAGTTAGTACACGAAGAGAGCGTGCGTGGCATCAACATCGAACATTTATCAATGCTATTTAAAAAGAATTGTCATGTTTGACCGCCAGCCAAAAGCCGAAATACCAGCACTCACACACACACACACACACACACACACACACACACACACACACACACACACACACACACACACACACACACACACACACACACACAGTTTACCTTAAGTTTAACATTTAACATTAAAGGAGGCAGTTAGCTGTGCGTTAGATGTTGCAGTAGAGCCTATTTTTACTGTTAATGAGCTGTGTTGAAGAGAGGACCACAACCCTGACTAAAGCTCATACTCCTGCCAGCCACAACACAAATAATTCATACTCTCAATATTATTCCAGTCAGGAGAATTACAATAATGACTTATATTAGACAAATGTTAAATCCACGCTGACAGCCACTATTATTCATATGATAGGAATATGGGGTGGGGGGTGTCTCTCTTCTATTAGGCCTAGAGATGAATTATAAATGATCTTTATTATTGCAGTGATGTGATTAGCATTCAAATTTTTGGGGGGGAGGTGAAAAATATAATTAGCTGGCAGGAAATCATTAAAACTACTCCATGCCAGATCACTCCTCAAATGCTAGAATGGTGAAACCTTTTGTTGTTGTCATACAACAAATCGTTGCTGTCAAGCAGAAACCGTATCTCTCGATATTTCAACTTTTTATGTTGTTGTTTTTTTTTCTTCTCCTCCACTACACTTTAATTGCCCAGGGTTATTTAATCCATTACATTATAGCGCCCATTCGATTTATAAACACGGACCCCTTTTCCGGACGGACCGGATGTTGTTGTGAATGTGTGTGTAGCAGCTAACAATAGCCACACCACTCGATCGACAACAACGGGAGGTAAGAATAAATCTATCGCGACTAGCGACTGGACCGCGGAGCGCCGTCTAACACAGCATCTTTTTTCATATTTAGACGGGATGATTTAGATCACGAGTTATGAACGTTTTAAGATTTTCGATTTCATCAGCTAAACAGGGGAGGGAGTTTTTCGATGACGTCTCACTCTTATGCAACACCGAGGATTGCCCAACAGGCGCTCCTGGGCTATGGAGCCATGCGATCTGTTCTCATATCAATAAACTTCGTCTTTTGATCAATACTTCGTCCTGGGCGTCGGGCGTTACTAATAGAAAAGACAAAGAACTTCGTCCTGGGCGTTGGGGATGTTAATTAATGCCTTACTAAGTATAAGCGTGTCGCACGGCAACAGCTAAAGTAGCCAAACTACAAGCTGAAAATGCAGCGCAAGGTGCCACGTTGTGACGTTGTAGATCGGCTATTTTCACTAGTTTTGGCTTTTTGCAAGTGAAAGTGGTCAAGTGTGTCTGTGGGTTTTATATTGAACCAATTAAAAGGTAGCCTATTGTGACTAAATAATAACTGGATCTATTGGAACACGGGTTCCTTTTTCCCATTTCCTGAAAAGTAATGTCAGTTTTGGACATACAAGGTTTCCACTCGAAAGTGACGAAACACAATTTCTGTTGCTTCACAAAATGAGTCAGAGTGCTACTGCCATTAACATGTTCTCATTCTCAGCCCCCTTCCCACAAACAGGGGCATGGTTTTTCAGGACAATTTCACCAATTGTATTGATCTTTTCTTTTCTTGGAAAAAAGTATATATATTAACAGTGCATATACAGTATATACTCAGAGCGTATGACGTCTGATCTGTTCTGTAATCAATCATAGATCAATGTCACTTCTGTGGAAGCACTCAATGGCTTCTGAAAGCTGCATAGCGTACATGATAAAACATGAATTGCTGGAGGGAGGGAGAGAAACCGCAGTCATCGACAGGGGCCGCTTAACATTACTGTTAAGCCCCTGTGTGGTTCTTTAGAGCAGGGGTTCTCAACCCGTGGGTCGCGACCCCTCGGGGGGTCGCCAAATTATTTTAGGGGGTCCCCAAATTATTAAAAAAAAAAAAAACATTTTTTTAAATTTTATTTTCACGATTTTTTAAAAATAGCAGACCTACAAGCTCGTAGCGCGCCACTCGGTGGCGCGCTATGAGCTTGTAGATCTGCTATTTTTAAATAGCTAAATTATAACAATGCTTAAAACACCAAAAGGGGTTCCCGCCCAAAATGGTTTAAGGTTATTGTAGCAGTCAATTTATATTGGGGGTCGGGAGGGGGCGGGGCGGGGGTCCCGAGACGTTGCCAAAGCATTTTCGGGGGTCCCCGGCCAAAAACGTTGAGAACCCCTGCTTTAGAGCAGTGCTCCGCAAACATTGTCATGTCAAGGACCCACACATTGTTTGATATGTATTTGGCCAGGGACCACCATCTGAAAATATGTTGTACCACAGAAGACCGCAGAAGAGAAGGAAGATTTGTGGTCAAACTTTCCAAAAATAGCTGCAACGTGTCACCAGTTCCATTTTAGAATAGTTCGGATATAAAGCGGTTATGAATGATGAGGCATCCATTCTTCAACCGTTTATCCGGAATAGGGGTCAGGGGTGTAGGGGTCAGGGGTGTAGGGGTCAGGGGTGTAGGGGTCAGGGGTGTAGGGGTCAGGGCTGCAACAGTTCCTAGCAGAGAGCTCCAGACTACCCTTTCTCAGGCATATTAGCCATTTCCTCCTGGGGAATCCCGCGGCGTTCCAAGGCCAGTGTGGAGATATAATCCTCCCGTCTGGTCCTTGGTCTGCCCCGGGGTCTGCTCCCAGTGGGTCACCATCTTATACTCTAATGGTCTACTGTATGTAGCGTACAGTAGACATGTGCTATACTGTACTGTATGATCACCTTTGACCCTTTTAGACTTGAGGCCGATTCTGAAAACGTCTTCTAAATCCCTGGAGTTTCCTGAACTTAAAAAGAAAAGAAAAACGTAGCCCTTCATTTGCCCTGATGATCATTAAAAAACAAATGACAGTCGAGTATACAGAGATTTGTGGAATGTATATACATTTGTATTGTCCTGATGGCGCTGATGAACCGTACAGTGATGAAGTGTCCTGATGGCGCTGATGAACCGTACAGTGATGAAGTGTCCTGATGGCGCTGATGAACCGTACAGTGATGAAGTGTCCTGATGGCGCTGATGAACCGTACAGTGATGAAGTGTCCTGATGGCGCTGATGAACCGTACAGTGATGAAGTGTCCTGATGGCGCTGATGAACCGTACAGTGATGAAGTGTCCTGATGGCGCTGATGAACCGTACAGTGATGAAGTGTCCTGATGGCGCTGATGAACCGTACAGTGATGAACCGTACAGTGATGAACCGTACAGTGATGAACCGTACAGTGATGAACCGTACAGTGATGAACTGATGAACCGTACAGTGATGAACTGATGAACCGTACAGTGATGAACTGATGAACCGTACAGTGATGAACTGATGAACCGTACAGTGATGAACTGATGAACCGTACAGTGATGAACTGATGAACCGTACAGTGATGAACTGATGAACCGTACAGTGATGAACTGATGAACCGTACAGTGATGAACCGTACAGTGATGAAGTGATGAACCGTACAGTGATGAAGTGATGAACCGTACAGTGATGAACCGTACAGTGATGAACCGTACAGTGATGAACTGATGAACCGTACAGTGATGAACTGATGAACCGTACAGTGATGAACTGATGAACCGTACAGTGATGAACCGTACAGTGATGAAGTGATGAACCGTACAGTGATGAACCGTACAGTGATGAAGTGATGAACCGTACAGTGATGAACCGTACAGTGATGAACTGATGAACCGTACAGTGATGAACTGATGAACCGTACAGTGATGAACTGATGAACCGTACAGTGATGAACTGATGAACCGTACAGTGATGAACCGTACAGTGATGAAGTGATGAACCGTACAGTGATGAACCGTACAGTGATGAAGTGATGAACCGTACAGTGATGAACCGTACAGTGATGAAGTGATGAACCGTACAGTGATGAACCGTACAGTGATGAAGTGATGAACCGTACAGTGATGAACCGTACAGTGATGAACTGATGAACCGTACAGTGATGAACTGATGAACCGTACAGTGATGAACTGATGAACCGTACAGTGATGAACCGTACAGTGATGAAGTGATGAACCGTACAGTGATGAACCGTACAGTGATGAACTGATGAACCGTACAGTGATGAACTGATGAACCGTACAGTGATGAACTGATGAACCGTACAGTGATGAACCGTACAGTGATGAAGTGATGAACCGTACAGTGATGAAGTGATGAACCGTACAGTGATGAACCGTACAGTGATGAACCGTACAGTGATGAACTGATGAACCGTACAGTGATGAACTGATGAACCGTACAGTGATGAACTGATGAACCGTACAGTGATGAACTGATGAACCGTACAGTGATGAACTGATGAACCGTACAGTGATGAACTGATGAACCGTACAGTGATGAACTGATGAACCGTACAGTGATGAACCGTACAGTGATGAAGTGATGAACCGTACAGTGATGAACCGTACAGTGATGAACTGATGAACCGTACAGTGATGAACTGATGAACCGTACAGTGATGAACTGATGAACCGTACAGTGATGAACCGTACAGTGATGAAGTGATGAACCGTACAGTGATGAACCGTACAGTGATGAAGTGATGAACCGTACAGTGATGAACTGATGAACCGTACAGTGATGAACCGTACAGTGATGAACCGTACAGTGATGAAGTGATGAACCGTACAGTGATGAACTGATGAACCGTACAGTGATGAACCGTACAGTGATGAACCGTACAGTGATGAAGTGATGAACCGTACAGTGATGAACTGATGAACCGTACAGTGATGAACCGTACAGTGATGAACCGTACAGTGATGAACTGATGAACCGTACAGTGATGAACCGTACAGTGATGAAGTGATGAACCGTACAGTGATGAACCGTACAGTGATGAACCGTACAGTGATGAACCGTACAGTGATGAACTGATGAACCGTACAGTGATGAACCGTACAGTGATGAACCGTACAGTGATGAAGTGATGAACCGTACAGTGATGAACCGTACAGTGATGAACCGTACAGTGATGAACCGTACAGTGATGAACCGTACAGTGATGAACCGTACAGTGATGAACCGTACAGTGATGAACCGTACAGTGATGAACTGATGAACCGTACAGTGATGAACCGTACAGTGATGAACTGATGAACCGTACAGTGATGAACCGTACAGTGATGAACTGATGAACCGTACAGTGATGAACCGTACAGTGATGAACTGATGAACCGTACAGTGATGAACCGTACAGTGATGAACCGTACAGTGATGAAGTGATGAACCGTACAGTGATGAACCGTACAGTGATGAACCGTACAGTGATGAACTGATGAACCGTACAGTGATGAACCGTACAGTGATGAACCATACAGTGATGAAGTGATGAACCGTACAGTGATGAACCGTACAGTGATGAACCGTACAGTGATGAACCGTACAGTGATGAACCGTACAGTGATGAACCGTACAGTGATGAACTGATGAACCGTACAGTGATGAACCGTACAGTGATGAACTGATGAACCGTACAGTGATGAACCGTACAGTGATGAACTGATGAACCGTACAGTGATGAACCGTACAGTGATGAACTGATGAACCGTACAGTGATGAACCGTACAGTGATGAACCGTACAGTGATGAAGTGCTGCTCCAACATTACAGCAACACTCAGTTTGTATTAGATGAAATATTATACTAATTATAACTTGATGCACAGATAGAGCAGATATACTGTACACATTTTATAGTTTTATACGCCGTGGCTCTGCAAGATGCCCGCAGTCTGAAGGCTCATACATAGTCTGGATTTTCAGTGGTTAGGTGACCACCAAACTACAACATGACGTCACGAGCCGCGGTGAAGAGCAAACCACCGCCACCGCTCCAGCCCTTCTCTCTGTTTTTACTCACCACCGCTCAACGTTATTTCAGCTCCGGTGGTCAGCTCACCACCGGAACGGTGGTCACCTCACCACTATGAATAGGCCTTGAGAGGGTGTGTGTGTGTATGTGTATGTGTGTGTGTGTGTGTGTGTGTGTGTGTGTGTGTGTGTGTGTTTTTTTTAGGGGCGCTATTAGTGCATGTTAACAAACTTTATCATACACAAACATTAAAAAACATGAAATGAATGGAGAATTTTACGTCATAGTTTCTGAGCAAATAGGCATAGTGTCTATTTTTGTCCTACATTCAATTCCCATTGACAATGAATGGAGAATTTTACATCATAGTGTCTGAGCCATAGTGTCTATTTTACGTCATGATGATGTACGATGATAAGAGCGCCCCTTAGTTGCTTCACACGGGTGTGATTTTATTTAATGAACATTAGCTCAGTAATTTTCAGTAATATCCAAAGGTTTAAGCTCTCAAATACTTTGGCTATTACTCATTTTCTGTAATGGACAAAGGTTTATGCTTTGATGTGGCAGTTTTGCACTGAACTAACGCGTGAGAAATACAAAGATGAGCGAAAGACTGTCTTAATAGATGATGTTTATTAACGTGACCACAGATGCTGGTTTCCCAACAACACAGGCACGTATGTCTAAAAGCTTAATGTCAGAATACAGGAGGTACAGTTTATATAGCGTTAGTCCCGCCCACAAGGTGGACCCCGAGAGACGGGTCTCAGAGACAGGTTTTAGGAGACGGGAATACAGTCAGGAATACAAGCTCACAGAGATGAAAGAACCATTTGCTTACAGACAAAAGGAAGGAAGGGGGGTGGGGGGGAACAGGTGAGAAGGGGGTTCCAAGTCACCAGAGCCAAAGTGTCAGACACACTGTGTTCTCACAGCAGGGTTCAGAGCTTCAAAGTCAGGGTGTATAGACTAACTTCAATGTATGTAAATGACCTTTTGGTCAGATGGAAGCATGATGGGAAATTCCTCGTCAGCTTTCAAATGCTTAATATTTCATGTCTTTATCTGTGGCAGAAGCGGATAAAACAATGATGATCGGTGCTATTATAGCACCAAACAAGTTCACCAATAGATTATCGTTACCAGCAAAATAAACACTTTTAATGCAGCATTTATGTTGGCTGATGGCTGCACATGATACCTGCACATTTTCCAAACTGCTGCTGCAGTATTCTGTCATAATTGTAATTATTTCTTTTCTTTTTTTTTTTTTTGGCTTTCGCCTTTATTTTATATATTTTATGGAGGGACAGACAGTAGGCTGACAGGAAATTGGGAGAGAGATGGGGGGAAGACATGCAGTAAAGGCCGTCGGGATCGGGAGTCGAACCCGCGGCACACTGCCAGACTGGATTACCAGCCAAGGTGCCTGGACCACTGAGCCATGGCCCATGCCATAATTGTAATTGTTACATTTTCTTCAATTGAATTCATTTCTTATGGTATTGTTGGCATGTTAGCACACCTTTTTGCGGAACAAGTTCCAACAACATTTCACTTGGTTAATAGTGACAAATATGAATTCTTGTCTGGCAATCGGAATGGATGGCCAGTTCCTCCAGGTTGTTCACCATAGGGCAGCGAGGGATAATGTTGTGATAAATGGTGAGCATGTTGAGCAGCCAGTGAGGCACGGTGTCACAGCGTGTGTGTATGTGCGTGCGTGCGTGCGTGCGTGCGTGCGTGCGTGCGTGCGTGTGACCACACCACAGTGCCATGGTCGCAGTGACTCTGATGGAGTTCATTCATCATTAGCAGCCAGCAGGCATAATGACCGTCTCCTCCCAGAGTGTCCAGGCCGCTGCAGCGCCCGCTCAACTGCATCTACGTTATAATAGAACCTCATCCTTCATACACAATGCAACAATTACCGGCTTTCACGTCCTGTACAAACATCTGCCTTAGCCCAATTAGACCCGAGAAAAGATTATACAAATGTTTTCTGAAAATCCTGTTTCTATATCAGACGTCGTTCTCAAAAATGTTTATGTCAAGGACCCCAAAAAATATATGTATTTGGCCGCCGACCCCCATCTGAAAATATGTTGTTCCAGGGACCACCCCCAGAAGCAACGATTTGAGTTAAAAACGCTCGCTCTGAAATATTATATATTCAAAGATTTGCAACACATTTTCAAAGATTTTTCAAAAATAGCAGATCTACAAGCTCGTAGCGCGGCACTCGGTGATGCGCTATGAGCTTGTAGATCTGCTATTTTTCAATAGCTAAGGTATAACACAATGCTTAAAACACAAAAAGGGGTTCCCGTTCAGAATGGGTTATAGCTACATTTATGTGCTGTACTGTATGGTGCTGACTGACGTCACTCTCACCACCCCTGGGTCACAGAGGCCCTTTTTCCACCGGGTTGGGAACCGGTTCAGTTCTTTTTGGTTCTAGTCCATGAGCCAGAGCTCCAAAATTGGAACGTTAATTATGAATTGAGCGTGCAAAACGTATATATGTTAAATTGTTATCGCCATGAAACTTCCCCAGTTGAGTACTTACACAAAGACAATGATTTATTGTATTACAAATCTTACATTTTTAAATATGAAAATGAGGTATTATATAGGAAAATATGCAAATGAAATTAAATATCATAATTATATTAATTTACTTATATTGATATTATAAACAATTTAATATAGGTATATGGTTCAATTAACACCCCAATCGCCCAGGACGAAGTTCACCGTCCTTTCTATTAGTAACACCCAGCACCCAGGACGAAGTTTTATCCAAAAGACGAAGTTTATTGATATGAAAACTGATTGCCTAGGAGCGCCTGTTGCGCAATCCTCGATGTTGCACAACAGTGGGACGTCATCGAAAATGTTCCCCCCGTTTAGCCGACGACAACGAAAATCTTAAAACGTCCAATTCTAAGAAAAGATCCTGTGTTAGACGGCCCCCCGCTGTCCAGTCGCTAGTCGCGTTAGATTTAATCATGCCTCCCATTGTTGTCGATCGCCTTTAGAGTGTTTTGGCTACATTTAGCTGCTCCAGCCACATCCGGTATAACTTCTGGTCCGTCGGTAAAAGTGCTCCGTTGCTATAAATCGATTGGGCGCTATGATTTAATGGATTAAATAACCCTGGGCAATCGGAGCGTTAATAATTAATGTTCCATGCAATTTTGTAGGTCTGGCTCATGGACTAAGAACTGGTTCTGAACTGAACCGGTTCCCAACCGGTGGAAAGGGGGTCAGAGTGATTTTGTTCTATTGGAATCCATATACTGTAGGCAAATCTTAGATTGTGACATATAAGTCTTATAAGAACTGTGTTCCAAAAATAAACACATCACCCCGGTGGTTTTACTCGTATGGATATTAAGCATCAACTAAGAGTATTATTATAATATATTCTTTCCTCTAATTAAACACATGTGTTTATTTTTGGAACACAGTTCACTTCTTACAGTATATGATGATGCAATCTAAGGTTTGCCTATAGGGCATTCCAACAATATAATACACAAACTAAGCCAGGGCTGGTACGACTGATGCCAGGACTTCAGTACTATAGAAGAAAACGGAGATCCGGGCACACTTAATAGTTAAAAGGGAGGAGAACTTTAATAAACCAAGATCAGATCAGATCTTTTTATTTTATTCCAAGGAGCCACGCAGTTTGTTATCCATTAGAACCTGTACTACCCCATAACTCCATGCACGCACACACATGCACGCACGCACACACATACACACATGCACGCATGCACGCACGCACGCACGCACGCACACACACGCACGCACGCACGCACGCACGCACGCACGCACGCACGCACGCACGCACGCACGCACGCGCCCAAAAAAAGATCCAAACATCTTTTGAAAGTGAAATATCCCACTTCAACTCAAAAATGGTACATAAATGGCAAAACAAACCAGAGTAGACTGCACTGTTTGCTCACAAAATGAGTGAAGTCATCTTAAACGCTTGACTGTGCAGGCCACAACCCCTCACTCTGACAGGAGCAGAAGTACTTGGAATTGTTGCAGTTGAGGCATAATATTCGGGGTTTTTTTGTATTAACCCCTTTAGGAGTTTTAAGCATTATGTTATGCTTTAGCTATTGAAAAATAGCAGATCTACAAGCTCATAGCGCGGCAACGAGTGCCGCGCTACGAGCTTGTAGGTCTGCTATTTTTGAAGAATCGTGAAAATGTGCCTCAAATCTTTCAATATATATTCTTTGAGTTTTTAACTCAAATCTTTGCTTCTGGGAGGTCCCTGGAACAACATATTTTCGGATGGAGGTCGGTGGCCAATTACATATAATTTCTGGGATCCTTGACATGAAATATTGAGCACCTCTGACATAGAACAGGGGTTCTCAACCCGTGGGTCGCGACCCCTCGGGGGGTCGCCAAATTATTTTAGGGGGTCCCCAAATTATTTTAAAGAAAAAAAGAAAAAAAAGATTTTTTAAATTTTATTTTCACGATTTTTCAAAAATAGCAGACCTACAAGCTCGTAGCGCGCCACTTGGTGGCGCGCTATGAGCTTGTAGATCTGCTATTTTTCAATAGCTAAATTATAACAATGCTTAAAACACCAAAAGGGGTTCCCACCCAAAATGGTTTAAGGTTATTGTAGCAGTCAATTTATATTGGGGGTCGGGAGGGGGCGGGGCGGGGGTCCCGAGACATTGCTAAAGCATTTCCGGGGGTCCCCGGCCAAAAACGTTGAGAACCCCTGACATAGAAACATAGGTATTTCAGAAAACGGTCAGAATTTAGAAGACATTTTCAGGTCAGGCCTAAATGGGTTAAAATGTGCAGATACCCATTACCTACACACCTTTACTGGTTGGTTGGTTGGTTGGTTGGTTGGTTGGTTGGTAGGTAGGGGTGTGCTGAAATATCGATATGGCGATATATATCGATACGTCCTCCCGCGATAAATAATCGATATTGATTATTAAAATATCGATATCGGGGAAAAAAAACATTTTTTTTTAAATTTTATTTTTAGAAATTTGAAATGTTGTTCATAATGAAGTGATGAACAACATGTTTAGAAAAGGAGGAAATGACAGCTAAAATAAAGCAAATCCCACTCAGATTCCACAGCAACCAGAAGTACTGAATTACTGGATGGTGATTTGTCCAAAGTCTCCAAACAGCTTTGTGGGAATACAAAATGCTGCATTTTTTCAGTTCCAAGTATTTTGTAGTTGCAGATATCGTGATATATCGTTGATGAAATTTCATACAATATATCGATATATCGCAAATATCGCAATATATCGAATATCGTGATATTATCGTTATCGAGGGCCTAATATCGCGATATATATCGTATCGTGAGGAACCCATATCGCCCCACCCCTATTGGTAGGTATACTGTATACTGTTGGGAGAGAAAACAATGTTGCACATAGAGCTAATGATGAACCCTGGCCATGTGCACTTGACCTGACAGACTTTACATAATCGATATACCCAATCAATACATGTAAATGTATTAGTATAGTATAATGTACAATATATCACCAGGGTCAAGCTTACGTTCCCTAAATCTACAGCATGGGTCTCAACTCCCTTTGAGGATCAAACAGACATTTAAAAACACGGTTAAAGATGGAGTGCCGTGATTTTTCCATGTGATGTGATGATCATGTTTAGGGTGGAAAAGATCATGGCACTCCATCTTTAAGACCACATTGTCACTGTAGAGTACACTATACTACACGCCATGCCTTACCCGCAAGTATTAAACACTTTCCGTGAATTACGCATTTAGGAGCTTCCGTTAGGAGCTGGGTGTGGCACCGTACGCTATTCTACGTGTCTATGTTCCTGGCGGGCCTCGTGCTAAGAGTCTCCTTCTGCCTTAATTCTCCACAAATCTCTGTGATTGTAATTTCCATAAGAATGGCATACGATAGCCAAGTTAAGGGGGGAACACCTCTCACATACTAAATCCCAAATTAAGGAAAAACTGCCCCTGACGCAAGATAGGGCCCTAGGACCCTAGGAATTATTTCCTCTCTTTTTTTCTTCTTAACTACTTGAACACCAGCATGAGCATTCCTATTCTGCACCAGTGCATTGTATTGAGGGTTTAAGTGCCTAAATGTCTGTAAATTCACATTAACATGAAACCATCATATTTATAAATCCTAGAACTGTTGTAAGAAAAGTTAAACAGGTATATTTGGAAATAATCATGCTAATGATACCCTTTCCAATAAGCGTTGGTACATGCCCGTTTATTATAGCCCCTGGCTTAACATGACAAATCATGTGAACAACAAGCATGCATTTGTATTGCATGACTGAGTGGCAGAGTGATTGCTAAGTTTCAACAAAGCCTTGTTTTCAAATGCTCTAGGAGCAAGGAACAAATTAATCCATCGGTCTACTAGTCTGCCACATTAGCTGTGTACTGACAGAGAACGCGCACGCACACACGCACGCGCACACGCACACACGCACACACACACACACACGCACACACACACAAAATCAATCAACAGCACTGGACCACTTTCAGAAGGACTTTGCTCGTATAAATGCTCAGTACTGTCAGGTGAACTTGATTTTCTGAAGACTGGGAATCGATGGAGCGACGTTGAGCTATCTCTATCCACTTCTCCAGGGGTGGCAGTGACTCAGAGGCAGAGTGGCCGGTAGAGTGGCTGGATGGGAACCGCGAGGTTCCCAATTCAATCCCGTGCTCCCCCAGAGTTAGTGTCGAAGTGTCCTTGAGCAAGACACTGAACCCCTAATTGCTCCTGATGTGCTGGTTGGTGCCTTGCGTGCTTTCCGCCGCCATGTGTGTATGAATGTGTGCGTTAATGGGTGAATGGAATGCACAAACTATGTAAAGTGCTTTGGATAAAAGCACTATACAAATGCACATTTACCAATCCAGGTGACCTGGAGGTGAACGGCACCCGTAATCGCCACAGAGTCGGGTTTTTCGTTTTTTTTTGTTGCATGAATCAGGCGTGTGCACAGCAGTGCCTTTCTCTCTATGCACTTCTCCAGATCCGCTGCCGACGGCTGCATAATAGCGTGGCATCGGCTTCGTAGTGCTCCTCGCCGTTGCAAATGAGGCAGTGTATCTTCACTGACCTTCTTGTCGGTGGATGCCTGTTGAGGAGGTGTGTGGGCCGCTGTACTGTGATATACAACTACTCTACACTTTGACCTCTGGCCTTAAACAAGTGTATTCTCTCTCTGCCCCCACTGGGGGGGTTTCTCATGTTGGTATCTGCTGGACAGGCACTGCTGCTGGGATTTAGCTTGGAGCCATCCCTTGAAGTACTGCTGGTTGTAACGGTTGAGGCACTTGCAGTCTTGCACCGTTGAGCCTCGCTCCGAGCTGACAGAGAAGTACAAATATAATGTATTACTTGAACACCTCACGCCCCCCCGAAGCCTGGATGATCGGCATCAGAGGCACTTTGGACTCGTATCCCATGCCTTACCCGCAAGCATTAAACACTTTCCGTCAATTACGCATTTAGGAGCTTCCATGCGTAAACGTTATCTTGCGGCCACACAACCCACTATACATTTTGCCGACTCCTACTCTTATGCACACAGGTTTAGGACAACGGAAAGCACCTCTTTCGATTCACAGCTCAGAGGTCTCGTTCTGTCTTAATTCTCCACAAATCTCTGTGATTGTAATTTTCCTATAATCAGCAGAGTGTCAATTCCTTGTGCTCATTGTGTTTAACTCAAAGTTATTTGATTTGTGCCAATGCGCATTGTGCACACTCCATCATTGCGCAGCAAATATTTAATGGATTTCAATAATGAAAAATTCCCCATAATCAGTAACACGTAGCTGATACTTTAATTTATCCGATTTGGCGATTTCCCTAACTTTGGTTTTCGCTTGATACCGTTTCGTAGAGAGGCAATACTCACGATCTATATACCAAATGAAAGATCGAACTTCATAGATTACACAGCACTTTGAATATTTAAGAGTGTTTTTGGTGCATATGGTTCTGTGCAGTGGAAAAAGAAAAAAAATCACACCTGTGTGAACTGAGTGGTGTAAGGTATTATATAGCCTGATCAGCTGTGGTCTGACGTAATGAAATCACACCCGTGTGAACTGAGTGGTGTAAGGTATTATATAGCCTGATCAGCTGTGGTCTGACGTAATGTCTGACGTAATGAAATCACACACGTGTGAACTGAGTGGTGTAAGGTATTATATAGCCTGATCAGCTGTGGTCTGACGTAATGTCTGACGTAATGAAATCACACCCGTGTGAACTGGGTGACCATAGCAACCATGCTCATTCTTTGCGAACAGACAGACAGACTAACAAAGCCAGTTGTAGGAGTGGTTTACACCACTCAAAAAGAAACAGCACAAGTGAGGCTGTGTTGGTCGCGGAGTGGATGACAGATCAGATAGTGGACACACAAAACAACCCTCCGAATCTAATATGAATGTATTCCAAGGCAGCACGCGTTGCTCTTCCATGGGCCATATAGTATAAGGCTGGGCATAATGGTTATGGATAATGGATCTCTTAAAGGCAATGGCAGGTGGCACGGTTATTGGTTTAAGTTGCGTAACGCAAGTATTGGGACTAACCGTTTTAGAAAAGGTTAATTACAGGGGTGACCTGAGCCCAAAAGGTTTGAGAACCACTGCCTTACTGTATATGGGGTCATACATACTCCAGCTTTATGCAAACAAGTTAGAAGATAAAAGGTTTCGATATACAGCACTTCACAAGAATGCAAATGTTCCTCATCCTCAGTCCTCACAGCCAGCCCAGAGCCTCATCCTCAGTCCTCACAGCCAGCCCAGAGCAGATGGACATGCTGTCATGACGTGAGTGTGTGTGGATGACTGATTTCTCCTGTGAGCATCGATTAGATCAGATCACAGTCTAATGACTTTGGACTCAGGCCAGGTGTAACTGCTTAAGTCAGCCATCGCCCACGCCCACATATTCTGTACTGTTTGGTCACTGTATAAAATGTGATGCCAGTCTGTATCGAGCATTTTAAGTATATACCATTGCTGTCGGGTGGAAACCTTATATGTTCAAAAATGTTTTTTCCAAAAAAAGAGTTCCAATGTAGTTGGTATTTAGTCAGAAGCTCTTGTTAATATTCATTGGTGCAAACCCACAGATTTGAAACCCAGATTCCTGCGCAGATGCTGCCATTGTTTTACCATTGAGCCAATAGAGCCTGCCTGCTTGCTCAGGAGATCAATTTAATCATGACCATCAGGTCAAAATTCCTCGACACAATCCAAATGTCTCAATAGAAGAGCAGGGAGACAACAAATGTATAAGACACCCATTGATTGTATATGAATGAATGAATGAATGAATGAATGAATTGTACTGTATAAGTTGTATTGTATTACCATACAGATTGGACAAAATCATATTTTATTCATTAAAAAATAATATTAAAAAAAGAAGAAATTATATATATATATATATATATATATATATATATATATATATATATATATATAGTGCCGCTTTAACCTCTTTCACTTTCAACATTTTTCCAAAAAAATGGGTTAGACAAAAAAGACATTTGCACGAAACTCTCGTACAATGAAGCAGGGCATTACTTTACCAAAAGAAATAAAAACATTATAATAATCAAAACATGGAGATGCCAGGTTTCTGCCTGACAGCGATGACGACGTGCAATATTTCCCCTCAATGACAGAAAGTCCAGAATAAGCACTGATCGGGTTTGATGGCTTCATAAAGTCTGAGTAGCTGAAAAGTCACATCTGTTCATTCTCTGCTTGCACTCATTGTGCATATTTTTTCCAAGCTAACCCATTTAGACCCGAGGACGATTCTACAAAATGTCTCCTAAATCCTGACAGCTTTCTAAAAAACCCCATGTTTCTATGTCAGTCGTTCTCAAACATGTTCACGTCAAGGACCCCCAGAAATATATGTATTTGGCGCCGACCCCACCCCCCCCCCCCCCCCCACCAGACGCAAAGATTTGAGTTAAAAAACGTTCGCTCTGAAAGAATATATATTCAAAGATTTGCGCAACATTTTCACGATTTTTCAAAAATAGCAGACCTACAAGCTCGTAGCGCGGCACTCGGTGCCGCGCTACGAGCTTGTAGATCTGCTATTTTTCAATAGCTAAAGTATAACATAATGCTTAAAACACCAACAACAGGGGTTCCCACCCAGAATGGGCTAAGGCAGCGTTTTCCTCTCTTTATCAGACAATTATCCCCAAGTGCACCAGCAACTATATACAGTATGTTCCTGACAGCGTTTTGTATTGTGTGCATGACTGCTGACGGAAGATAAATAAATGTGCTGCCTGGGGTGTTAATGCAGAATTCTAACTGTGTTTTGGGTCAACACGTGTCAGTAAGAGAAACATCCTACCTGGAGAGATAATATATGGAACAGGCTTGCTAAGTGCTGTCTCATATATTTATGACTTGATTGATTTAAAATCCATTACAAATGTACGTCAAGCTGTAGTGTACCAGCAAAGTCACTCTGCCCTACCTGCACCACTTAAAACACGAAAACACGAAAACACGCACGCACGCACGCACGCACGCACACGCACACGCACACGCACACGCACACACACACACACACCCAACCCAAACAAATACATTTGTATTGGACGATACTATAGTCCAGTGACCTTGGATACGTTTTTCCACAGCACACATTAGTGTTGTTTTCGTCGACTAAAACTAAGACGAAAAATGTTCGTCGACTACTTTTTTCCACTGACAATGTGGAAAAAACTAAGATGACAAAAACTAAGACTAAACATACTGACGATTTCGTCGACAAATAAAAAATAGACTAAAATGTTAGGAAGGGACTAGTGGACAAGAGATCCAGTATAAGTCAACGTGTCGTGCTGCGACACGTTGTGTGCTTGTAGATCGGCTATTTTCACCAAGTGTAAAATCAGTCATTACGACGGCATCAAGGCCCGCCAAAATACATTTTAGTCGATTAAATCAACGATTTAGTCGACAAAAATCTTATGATATTTAGTCAACTAAAACCAGACTAAACACTAAAACATTCCAGGTGACTAAAATGTGACTAAAACTAAATGAAAACGTTTCAAGAGACTATGACTAAAACCAAAATAGAAATGTCCTGCCAAAAACAACACTGGCACACATTACACCCTCCTGTAGCCGAGGAGACCTCGTCAGATACACCTCCCCACAGGGCCTACACCTCCCCACAGGGCCCACACCTCCCCACAGGGCCTACACCTCCCCACAGGGCCTACACCTCCCCACAGGGCCTACACCTCCCCACAGGGCCTACACCTCCCCACAGGGCCCACACCTCCCCACAGGGCCTACACCTCCCCACAGGGCCTACACCTCCCCACAGGGCCTACACCTCCCCACAGGGCCCACACCTCCCCACAGGGCCCACACCTCCCCACAGGGCCTACACCTCCCCACAGGGCCCACACCAACCACACTAGGCCAACCACAGCATTAGGGTTGGCAGTGACTGAGAGTGAAAGAGCAACACCCGTTGTCAGCTCGCATTTAATTGGCCCACTCTAATGTTTAGTAATGAGTTTCCGCAGATAGGTGGCTGGCCTCTCCTCTCCATTAGAGATAGCTCACTCATCCGCCAGAGTCTCAGAGAGTAGAACCGCTGCTCCTTCACTTGTACAGGAGCCAGATTAGGTGCTTCTGGGCATCTAGTACGGATGCCTCCCGAGGGAGGTCTGCAGGCAGACCAAGGACCAGATGGGGGGGATTATATCTCCACATTGGCCTTGGAACTCCTTAGAGGAAATGGCTAATATTACCCGGGAAAGGGAAGTCTGGAGCTCTCTGCTGGAACTATTGCCCCCCACAAGCGGTTTATAGTGGATGGATGGATGGATGGATGGATGGATATTGGATAATGCTCATTAACCCTCGAAAGGCCACCAGAAAGAATGCAGCCCTGTCTGCCTGAACGAATGGCCCTGTTGCCATGAGATGTTTCCAGAGCCTCGTCATGAAACGCACAAAAGCAGGCAGTCCGTGCCGCCCTGGATTCCATGACAGTGTGCTTATAGAACCACCTGGTCCACAGATGATCAAAGTGCAGAGATCCGGGAACCCCCAGGGGTCCTTGAGAGGGTGCCAGGGGGTCCCCAGCCAAATGATTAGCACTCTCAGAGTTAGATACTTGATGATGATGCTGCAGTGTAGATTTGGGGTCAAAATGCCAATGCCGTCCCTTGGCATATCTTTTCAAATGGGGGTCCGCACAGATTATGTGTATATTTGTCATGAAAAGGTTTGAGAAACCACAGCTCCACTTCACTCTGCGCACAGCATCGCACCGCCACAGCAGCTGACTTCAGCTCTGCTTCCAGTCCACAACTCTGCTTCCAGTAGCAAGGCACCACCACAACTCTGCTTCCAGTAGCATGACACCACCACAACTCTGCTTCCAGTAGCATGGCACCACCACAGCTCTGCTTCCAGTAGCATGGCACCACCACAGTGCTTCCAGTAGCATGACACCACCACAACTCTGCTTCCAGTAGCATGGCACCACCACAGCTCTGCTTCCAGTAGCATGGCACCACCACAGTGCTTCCAGTAGCATGGCACCACCACAGTGCTTCCAGTAGCATGGCACCACCACAACTCTGCTTCCAGTAGCATGGCACCACCACAGCTCTGCTTCCAGTAGCATGGCACCACCACAGCTCTGCTTCCAGTAGCATGGCACCACCACAGCTCTGCTTCCAGTAGCATGGCACCACCACAGTGCTTCCAGTAGCATGGCACCACCACAGCTCTGCTTCCAGTAGCATGGCACCACCACAGTGCTTCCAGTAGCATGACACCACCACAACTCTGCTTCCAGTAGCATGGCACCACCACAGTGCTTCCAGTAGCATGGCACCACCACAGCTCTGCTTCCAGTAGCATGGCACCACCACAGCTCTGCTTCCAGTAGCATGGCACCACCACAGTGCTTCCAGTAGCATGGCACCACCACAGCTCTGCTTCCAGTAGCATGGCACCACCACAACTCTGCTTCCAGTAGCATGGCACCACCACAGCTCTGCTTCCAGTAGCATGGCACCACCACAACTCTGCTTCCAGTAGCATGGCACCACCACAGTGCTTCCAGTAGCATGGCACCACCACAGCTCTGCTTCCAGTAGCATGGCACCACCACAGCTCTGCTTCCAGTAGCATGGCACCACCACAGCTCTGCTTCCAGTAGCATGGCACCACCACAGTGCTTCCAGTAGCATGACACCACCACAGCCCTGCTTCCAGTAGCATGACACCACCACAGCTCTGCTTCCAGTAGCATGGCACCACCACAGCTCTGCTTCCAGTAGCATGACACCACCACAGCTCTGCTTCCAGTAGCATGGCACCACCACAGCTCTGCTTCCAGTAGCATGACACCACCACAACTCTGCTTCCAGTAGCATGGCACCACCACAGCTCTGCTTCCAGTAGCATGGCACCACCACAGTGCTTCCAGTAGCATGACACCACCACAGCTCTGCTTCCAGTAGCATGGCACCACCACAGCTCGGCTTCCAGTAGCATGGCACCACCACAGTGCTTCCAGTAGCATGGCACCACCACAGTGCTTCCAGTAGCATGACACCACCACAGTGCTTCCAGTAGCATGGCACCACCACAGCTCTGCTTCCAGTAGCATGACACCACCACAGCTCTGCTTCCAGTAGCATGGCACCACCACAGCTCTGCTTCCAGTAGCATGGCACCACCACAGTGCTTCCAGTAGCATGGCACCACCACAACTCTGCTTCCAGTAGCATGGCACCACCACAGTGCTTCCAGTAGCATGGCACCACCACAACTCTGCTTCCAGTAGCATGGCACCACCACAGCTCTGCTTCCAGTAGCATGGCACCACCACAGCTCTGCTTCCAGTAGCATGACACCACCACAGCTCTGCTTCCAGTAGCATGGCACCACCACAGCTCTGCTTCCAGTAGCATGGCACCACCACAACTCTGCTTCCAGTAGCATGGCACCACCACAGTGCTTCCAGTAGCATGGCACCACCACAGTGCTTCCAGTAGCATGGCACCACCACAGTGCTTCCAGTAGCATGGCACCACCACAACTCTGCTTCCAGTAGCATGGCACCACCACAGCTCTGCTTCCAGTAGCATGGCACCACCACAGCTCTGCTTCCAGTAGCATGGCACCACCACAGTGCTTCCAGTAGCATGACACCACCACAACTCTGCTTCCAGTAGCATGGCACCACCACAGTGCTTCCAGTAGCATGGCACCACCACAACTCTGCTTCCAGTAGCATGGCACCACCACAGCTCTGCTTCCAGTAGCATGGCACCACCACAACTCTGCTTCCAGTAGCATGACACCACCACAGTGCTTCCAGTAGCACGGCACCACCACAGTGCTTCCAGTAGCACGGCACCACCACAGTGCTTCCAGTAGCACGGCACCACCACAGTGCTTCCAGTAGCACGGCACCACCACAGTGCTTCCAGTAGCATGGCACCACCACAGTGCTTCCAGTAGCATGGCACCACCACAGTGCTTCCAGTAGCATGGCACCACCACAGCTCTGCTTCCAGTAGCATGGCACCACCACAGCTCTGCTTCCAGTAGCATGGCACCACCACAGCTCTGCTTCCAGTAGCACGGCACCACCACAGTGCTTCCAGTAGCATGGCACCACCACAGCTCTGCTTCCAGTAGCATGACACCACCACAGTGCTTCCAGTAGCATGGCACCACCACAGTGCTTCCAGTAGCATGGCACCACCACAGTGCTTCCAGTAGCATGGCACCACCACAGTGCTTCCAGTAGCATGACACCACCACAGTGCTTCCAGTAGCATGACACCACCACAGTGCTTCCAGTAGCATGGCACCACCACAGCTCTGCTTCCAGTAGCATGGCACCACCACAGTGCTTCCAGTAGCATGGCACCACCACAGCTCTGCTTCCAGTAGCATGGCACCACCACAGTGCTTCCAGTAGCATGGCACCACCACAACTCTGCTTCCAGTAGCATGACACCACCACAGTGCTTCCAGTAGCATGGCACCACCACAACTCTGCTTCCAGTAGCATGACACCACCACAGTGCTTCCAGTAGCATGGCACCACCACAACTCTGCTTCCAGTAGCATGACACCACCACAGTGCTTCCAGTAGCATGGCACCACCACAGCTCTGCTTCCAGTAGCATGGCACCACCACAGTGCTTCCAGTAGCATGACACCACCACAGTGCTTCCAGTAGCATGACACCACCACAGCTCTGCTTCCAGTAGCATGGCACCACCACAGTGCTTCCAGTAGCATGGCACCACCACAGCTCTGCTTCCAGTAGCATGGCACCACCACAGTGCTTCCAGTAGCATGGCACCACCACAGTGCTTCCAGTAGCATGGCACCACCACAGCTCTGCTTCCAGTAGCATGACACCACCACAGTGCTTCCAGTAGCATGGCACCACCACAACTCTGCTTCCAGTAGCATGGCACCACCACAGTGCTTCCAGTAGCATGGCACCACCACAGTGCTTCCAGTAGCATGGCACCACCACAGCTCTGCTTCCAGTAGCATGGCACCACCACAGCTCTGCTTCCAGTAGCATGGCACCACCACAGTGCTTCCAGTAGCATGGCACCACCACAGCTCTGCTTCCAGTAGCATGGCACCACCACAGCTCTGCTTCCAGTAGCATGGCACCACCACAGTGCTTCCAGTAGCATGGCACCACCACAGTGCTTCCAGTAGCATGACACCACCACAGTGCTTCCAGTAGCATGACACCACCACAGTGCTTCCAGTAGCATGGCACCACCACAGTGCTTCCAGTAGCATGGCACCACCACAGTGCTTCCAGTAGCATGGCACCACCACAGTGCTTCCAGTAGCATGGCACCACCACAGTGCTTCCAGTAGCATGGCACCACCACAGTGCTTCCAGTAGCATGGCACCACCACAGTGCTTCCAGTAGCATGGCACCACCACAGTGCTTCCAGTAGCATGGCACCACCACAGTGCTTCCAGTAGCATGACACCACCACAGCTCTGCCTCCAGTATCATGGCACCACCACAGTGCTTCCAGTAGCATGACACCACCACAGTGCTTCCAGTAGCATGGCACCACCACAGCTCTGCCTCCAGTATCATGACACCACCACAGTGCTTCCAGTAGCATGACACCACCACAGTGCTTCCAGTAGCATGGCACCACCACAGTGCTTCCAGTAGCATGGCACCACCACAGCTCTGCTTCCAGTAGCATGGCACCACCACAGCTCTGCTTCCAGTAGCACGGCACCACCACAGTGCTTCCAGTAGCATGGCACCACCACAGTGCTTCCAGTAGCATGACACCACCACAACTCTGCTTCCAGTAGCATGGCACCACCACAACTCTGCTTCCAGTAGCATGGCACCACCACAGCTCTGCTTCCAGTAGCATGGCACCACCACAGTGCTTCCAGTAGCATGGCACCACCACAGTGCTTCCAGTAGCATGACACCACCACAACTCTGCTTCCAGTAGCATGACACCACCACAGTGCTTCCAGTAGCATGGCACCACCACAACTCTGCTTCCAGTAGCATGGCACCACCACAGCTCTGCTTCCAGTAGCATGGCACCACCACAGTGCTTCCAGTAGCATGGCACCACCACAGTGCTTCCAGTAGCATGACACCACCACAACTCTGCTTCCAGTAGCATGGCACCACCACAGCTCTGCTTCCAGTAGCATGACACCACCACAGCTCTGCTTCCAGTAGCATGGCACCACCACAGCTCTGCTTCCAGTAGCATGGCACCACCACAACTCTGCTTCCAGTAGCATGGCACCACCACAGTGCTTCCAGTAGCATGGCACCACCACAGTGCTTCCAGTAGCATGGCACCACCACAGTGCTTCCAGTAGCATGGCACCACCACAACTCTGCTTCCAGTAGCATGGCACCACCACAGCTCTGCTTCCAGTAGCATGGCACCACCACAGCTCTGCTTCCAGTAGCATGGCACCACCACAGTGCTTCCAGTAGCATGACACCACCACAACTCTGCTTCCAGTAGCATGGCACCACCACAGTGCTTCCAGTAGCATGGCACCACCACAACTCTGCTTCCAGTAGCATGGCACCACCACAGCTCTGCTTCCAGTAGCATGGCACCACCACAACTCTGCTTCCAGTAGCATGACACCACCACAGTGCTTCCAGTAGCATGGCACCACCACAGTGCTTCCAGTAGCACGGCACCACCACAGTGCTTCCAGTAGCACGGCACCACCACAGTGCTTCCAGTAGCATGGCACCACCACAGTGCTTCCAGTAGCATGGCACCACCACAGCTCTGCTTCCAGTAGCATGACACCACCACAGCTCTGCTTCCAGTAGCATGGCACCACCACAGCTCTGCTTCCAGTAGCATGGCACCACCACAGCTCTGCTTCCAGTAGCATGGCACCACCACAGCTCTGCTTCCAGTAGCACGGCACCACCACAGTGCTTCCAGTAGCATGGCACCACCACAGCTCTGCTTCCAGTAGCATGACACCACCACAGTGCTTCCAGTAGCATGGCACCACCACAGTGCTTCCAGTAGCATGGCACCACCACAGTGCTTCCAGTAGCATGGCACCACCACAGTGCTTCCAGTAGCATGACACCACCACAGTGCTTCCAGTAGCATGACACCACCACAGTGCTTCCAGTAGCATGGCACCACCACAGCTCTGCTTCCAGTAGCATGGCACCACCACAGTGCTTCCAGTAGCATGGCACCACCACAGCTCTGCTTCCAGTAGCATGGCACCACCACAGTGCTTCCAGTAGCATGGCACCACCACAACTCTGCTTCCAGTAGCATGACACCACCACAGTGCTTCCAGTAGCATGGCACCACCACAACTCTGCTTCCAGTAGCATGACACCACCACAGTGCTTCCAGTAGCATGGCACCACCACAACTCTGCTTCCAGTAGCATGACACCACCACAGTGCTTCCAGTAGCATGGCACCACCACAGCTCTGCTTCCAGTAGCATGGCACCACCACAGTGCTTCCAGTAGCATGACACCACCACAGTGCTTCCAGTAGCATGACACCACCACAGCTCTGCTTCCAGTAGCATGGCACCACCACAGTGCTTCCAGTAGCATGGCACCACCACAGCTCTGCTTCCAGTAGCATGGCACCACCACAGTGCTTCCAGTAGCATGGCACCACCACAGTGCTTCCAGTAGCATGGCACCACCACAGCTCTGCTTCCAGTAGCATGACACCACCACAGTGCTTCCAGTAGCATGGCACCACCACAACTCTGCTTCCAGTAGCATGGCACCACCACAGTGCTTCCAGTAGCATGGCACCACCACAGTGCTTCCAGTAGCATGGCACCACCACAGCTCTGCTTCCAGTAGCATGGCACCACCACAGCTCTGCTTCCAGTAGCATGGCACCACCACAGTGCTTCCAGTAGCATGGCACCACCACAGCTCTGCTTCCAGTAGCATGGCACCACCACAGCTCTGCTTCCAGTAGCATGGCACCACCACAGTGCTTCCAGTAGCATGGCACCACCACAGTGCTTCCAGTAGCATGACACCACCACAGTGCTTCCAGTAGCATGACACCACCACAGTGCTTCCAGTAGCATGGCACCACCACAGTGCTTCCAGTAGCATGGCACCACCACAGTGCTTCCAGTAGCATGGCACCACCACAGTGCTTCCAGTAGCATGGCACCACCACAGTGCTTCCAGTAGCATGGCACCACCACAGTGCTTCCAGTAGCATGGCACCACCACAGTGCTTCCAGTAGCATGGCACCACCACAGTGCTTCCAGTAGCATGGCACCACCACAGTGCTTCCAGTAGCATGACACCACCACAGCTCTGCCTCCAGTATCATGGCACCACCACAGTGCTTCCAGTAGCATGACACCACCACAGTGCTTCCAGTAGCATGGCACCACCACAGCTCTGCCTCCAGTATCATGACACCACCACAGTGCTTCCAGTAGCATGGCACCACCACAGTGCTTCCAGTAGCATGGCACCACCACAGCTCTGCTTCCAGTAGCATGGCACCACCACAGCTCTGCTTCCAGTAGCACGGCACCACCACAGTGCTTCCAGTAGCATGGCACCACCACAGTGCTTCCAGTAGCATGACACCACCACAACTCTGCTTCCAGTAGCATGGCACCACCACAACTCTGCTTCCAGTAGCATGGCACCACCACAGCTCTGCTTCCAGTAGCATGGCACCACCACAGTGCTTCCAGTAGCATGGCACCACCACAGTGCTTCCAGTAGCATGACACCACCACAACTCTGCTTCCAGTAGCATGACACCACCACAGTGCTTCCAGTAGCATGACACCACCACAACTCTGCTTCCAGTAGCATGACACCACCACAGTGCTTCCAGTAGCATGACACCACCACAGCTCTGCTTCCAGTAGCATGGCACCACCACAGTGCTTCCAGTAGCATGGCACCACCACAACTCTGCTTCCAGTAGCATGACACCACCACAGTGCTTCCAGTAGCATGGCACCACCACAACTCTGCTTCCAGTAGCATGACACCACCACAGTGCTTCCAGTAGCATGGCACCACCACAGTGCTTCCAGTAGCATGGCACCACCACAGCTCTGCTTCCAGTAACATGGCACCACCACAGTGCTTCCAGTAGCATGACACCACCACAGTGCTTCCAGTAGCATGACACCACCACAGTGCTTCCAGTAGCATGGCACCACCACAGTGCTTCCAGTAGCATGACACCACCACAGTGCTTCCAGTAGCATGGCACCACCACAGTGCTTCCAGTAGCATGACACCACCACAGTGCTTCCAGTAGCATGGCACCACCACAGCTCTGCTTCCAGTAGCATGGCACCACCACAGCTCTGCTTCCAGTAGCATGGCACCACCACAGTGCTTCCAGTAGCATGGCACCACCACAGTGCTTCCAGTAGCATGGCACCACCACAGTGCTTCCAGTAGCATGGCACCACCACAGCTCTGCTTCCAGTAGCATGGCACCACCACAGTGCTTCCAGTAGCATGGCACCACCACAGTGCTTCCAGTAGCATGGCACCACCACAGTGCTTCCAGTAGCATGGCACCACCACAGCTCTGCTTCCAGTAGCATGGCACCACCACAGCTCTGCTTCCAGTAGCATGGCACCACCACAGTGCTTCCAGTAGCATGGCACCACCACAGCTCTGCTTCCAGTAGCATGGCACCACCACAGCTCTGCTTCCAGTAGCATGGCACCACCACAGTGCTTCCAGTAGCATGGCACCACCACAGCTCTGCTTCCAGTAGCATGGCACCACCACAACTCTGCTTCCAGTAGCATGGCACCACCACAGTGCTTCCAGTAGCATGACACCACCACAGCTCTGCTTCCAGTAGCATGGCACCACCACAACTCTGCTTCCAGTAGCATGGCACCACCACAGTGCTTCCAGTAGCATGACACCACCACAGCTCTGCTTCCAGTAGCATGGCACCACCACAGCTCTGCTTCCAGTAGCATGGCACCACCACAGTGCTTCCAGTAGCATGGCACCACCACAGTGCTTCCAGTAGCATGGCACCACCACAGCTCTGCTTCCAGTAGCATGGCACCACCACAGCTCTGCTTCCAGTAGCATGGCACCACCACAGTGCTTCCAGTAGCATGGCACCACCACAGCTCTGCTTCCAGTAGCATGGCACCACCACAGTGCTTCCAGTAGCATGGCACCACCACAGCTCTGCTTCCAGTAGCATGGCACCACCACAGTGCTTCCAGTAGCATGGCACCACCACAGCTCTGCTTCCAGTAGCATGACACCACCACAACTCTGCTTCCAGTAGCATGACACCACCACAGCTCTGCTTCCAGTAGCATGACACCACCACAACTCTGCTTCCAGTAGCATGACACCACCACAGCTCTGCTTCCAGTAGCATGACACCACCACAGCTCTGCTTCCAGTAGCATGACACCACCATAGTGCTTCCAGTAGCATGGCACCACCACAGTGCTTCCAGTAGCATGGCACCACCACAGCTCTGCTTCCAGTAGCATGGCACCACCACAGCTCTGCTTCCAGTAGCATGGCCCCACCACAGCTCTGCTTCCAGTAGCATGGCACCACCACAGCTCTGCTTCCAGTAGCATGGCACCACCACAGTGCTTCCAGTAGCATGACACCACCACAGTGCTTCCAGTAGCATGGCACCACCACAGTGCTTCCAGTAGCATGGCACCACCACAGCTCTGCTTCCAGTAGCATGGCACCACCACAGTGCTTCCAGTAGCATGGCACCACCACAGCTCTGCTTCCAGTAGCATGGCACCACCACAGCTCTGCTTCCAGTAGCATGGCACCACCACAGTGCTTCCAGTAGCATGACACCACCACAGCTCTGCTTCCAGTAGCATGGCACCACCACAGCTCTGCTTCCAGTAGCATGACACCACCACAGTGCTTCCAGTAGCATGGCACCACCACAGTGCTTCCAGTAGCATGGCACCACCACAGCTCTGCTTCCAGTAGCATGGCACCACCACAGCTCTGCTTCCAGTAGCATGGCACCACCACAGTGCTTCCAGTAGCATGACACCACCACAGCTCTGCTTCCAGTAGCATGGCACCACCACAGCTCTGCTTCCAGTAGCATGACACCACCACAGTGCTTCCAGTAGCATGGCACCACCACAGTGCTTCCAGTAGCATGGCACCACCACAGCTCTGCTTCCAGTAGCATGGCACCACCACAGCTCTGCTTCCAGTAGCATGGCACCACCACAGTGCTTCCAGTAGCATGGCACCACCACAGTGCTTCCAGTAGCATGACACCACCACAGTGCTTCCAGTAGCATGGCACCACCACAGTGCTTCCAGTAGCATGACACCACCACAGCTCTGCTTCCAGTAGCATGGCACCACCACAGCTCTGCTTCCAGTAGCATGGCACCACCACAGATCTGCTTCCAGTAGCATGGCACCACCACAGTGCTTCCAGTAGCATGACACCACCACAGTGCTTCCAGTAGCATGGCACCACCACAGTGCTTCCAGTAGCATGGCACCACCACAGCTCTGCTTCCAGTAGCATGGCACCACCACAGCTCTGCTTCCAGTAGCATGGCACCACCACAGTGCTTCCAGTAGCATGGCACCACCACAGTGCTTCCAGTAGCATGACACCACCACAGTGCTTCCAGTAGCATGGCACCACCACAGTGCTTCCAGTAGCATGACACCACCACAGTGCTTCCAGTAGCATGGCACCACCACAGTGCTTCCAGTAGCATGGCACCACCACAGTGCTTCCAGTAGCATGGCACCACCACAGTGCTTCCAGTAGCATGACACCACCACAGTGCTTCCAGTAGCATGACACCACCACAGTGCTTCCAGTAGCATGACACCACCACAGTGCTTCCAGTAGCATGACACCACCATAGTGCTTCCAGTAGCATGACACCACCATAGTGCTTCCAGTAGCATGGCACCACCACAGTGCTTCCAGTAGCATGGCACCACCACAACTCTGCTTCCAGTAGCATGGCACCACCACAACTCTGCTTCCAGTAGCATGGCACCACCACAGCTCTGCTTCCAGTAGCATGGCACCACCATATCTCTGCTTCCAGTAGCATGGCACCACCACAGCTCTGCTTCCAGTAGCATGGCACCACCACAACTCTGCTTCCAGTAGCATGGCACCACCACAGCTCTGCTTCCAGTAGCATGGCACCACCACAGTGCTTCCAGTAGCATGGCACCACCACAACTCTGCTTCCAGTAGCATGGCACCACCACAGCTCTGCTTCCAGTAGCATGGCACCACCACAGATCTGCTTCCAGTAGCATGGCACCACCACAGTGCTTCCAGTAGCATGACACCACCACAACTCTGCTTCCAGTAGCATGGCACCACCACAGATCTGCTTCCAGTAGCATGGCACCACCACAGTGCTTCCAGTAGCATGACACCACCACAGCTCTGCTTCCAGTAGCATGGCACCACCACAGATCTGCTTCCAGTAGCATGGCACCACCACAGTGCTTCCAGTAGCATGACACCACCACAGTGCTTCCAGTAGCATGGCACCACCACAACTCTGCTTCCAGTAGCATGGCACCACCACAGCTCTGCTTCCAGTAGCATGACACCACCACAGCTCTGCTTCCAGTAGCATGGCACCACCACAGCTCTGCTTCCAGTAGCATGGCACCACCACAGCTCTGCTTCCAGTAGCATGGCACCACCACAGCTCTGCTTCCAGTAGCATGACACCACCACAGTGCTTCCAGTAGCATGACACCACCACAGTGCTTCCAGTAGCATGACACCACCACAGTGCTTCCAGTAGCATGACACCACCATAGTGCTTCCAGTAGCATGACACCACCATAGTGCTTCCAGTAGCATGGCACCACCACAGTGCTTCCAGTAGCATGGCACCACCACAGTGCTTCCAGTAGCATGACACCACCACAGCTCTGCTTCCAGTAGCATGGCACCACCACAGCTCTGCTTCCAGTAGCATGACACCACCACAGCTCTGCTTCCAGTAGCATGACACCACCACAGTGCTTCCAGTAGCATGACACCACCACAGTGCTTCCAGTAGCATGACACCACCACAGTGCTTCCAGTAGCATGACACCACCATAGTGCTTCCAGTAGCATGACACCACCACAGCTCTGCTTCCAGTAGCATGGCACCACCACAGCTCTGCTTCCAGTAGCATGACACCACCACAGTGCTTCCAGTAGCATGACACCACCATAGTGCTTCCAGTAGCATGACACCACCATAGTGCTTCCAGTAGCATGGCACCACCACAGTGCTTCCAGTAGCATGGCACCACCACAGTGCTTCCAGTAGCATGGCACCACCACAGTGCTTCCAGTAGCATGACACCACCACAGCTCTGCTTCCAGTAGCATGGCACCACCACAGCTCTGCTTCCAGTAGCATGACACTACCACAGCTCTGCTTCCAGTAGCATGGCAGCACCACAGTGCTTCCAGTAGCATGACACCACCACAGTGCTTCCAGTAGCATGGCACCACCACAACTCTGCTTCCAGTAGCATGACACCACCACAGTGCTTCCAGTAGCATGGCACCACCACAGCCCTGCTTCCAGTAGCATGGCACCACCACAGCTCTGCTTCCAGTAGCATGGCACCACCACAGTGCTTCCAGTAGCATGACACCACCACAGTGCTTCCAGTAGCATGACACCACCACAGCTCTGCTTCCAGTAGCATGACACCACCACAGCTCTGCTTCCAGTAGCATGACACCACCACAGTGCTTCCAGTAGCATGACACCACCACAGTGCTTCCAGTAGCATGACACCACCACAGTGCTTCCAGTAGCATGACACCACCACAGTGCTTCCAGTAGCATGGCACCACCACAGCCCTGCTTCCAGTAGCATGGCACCACCACAGCTCTGCTTCCAGTAGCATGGCACCACCACAGCCCTGCTTCCAGTAGCATGGCACCACCACAACTCTGCTTCCAGTAGCATGGCACCACCACAGTGCTTCCAGTAGCATGGCACCACCACAACTCTGCTTCCAGTAACATGACACCACCACAGTGCTTCCAGTAGCATGGCACCACCACAACTCTGCTTCCAGTAGCATGGCACCACCACAGTGCTTCCAGTAGCATGGCACCACCACAGCCCTGCTTCCAGTAGCATGGCACCACCACAACTCTGCTTCCAGTAGCATGGCACCACCACAGTGCTTCCAGTAGCATGACACCACCACAGTGCTTCCAGTAGCATGACACCACCACAGTGCTTCCAGTAGCATGGCACCACCACAGTGCTTCCAGTAGCATGGCACCACCACAGTGCTTCCAGTAGCATGGCACCACCACAGCAGTTGTCTTGGAGGAGCTGAAGACGTTGCGTGTGGATACTACTGGTGCCTGTAATTGGATCCTGGGCGTCCTGACACGGAGGAGTCAACCAGGCAACAACACGTCTAAGAGTGTTAGACACATTATAGTGAAGACAGCATCTCCTCTGGGGCTGCGTTCTGAGTCCCAAGCTTGTTGCTCTCTTTACTCACGCACGGCTGCTCAGCCAGGTTTTAAAGCAAGCAGTGGTGAAAAAGTACTCACATTTCTTACTGGAGTAAAAGTATCAATACTGCTATATATATATATATATATATATATATATATATATATATATATATATATATATATGTGTGTGTGTGTGTGTGTGCACGCACGCACGCACACGTCCAAAAGGTCCCATTTCATATTAAAGATTGTTTGAAAAAAAGCTGATCTACAAGCTCACAATGCATCACGATGCAAATGTCATGATTTGTAATAATAATACAAATCTACAAAGTAACTAGTTAGGCTACTACAGTTGTCAAATAATTGTAGTGGAATAAAAGTACAATAATTGCCCCTGAGATGTATAGTGTGGAGTAGAAGTAACAGTATTGGAAATTGAAAATACTCAAATGTAAAATGTACAAAAACCTCAAAATTGTACAGTACTTGAGTACATGTACTTAGTTACTTTACACCACCGAGAGGAAGCACACAGTAAAGTATGCTGATGACTGTGGTGGATTATTCAGAACTCACATCAGAGTCTTTAAGAAATAATGGAGGTAGAGAGTGGACTGAAACAATGTCACTTTTATTACAAGGAGTGGTCTGTACCAGCCCAGGGAGACTGCACGGATGCAAGCCTCCAGAGCTGCTCAAATGAGTCTCTCTTATACACAATGAAGAAGCACAAATACATTGGAGGTGTGGTCAAGTGGACATGGACAAACAAGGTCCTATGGTCTAGTAATAGGTCCTCTGACAGACGCAAACAGGTGATCTGTGATGACTCATGTTAATGCAGTTACGACAGTTAGTATTGTCATCTTCAAACTCCCATTACATGACACAACCGTGGTCGGCCTCATTAGTAGTGATCAACTGGAGGTTTGGTACTGAACGAAACAAGAACAACTTCACCCTCAACACAGAAAAAATAAAAAACAATTTAAAATACAAATAAAGACATGATTGTGGGCCTCAGGAAAGGCCAGGCCTCCTCATGCAATGACTATCGACGGCTCAGCTACATGTGGAGAGGAGGGTATTCCTTGGAGTACGGCTGACAGACAACCTGGCCTCGAACAGCAACGCTGCTGCCATGCCATCCCAAAGAGGGCCCAATAGCAGCTGTACCCCCTCGAAGAGGACCCAATAGCAGCTGTACCTGCTCGAAGAGGGCGCAATAGCAGCTGTACCCCCTCAAAGAGGACCCAATAGCAGCTGTACCCCCTCGAACATGGCCCAATAGCAGCTGTACCCCCTCGAACACCCCCTCAAAGAGGGCCCAATAGATTTTGTACCCCCTCAGGTCAGCTGAAGAGAGCTGACCTCCCCACTGACAATGTTATATAGTTTAGGTACAGACAATTTACAATTTACAATTTAGGCATTTAGCAGACGCTCTTAATCCAGAGCGACTTACATTAAGCAATAACAAAAGCATGGCATACATCACATATATAAAAAGTAGTTATCATGAATCATGCGTAGACTAAGAACGTAACAGTGGAGTATCTATGTAAACTATACATACTATACTATATAATATATTATACATGTGTACTATAAAGTGCTATGACTACATAAAGTGCAATTCTAGAGCTGTCTACGCAACAAGCTATAAGTCTGTTTAAAATACTATCTAAGTCTACATAATGTGCTATCTAAGGGGCTAGGCTAGGGCAAGTGCTACGGGCCATGGTGGAGTCTGAAGAGGTGGGTTTTCAGACTACGGCGGAAGATTGGGAGTGAGGCTGCAGTTCTGACTGTGATGGGAAGTGCATTCCATAGTTTTGGAGCCAGAAGGGAGAAGAGTTTGGGACGTGTGGAGCGTTGTCCCGGCGTTTTTAGTGAAGGTACCTCCAGCTTCCCTGCGTTGGCTGATCTGAGTGCGCGGGAGGGTTTGTAGGGTACGATCATACTTGTGAGATATGGGGGGGCCATGCCTTTGGTTGCTTTGAATGCCAGCATCAGAGTTTTGTATTCTGTGCGGGCAGCGACCGGGAGCCAATGGAGGGAGCGGAGAAGGGGGGTGACGTGTGAGAATTTTGGCTGGTTGAAGACCAAGCGGGCTGCGGCATTTTGGATCAGTTGGAGGGGCTTAAGTGCACATGCCGGTAGGCCAGTAAGGAGGGAGTTACAATAGTCAAGTTTTGACAAGACTGTTGTCTGGATTAGGAGCTGGGCTGACTCCTGGGTGAGGAACGGTCTAATTCGTCGTATGTTGTAGAGTGTAAACCTACAGGATCTAGTGACAGCTGTGATGTGTGTTTTGAACGAGAGCTGACTGTCCAGGACAACACCAAGGTTCCTGGCTGTCGGGACAGACTTTACCAGGGCGTTGTCTACGGAGATAGTTAGCTCCCGCATAGGGCAGGACTTAGCTGGGAAGAACAGAAGCTCAGTCTTGTCTGGGTTCAGCTTGAGGTGGTTGGAAGACATCCACTGTGAGATGTCAGCCAGGCATGCAGTGATGCGTTCTTCTACCTGGGTGGCAGAGGGGGGGAAGGATAGAAACAGTTGTGTGTCATCGGCATAGCAGTGATAGGATATATTGTGAGCAGAGATGATGGTGCCAAGGGATTTAGTGTACACTGAGAAGAGGAGGGGACCAAGTACAGATCCCTGTGGGACCCCAGTTTGGAGGTCCACAGGGGGGAGACCACTGCAAACAGTGTTTTAATGCCTTCAAACAGCTTTTTTTTGTTTTTTGCAAAACAACGAACTTGGCTTAAAACATACAGACTTCTAGCAAAATAACTGTTCGTGACGGAACGTTCCGCCAATGAGAATCCAACCGGCAACCGCTATTGGCGTAACGTTCAGTCAGATAAGCTTTATTATTGATATCAAACCGAATCGCTGATTTATTTATTTAGCTTCGCCTTTCCTTCTTCAGCGAACTACCGTTCACTTATTTTATACAGGCCTAAAAAGCTGAATAACTCTAAATCTACGGAGCTCTCCATGGTTTTGACAAAACGCACGATGTTCGGAGGTCTTTTCTGATTATCCGGTGATCCCGATTGGAACATTGGCGCTTTCTAGAGCAAGGTTAGCATTGATGCTAATTATTACTATTTCCGTGCTCGGGCACAAGGACAGACCCAAATTAAATGAAATGATTACTATATTTACCCAGGGTATCTGGGCTAAGCTCAAGAACTTGTATCCAGCCAGGCCCTGCTCATAGAACATTTCATCGTAGTGGTTCAATTCCTTGTTCAAGGGCACTTCAGCGGTGGTAATTTTAACGTGTCCGACCGCTGATTCGAACTGGCGACCTTCCGGTATCAAGACCGCTCCGCAATCCGTTCGGCCACCGCTGCCACGCACAGCCACACACATAGCTGTCTATAGGAGTGGTTGCAATTCAATTCAATTCAATTCAATTCAAAGGGCTTTATTGGCATGAGAAAACATACGTTTACATTGCCAAAGCAGAAAGCACAATACAACAATACATCAATACAATCAAAACAAAAAATATGTACATTTGAACGTCAGAATCTTCAATAGATCAATTTCTATATTGTACCAAGATCGCTGGATGCAGGTATAGTGCAGGAATCTAAACAATGATTAGTCTTTAGGGTGGTTGTGTTCCGTTTGATATCCTTCTCCTATCACAGCAACTCACAAATCTTGCTGCTGTGTTTGCACATTGTTGTACTTCGCCCAGCAGATATGGGAGTTTTTTGTCATTGGTCATGTTTTCAAAATCTCCGTGTGTGGTTGTAATCTGTGGGAAGTATGTGTCTCTGATGTCTTGGTACAATGGACAGATGGTTAGGAAGTGTAGCTCGGTTTCCACTTCATTTTGTGTGCAGTGGGTGCATAGTCTGTCTTCTCTCGGGATACAGGTCTGCCTATGACGGCCTTTCTCGATCGCAAGACTGTGCTCACTGAGTCTGTACCTAGTTAGGATTTGTCTTTGTTTTGGGTCGGTCACGGTGCTCAGGTATTCTGCCACTGCGTATTCTCTGTTTAGGGCCAGATAGCATTCTAGTTTACTCTGCTTTTGTGTTGCTTCTTTCCAATGTGTCAGGTAGTTTTCCTTTTGCTGTTTTATAATTTGGTTTAGTCCAATGGGTTTTCTATCTCGTGGCTCTGTTTGTGTTTGTGCCCGGAGTTCCAGGGCACAGTTGCACCACTCAAAAACGCAACCTGCTACAACAAATAATTACAAACAACTTTACACACAGACAAGCCCAAAGTCGCTTATAATAAGCAGACATGGCAACACTGGATACGAGAGCATCCGTGCCAGGACAGCGAGGCTGTGAAAAACGGTTCCTTTCCCCACAGGCAAGTCAGACTTCTGAACTCAGAGAGAAAACTGTCTGCCCTTTTTCATTAATTCCCCAGTGCATGAACGTTGGAAATGAACTTAAAATGCACTGATGAACTCTAGATGCATGCAAATTAACTCTAGATGCATTTTAATACAATATTTTTTCATATCTAGTTATGCTTGCACTTACATCTTGCTTTGAATTCATTTAGTTTTCGTATGTATGTAGATTATGTAGATCATTGCGTTTTGCACTATTCATTCAGTCTTTATAGGAGAAACTCAATTTTGTTTTCGGATGCTTGCAGAAGTTAGAATATGGAGAAGAGGTTTAGAATCAGACTATAAAAGCAGAGTCAAATCTAACCCTCCTCCTAATGCTCCTACTAAAGTGTGTGTGCGTGCGTGCGTGCGTGCGTGCGTGCGTGCGTGCGTGCGTGCGTGCGTGCGTATATTAGTTGTGTTTTTATATATTATATATATGTATATAATGCAGTGGTATGGTGGTAAAATACTAATATTCAATCGTAGTGTGTCATTCTTGTAGGCAGATAGCTCTGTAAGGCAGCTCTGACCTGACCCGCACCTGTTGGTAACCCGGGAGCTCAGAATGTCTCCTGGTTCAGGCTGGTTGGGATTACAGTTCTGTCGCAAAACCCCCCTTTTTCAGCAGCTGTTTCACGAATCACGTCATTGTCTCCACCAGGCCGAAGGCATGGGGAGAGAGTATGTTTTGCACTCCATCCGTGTGTGTGTGTGTGTGTGTGTGTGTGTGTGTGTCCGTCCTTCCGTCCGTCTGTTACCAGCTCATCTCCGGCACCGTTAACCCGGTCGATGCCAAACTTTGCACACACACTCCCTGGATGCCAACGATGAACCTCTGCCCCACATTTTCCAGAACGGCCTGTTATAGCGTCACCATGAGGCAGCTTTTCACATTTTTTACCTAAACCTGCACTGATCTGCGTGAAACGTTGCATGCACACTCCCTAGAGGCCAAGGACAAACCTTTGACCTGCATTTCCGCATCTGCCTTTTATAGATTTGATTTTTGCAAAACACATTTTTTTAACAAAATGCCTCAAATCATCCAATTGCCATCAAAGGCGTATGAAGAAATGGCACCCTTTTCACATTGGCCTATTATAGCGCCACCAGGAGGCCATAACCTGACCTGCCCTGGTGGAGACCTGTGCCCCGAGGGGCACTTTTTCTAGTTTCAACTGTAAATGGTAAATGGTGCATTTATATAGCTCCTTTATCCAAGGCGCTTTACATAGATTGTGCATTACATTCACCCATTCATACACCGATGGCGGCGGAAGCCATGCAAGGTACCAACCAGCACATTGGGAGCGATTTTGGGTTCAGTGTCTTGCCCAAGGACACTTCGACATGTAGACAGGAGGAGCCGGGATTCGAACCGCCGACCCATGGATCATTGGACGACCTGCTCTACCTCCTGAGCCACAGTCGCCCTGGGATTGTCATTGTCACTGTCGGTATGTCTTAGTCAGCTAGTATTACAAAATAAATGCCATGTAATAAGGACTGCACAGCTGTCCACGTGCTGTGGATTCTAAAATGGTACCGTGTACCATGTGAGTAGGGGGGGGGGGGGGGATTCTTGGCTGACGCCGGAGGATTGTCTACGTGTGATGAGTTCCTAATAAAAGATAAAGACTGATCCATGACACGCAGTGGTTCTGGCCTCTGTCTTATATTAACCCATTTCGGACTGAGGTCGATTCAAAAAAAGGCTTCTAAATCCTAAATAAATTCTAAATAAAAAAAAATTCTGACAAACCTATGTATCTATGTCAGTGGTGCTCAACCTTTTTCATGTCAAGGACCCCCAGAATTATCTCTATTGGGCCACGGACCCCCATCTGAAAATATGTAGTTCCAGGGACCTCCCAGAAGCAAAGATTTGAGTTAAAACATTCGCTCTGAAAGAATATATTCAAAGATTTGTGCCGCATTTTCACGATTTTTCAAAAATAGCAGACCTACAAGCTCGTAGCGCGCCACTCGGTGGCGCGCTATGAGCTTGTAGATCTGCTATTTATCAATAGCTAAATTATAACATAATGTTTAAAAAGGGACACAAAAAGGGGTTCCCGCCCAAAATGAGTTAAACTTCTTGGCACGGCTAATGAATTCCCATGACAAGTTGGTTTTGTTTTAAGCCCAGCAGCGCAGGAAGGTTATTGCGAGTCGCGGGTCTCAAAACAGCCAACAAGTCTCTGGGCCTTTTATGATGTTTCATTGGCAAGAGGCGGCAGAGAGCTAATTAACCAGATTCATTGAATTAATGATCTATCGTTAACCTCCAGACTTCTGCTTGGTGCCTGGCTGCTTCAGACTGCCACTGTGTTGCTGCGCACAGTCAACAGCACACACACACACACACACACACACACACACACACACACACACACACACACACACACACGCACAGTCAACAGCATACTGTGCACTAAATAATATGCATTGATGCTTCTAATGCTGAAAGCATGCAAGCACTTTAACAAATGGATTATTCAGCAGTTAACGACAACTGAACTGAGTGCCTTTTTTTTTTTTACAAACTATGGAAAGATATTATGGTTGCTGTCGGGCAGAAATCTCCCATCTCTTTTCGTAAATTAACGATCATACGATCATACTACAGCGTCACGCAGAGGTACGATCATACGATCATACTGCAGCGTCACGCAGAGGTAGCAGATCTACGATCATACTACAGCGTCACGCAGAGGTACGATCATACTACAGCGTCACGCAGAGGTAGCATAGATCATACGATCATACTACAGCGTCACGCAGAGGTAGCATAGATCATACGATCATACTACAGCGTCACGCAGAGGTACGATCATACTACAGCGTCACGCAGAGGTAGCATAGATCATACGATCATACTACAGCGTCACGCAGAGGTAGCATAGATCATACGATCATACTACAGCGTCACGCAGAGGTAGCAGATCATACGATCATACTACAGCGTCACGCAGAGGTAGCATAGATCATACGATCATACTACAGCGTCACGCAGAGGTAGCATAGATCATACGATCATACTACAGCGTCACGCAGAGGTAGCAGATCATACGATCATACTACAGCGTCACGCAGAGGTAGCATAGATCATACGATCATACTACAGCGTCACGCAGAGGTAGCAGATCATACGATCATACTACAGCGTCACGCAGAGGTAGCATAGATCATACGATCATACTACAGCGTCACGCAGAGGTAGCATAGATCATACGATCATACTACAGCGTCACGCAGAGGTAGCAGATCATACGATCATACTACAGCGTCACGCAGAGGTAGCATAGATCATACGATCATACTACAGCGTCACGCAGAGGTAGCAGATCATACGATCATACTACAGCGTCACGCAGAGGTAGCATAGATCATACGATCATACTACAGCGTCACGCAGAGGTAGCAGATCATACGATCATACTACAGCGTCACGCAGAGGTAGCAGATCATACGATCATACTACAGCGTCACGCAGAGGTAGCATAGATCATACTACAGCGTCACGCAGAGGTAGCAGATCATACGATCATACTACAGCGTCACGCAGAGGTAGCAGATCATACGATCATACTACAGCGTCACGCAGAGGTAGCATAGATCATACGATCATACTACAGCGTCACGCAGAGGTAGCAGATCATACGATCATACTACAGCGTCACGCAGAGGTAGCATAGATCATACGATCATACTACAGCGTCACGCAGAGGTAGCAGATCATACGATCATACTACAGCGTCACGCAGAGGTAGCATAGATCATACGATCATACTACAGCGTCACGCAGAGGTAGCAGATCATACGATCATACTACAGCGCCACGCAGAGGTAGCATAGATCATACGATCATACTACAGCGTCACGCAGAGGTAGCATAGATCATACGATCATACTACAGCGTCACGCAGAGGTATGATCATACGATCATACTACAGCGTCACGCAGAGGTAGCATAGATCATACGATCATACTACAGCGTCACGCAGAGGTAGCATAGATCATACGATCATACTACAGCGCCACGCAGAGGTAGCATAGATCATACGATCATACTACAGCGTCACGCAGAGGTAGCATAGATCATACGATCATACTACAGCGCCACGCAGAGGTAGCATAGATCATACGATCATACTACAGCGCCACGCAGAGGTAGCATAGATCATACGATCATACTACAGCGTCACGCAGAGGTAGCAGATCATACGATCATACTACAGCGTCACGCAGAGGTAGCATAGATCATACGATCATACTACAGCGTCACGCAGAGGTAGCATAGATCATACGATCATACTACAGCGTCACGCAGAGGTAGCATAGATCATACGATCATACTACAGCGCCACGCAGAGGTAGCAGATCATACGATCATACTACAGCGCCACGCAGAGGTAGCATAGATCATACGATCATACTACAGCGTCACGCAGAGGTACGATCATACGATCATACTACAGCGTCACGCAGAGGTAGCATAGATCATACGATCATACTACAGCGTCACGCAGAGGTAGCATAGATCATACGATCATACTACAGCGTCACGCAGAGGTAGCATAGATCATACGATCATACTACAGCGTCACGCAGAGGTACGATCATACGATCATACTACAGCGTCACGCAGAGGTACGATCATACGATCATACTACAGCGTCACGCAGAGGTAGCATAGATCATACGATCATACTACAGCGTCACGCAGAGGTACGATCATACGATCATACTACAGCGTCACGCAGAGGTAGCATAGATCATACGATCATACTACAGCGTCACGCAGAGGTACGATCATACGATCATACTACAGCGTCACGCAGAGGTAGCAGATCATACGATCATACTACAGCGTCACGCAGAGGTAGCAGATCATACGATCATACTACAGCGTCACGCAGAGGTAGCAGATCATACGATCATACTACAGCGTCACGCAGAGGTAGCAGATCATACGATCATACTACAGCGTCACCCAGAGGTAGCATAGATCATACGATCATACTACAGCGTCACCCAGAGGTAGCATAGATCATACGATCATACTACAGCGTCACGCAGAGGTAGCATAGATCATACGATCATACTACAGCGTCACGCAGAGGTATGATCATACGATCATACTACAGCGTCACGCAGAGATAGCATAGATCATACGATCATACTACAGCGTCACGCAGAGGTAGCATAGATCATACGATCATACTACAGCGCCACGCAGAGGTAGCATAGATCATACGATCATACTACAGCGCCACGCAGAGGTAGCATAGATCATACGATCATACTACAGCGCCACGCAGAGGTAGCATAGATCATACGATCATACTACAGCGTCACGCAGAGGTACGATCATACGATCATACTACAGCGTCACGCAGAGGTAGCATAGATCATACGATCATACTACAGCGTCACGCAGAGGTAGCAGATCATACGATCATACTACAGCGTCACGCAGAGGTACGATCATACGATCATACTGCAGCGTCACGCAGAGGTAGCAGATCATACGATCATACTACAGCGTCACCCAGAGGTACGATCATACTACAGCGTCACGCAGAGGTACGATCATACTACAGCGTCACGCAGAGGTAGCAGATCATACGATCATACTACAGCGTCACGCAGAGGTAGCAGATCATACGATCATACTACAGCGTCACGCAGAGGTAGCAGATCATACGATCATACTACAGCGTCACGCAGAGGTAGCAGATCATACGATCATACTACAGCGTCACCCAGAGGTAGCAGATCATACGATCATACTACAGCGTCACGCAGAGGTAGCAGATCATACGATCATACTACAGCGTCACCCAGAGGTAGCATCATACGATCATACTACAGCGTCACGCAGAGGTAGCAGATCATACGATCATACGATCATACGATCATACTACAGCGTCACGCAGAGGTAGCAGATCATACGATCATACTACAGCGTCACGCAGAGGTAGCAGATCATACGATCATACTACAGCGTCACGCAGAGGTAGCAGATCTACATTTTGAACATGTAAATCTGCTACTTTTGCAAAAAAAAATTGTTTGAACCCTGAAAAGTTACAAATGAGGTTTCCACCCGACAGAGATGATAATATGATAGAAAAGTGACAGACTTTCCCTTCCATCATCATTTAACCCATTTTGACCTGGGAACGATTCTATAAAGTCTTCTAAATCCTGACAGTTTTCTGAAAAAGCTATGTTTCTATGTCAGTCGTTTCAATAGATAAAGCATAACATAATGCTAACACCAAAAGGGGTTCCCGCCCAAAATGGGTTAAGCTCTTATTTTCACAATAGTTTGCAGTACTTTACAGCATTTGTGAACACTGACGTGAACATAAAGCATTACCATCGTTTATGAATGTCACAACACACTATTTCAGGTAACTTTTAGAGATTCTGTATGAACAAGCCCACATTTTTGGGATTGAGGATTTAAAGCCTCAGCCTTAATTCAATCTCTCTCACCGTCTCTCTCATTCTTATCATAATGTATGGGCATGTGCTCATGTGACCCGCATCTTTCAGTCGATACTGCTCCACCAACACAAGCCCACCTCCTGCACCACGCCTCACCGCAGAGCCCTTTGGCTGGCTAGAGAGCTATAGCTGCTCTGAGGCTATAGAGCGCCCAAGTCCTGACGTCACTCCCTCATCCCCCCTGTACGGAAGTAATTTCTCTATGGAGAATAACATGGGGCTCATCTTAAAATCGTCTCATATAAGCGTTGTGGTCCAAAAATAAACAAGCTGTCTCTGCGTTATTGTCGGGGAGCTCTCTGTATCGTTTACGACCGTCAGTCACTCATATTATGATACAGTCTGTTTCTAGCAAAAATGTAACTAATTCAGTAGCAGTAACAATAGCGTTTCCTCTCAGTCAGTTGATTCTTCATATCCATATGAGTGAAGTGGCCGCGATGACATGTTTATTTTTCAAACACAGTTCTTATATGAGGCGATCTAAAAATGTACAATGCAAATAAAAAGTACATGAACCTGTGGATTTGCGCCCTCTGCCGATATTGACGTCAGACTTCGGTGCTCTGTTGATACAGCATTGATATACACATGTGCACGCATCCAGTTCGGCTCTCCATTGGGTGCCCCCCCCGACCAACCCGTAGTTGTGTTGGTGGGGACGCCTGGTCAAGCCGGAGGCACGACAGAGGGTTAAAATGGCGCTGGGCAGGAATTGTAGCCCCGCTGCATGGCACGTACAGACATTGAAGTGGGCGGTTGGAGATGAAAGGGACGGGACAGGAAAGGTGACAGTGTGGTTCCTTGGGATGCACCTTGTGTTGCTCCAGAGATTATGCATGCAGAATGACATATTGAGGTCATATTGAGGCCGGTGAGGTCGTCTATAATCCAGGCCACCGCTGAGAGTTTCTCAGGCATTAGAGAAGCTGAAGAACATGACTTAAATAAATGTAGCCTTTTTATTTGGCTTTAACCCATTCTGGGTGAGAACCCCTTTTGGTGTTTTAAGCATTATGTTATACTTTAGCTATTGAAAAATAGCAGATCTACAAGCTCATAGCGCGACACCGAGCTTGTAGGTCTGCTATTTTAGAAAAATCGTGAAAATGTAGTGCAAATCTTTGAATATATATTCTTTCAGAGCGAACATTTTTAACTCAAATCTTTGCTTCAGGGGGGGTCCCTGGAACAACATATTTTCAGATGGGATCGCAGCCAAATACAGATAATTCTGGGGGTCCTTGACATGAAAAGGTTTGAGAACCACTGAAAACTGTCAGGATTTAGAAGGCATTTGTAGAATCGTCCTCAGGTCTAAATGGGTTAACTCCATTAACCCTAATAGCATCACTATTCTACAGTATAGGTATGCCATATTTAAATACTGTAGGCTAAACATTTGAGTGGAGCAGCGCTCGGGTGGCACAGGGGTCAAAGACCTGTCCACCACCGCGTGGTGCATTGGCTTTGGATGAGCGTCTACCGTCTATCTCAATGGGCACAACATTGACCATGTTGTGGTGGAGGGAAGCCTGGCACTAGCGATCTGCATTTAAAATAATTTGACCCTCAACCAATATAAAGAACATTTCTTGACTCATGGGTTACCCGTGCGTTACGGGGCGGGGGGTCGTTACAGGGCAGGGGGTCGACCTGGGTTACCCGTGCGTTACGGGGCGGGGGGTCGTTACAGGGCAGGGGGTCGACCTGGGTTACCCGTGCGTTACGGGGCGGGGGGTCGTTACAGGGCAGGGGGTCGACCTGGGTTACCCGTGCGTTACGGGGCGGGGGGTCGTTACAGGGCAGGGGGTCGACCTGGGTTACCCGTGCGTTACGGGGCGGGGGGTCGACCTGGGTTACCCGTGCGTTACGGGGCGGGGGGTCGTTACAGGGCAGGGGGTCGACCTGGGTTACCCGTGCGTTACGGGGCGGGGGGTCGACCTGGGTTACCCGTGCGTTACGGGGCGGGGGGTCGACCTGGGTTACCTGTGCGTTACGGGGCGGGGGGTCGACCTGGGTTACCTGTGCGTTACGGGGCGGGGGGTCGTTACAGGGCAGGGGGTCGACCTGGGTTACCTGTGCGTTACGGGGCGGGGGGTCGACCTGGGTTACCCGTGCGTTACGGGGCGGGGGGTCGACCTGGGTTACCCGTGCGTTACGGGGCGGGGGGTCGACCTGGGTTACCCGTGCGTTACGGGGCGGGGGGTCGACCTGGGTTACCCGTGCGTTACGGGGCGGGGGGTCGACCTGGGTTACCCGTGCGTTACGGGGCGGGGGGTCGACCTGGGTTACCTGTGCGTTACGGGGCGGGGGGTCGTTACAGGGCAGGGGGTCGACCTGGGTTACCCGTGCGCTACGGGGCGGGGGGTCGTTACAGGGCAGGGGGTCGACCTGGGTTACCTGTGCACTACGGGGCGGGGGGTCGTTACAGGGCAGGGGGTCGACCTGGGTTACCTGTGCGTTACGGGGCGGGGGGTCGTTACAGGGCAGGGGGTCGACCTGGGTTACCTGTGCGTTACGGGGCGGGGGGTCGTTACAGGGCAGGGGGTCGACCTGGGTTACCCGTGCGTTACGGGGCGGGGGGTCGTTACAGGGCAGGGGGTCGACCTGGGTTACCTGTGCGTTACGGGGCGGGGGGTCGTTACAGGGCAGGGGGTCGACCTGGGTTACCTGTGCGTTACGGGGCGGGGGGTCGACCTGGGTTACCCGTGCGTTACGGGGCAGCGGGGGGTCGACCTGGGTTACCTGTGCGTTACGGGGCGGGGGGTCGTTACGGGGCGAGGGGGGGGGGGGGGGTCGACCTGGGTTACCTGTGCGTTACGGGGCGGGGGGTCGACCTGGGTTACCCGTGCGTTACGGGGCGGGGGGTCGACCTGGGTTACCCGTGCGTTACGGGGCGGGGGGTCGACCTGGGTTACCCGTGCGTTACGGGGCGGGGGGTCGTTACAGGGCAGGGGGTCGACCTGGGTTACCCGTGCGTTACGGGGCGGGGGGTCGACCTGGGTTACCCGTGCGTTACGGGGCGGGGGGTCGACCTGGGTTACCCGTGCGTTACGGGGCGGGGGGTCGTTACAGGGCAGGGGGTCGACCTGGGTTACCCGTGCGTTACGGGGCGGGGGGTCGACCTGGGTTACCCGTGCGTTACGGGGCGGGGGGTCGACCTGGGTTACCTGTGCGTTACGGGGCGGGGGGTCGACCTGGGTTACCCGTGCGTTACGGGGCGGGGGGTCGTTACAGGGCAGGGGGTCGACCTGGGTTACCCGTGCGTTACGGGGCGGGGGGTCGACCTGGGTTACCCGTGCGTTACGGGGCGGGGGGTCGACCTGGGTTACCCGTGCGTTACGGGGCGGGGGGTCGACCTGGGTTACCCGTGCGTTACGGGGCGGGGGGTCGACCTGGGTTACCCGTGCGTTACGGGGTGGGGGGTCGACCTGGGTTACCCGTGCGTTACGGGGCGGGGGGTCGACCTGGGTTACCCGTGCGTTACGGGGCGGGGGGTCGACCTGGGTTACCCGTGCGTTACGGGGCGGGGGGTCGACCTGGGTTACCCGTGCGTTACGGGGCGGGGGGTCGACCTGGGTTACCCGTGCGTTACGGGGCGGGGGGTCGACCTGGGTTACCCGTGCGTTACGGGGCAGCGGGGGGTCGACCTGGGTTACCTGTGCGTTACGGGGCGGGGGGTCGTTACGGGGCGAGGGGGGGGGGTCGACCTGGGTTACCTGTGCGTTACGGGGCGGGGGGTCGTTACGGGGCGAGGGGGGGGGGGGGTCGACCTGGGTTACCTGTGCGTTACGGGGCGGGGGTCGTTACGGGGCGAGGGGGGGGGGGGGGGTCGACCTGCACGTCACTACTGGACGGGGAGGTGTGATCTTTGTCTCAGCAGCAGTGTTGATTCCGTCGACTAAAACTAAGACGAAAAATGTACGTCGAGTACCTTTTTTCACTGACGAAAACTAAATGGAAACTAAATGACAAATAAGCTATGAGGACTAAAAAAATATATTGACAATTTCGTCAACAAATACAAACTAGACTAAAATGTTAGGAAGGGACTAGTGGACAAGAGATCCAGCATAAGTCATTTTACAATTAGTTGCATGCTGAAAATAGCAGATCTACAAGCTCAGTCACAACGCGTCGCGCTACGACGCATTGTGGGCCAAAATACATTTTAGTCGACTAAATCAACTGTAGATTTAGTCGACTAAAATCTTATGATATTGAGTCGACTAAAACTAGACTAACACTAAAACATTTCCAGGTGACTAAAATGTGACTAAAACTAAATGAAAACTATTCAAGAGACTGACTAAAACTAAAATCAAAATTTGCAGTACTCCTATGGGCTGGGGGCGGAGCCTGTCGACTGGGAACGTTCTGCAAAAAATACACAGCAGATGAGCTAATAGGCGTACTGTATAGAGCGTCGCAGTCCCGCCTCCTACCAGGGACCAGGAAATGATTCTCCGTTCATTTTCCTCATAGACATTTCAGAAAGTATTTATTTAAAGACGTTTACGCCGCGGACAAAGCCAACTCAAGTCGTGACAAATCATGACAACAAACACAATTTTTTGGGCCGAACAAATAATTAGAAAGAAGAAAAAAACGGCAGGTTACAACACTTTTGTTGTTGTTTTTCTTCTTTGTAATTATTTGTTTGGTCCAAAATATTGTTTGTGTTGTCATGAGTTGTCACGACTCGAGTTGGCTTTGTCCGCGGCGTAACCGTCTTTAAATAAATACTTTAAGAAATGTCTATGGGAAAAATGCATTGGGTTTCATTTCCTGGTCCATGGTAGGGGGTGGGACTGCGACGCTCTATATACACACAGAATAACTCATCATACTTCCGGGCCCCTTCCCTCCTATACTTCCTTTAGGTGTTCCCGGTGATACTAATGAAGGCTCCGACTGTTCCATTCTGGTCAAACAGAGTCATGGTGCTGCTATTGTGCATGTTGGTTGGCTCACTGGTAACACTCTGCTACACCAGTGGGTCTCAAAGTGTCTTTGAGAGGGTTCCAAAGGGCCCTGTACAGGTGTGTACTGAAAATCTGGGGATCCTGAAATTAAAAGGTTTGAGAACTAAATGGAACAGAGCCTTCATTTGTATCATCGGTAACACCTACAGTACCAGGAAGTAGGGAAGGGAAGTAGGAAGAGTTCTTTCCAAAATGGCTGCTGTGCAAGTGTGCATGTATACCCTATTATATGTCAGTGAAGAGATTGTGTGTAGAGGTGGGAGAAAAGGACAGACCCCTGGGCGACTAACATTTAACATGTTTGTATTGAATGTATTTCTCTGTGCCATTTATTTGTGTATAATCTCTTTTCTGCTAATGCCGACTCTTAAAGTGAACGCGTATGGTGGCACTGGGAACTTCATGAATGCTAACTGCTAGCCAGCAATACAATAATGAATACCAAGCAAGACGTTTTGAGTTTGGTTTGGTGTGTGACACGGTGAAGAACGCCTGAATAAACATGACTTTATACACAATCCTCATCAGAAATGCTGTGAATAGAATCCATTTTACAGTCGAGACTCTTTTTCAGTAGGTGAGGTGATGGTGTAATGAAGTTATACACACAACCAGCCTGTTTCTTTCTCCTGACATAAAAGGAATTCATTTGGTTGAAAATGCTGAATTGTCATATAGTGAGAGCCCTTCAGCGTGGCGTCAACTTGCAATCTCAGCATTTGCTGTTATCATAAAAATATAACAGTTGGACCACAATCTGTCAAAGATAGAAAGAGCGGAGCGGGGCTGCACTTCATCGCACTGCATTTACTGACAATGTGTGCACGCTCGTAAAACCGGAGAGTTACAAAAGAGCAAAGAAGCTGTGATCTTTTGGCAGATCTCTCTTGCAAAAGTGATAGTTAATCTCAACTAGAAAGGTGAACTCTCTCTGGTACGAGTGCAGGTCTCAGTGGAGGAACTCTGTACTCCAGTACTCTGTACTCCAGTACTCTGTACTTCAGTACTCTGTACCCCAGTACTCTAGTACTCTGTACTTCAGTACTCTGTACTCCAGTACTCTGTACTCCACTGTACTCCAGTCCTCTGTACTCCAGTACTCTGTACTTCAGTACTCTGTACTCCAGTACTCTGTACTCCAGTACTCTGTACTCCACTGTACTCCAGTCCTCTGTACTCCAGTACTCTGTACTTCAGTACTCTGTACTCCAGTACTCTGTACTCTAGTACTCTGTACTCCAGTACTCTGTACTCCAGTACTCTGTACTTCAGTACTCTGTACTCCAGTCCTCTGTACTCCAGTACTCTGTACTCCAGTACTCTGTCCTCTGTACTCCAGTACTCTGTACTCCAGTCCTCTGTACTCCAGTACTCTGTACTCCAGTACTCTGTACTCCAGTCCTCTGTACTCCAGTCCTCTGTACTCCAGTCCTCTGTACTCCAGTACTCTGTACTCCAGTACTCTGTACTCCAGTACTCTGTACTCCAGTACTCTGTACTCCAGTACTCTACTGTACTCCAGTACTCTACTGTACTCCAGTACTCTACTGTACTCCAGTACTCTACTGTACTCCAGTACTCTACTGTACTCCAGTACTCTGTACTCCAGTACTCTGTACTCCAGTCCTCTGTACTCCAGTCCTCTGTACTCCAGTCCTCTGTACTCCAGTCCTCTGTACTCCAGTCCTCTGTACTCCAGTACTCTGTACTCCAGTCCTCTGTACTCCAGTCCTCTGTACTCCAGTCCTCTGTACTCCAGTCCTCTGTACTCCAGTCCTCTGTACTCCAGTCCTCTGTACTCCAGTACTCTGTACTCCAGTACTCCAGTACTCCAGTACTCTGTACTCCAGTCCTCTGTACTCCAGTCCTCTGTACTCCAGTACTCTGTACTCCAGTCCTCTGTACTCCAGTCCTCTGTACTCCAGTCCTCTGTACTCCAGTCCTCTGTACTCCAGTCCTCTGTACTCCAGTACTCTGTACTCCAGTACTCTGTACTCCAGTACTCTGTACTCCAGTACTCTGTACTCCAGTCCTCTGTACTCCAGTACTCTGTACTCCAGTACTCTGTACTCCAGTACTCTGTACTCCAGTACTCTGTACTCCAGTACTCTGTACTCCAGTCCTCTGTACTCCAGTACTCTGTACTCCAGTACTCTGTACTCCAGTACTCTGTACTCCAGTACTCTGTACTCCAGTACTCTGTACTCCAGTACTCTGTACTCTGTACTCTGTACTCTGTACTCTGTACTCCAGTACTCTGTACTCCAGTACTCTGTACTCCAGTACTCTGTACTCCAGTACTCTGTACTCCAGTACTCTGTACTCCAGTACTCTGTACTCCAGTACTCTGTACTCCAGTCCTCTGTACTCCAGTACTCTGTACTCCAGTCCTCTGTACTCCAGTACTCTGTACTCCAGTCCTCTGTACTCCAGTACTCTACTGTACTCTGTACTCCAGTACTCTGTACTCCAGTCCTCTGTACTCCAGTACTCTACTGTACTCTGTACTCCAGTACTCTGTACTCCAGTCCTCTGTACTCCAGTACTCTACTGTACTCTGTACTCCAGTACTCTGTCCTCCAACAGTCCTCCAATCATAAGTAGAGCAGAGCTGTTGTCGGGCAGAAACCTCTTATCTCCATGTTCTAACTTTTTGTGTTTTTTTTATTCATAAATTAAAGGTACATTCAGTGATTTCACTTAATTGAACTATCACTTATTTTTTCTTATTTTTTGGATAATCCTCCCTACTATAAAGTGTGCATATAAGGAGTTCCTCCCTGTCCCCAGTGAGCCCCTGGGGTCAAAAAACCCTAGTTTCGGTTTGGGCTTTGGGTGGCAAAGCTTTCATTCAATCAGGATGAGAGGTGCCTTCCTCCAATCATGATCGAGTGTGGCTGGCATTGGTGTGCGTGCTGTTGGTCTGTTGTACTTCCCCCACTGTAGAGCGTGTGCATGTGCACATCTTGTTACCGGGTGGACCGGGTTTTTTTCCAAATCACCCAAATCACTGAATGCTCCTTTAACGCCCTATTACTTGATCATGCTACAGCGTCACACAAAGGTTTCAAAAGTAGCATTTCTACGGGGCACGGTGGCACAGTCGGTAGTGCTGTCGCCTCACAGCTAGAAGGTCCTGGGTTCGATTTCCGCTGGGGACGCTGTGGGCGCGTTCCCTCCTGCGAGTCATCAGTGCCCATACCCGAGGTTGGGTTGGCGAAAGGGCCTTTCTGTGTGGAGTTTGCATGTTCTCCCCGTGTCCCCCTATGGTAGGTATACCCTCAAAAAACATGCAGTAATCCTGGTCTCTAAAACTACCTCCCCCTGGCCAGCCGGGGCGCCTGATGGAGGGGAAAGGAACTGGTCGGAATAACGTGTTCCTTCCACGCTCTACGTCCGGCCAAGGAAATTCCCCCCTGTCAGGTGAAAAGAAGCAGCTTGGACTCCTCATGCATAGAAGGAGGCATGAGGTCAGTCCGCTGCCCCCCCAGGTTGGCAGAGGAAGTGTAGCGCCCAGGATTACATTAGATAATTGGCACTGGGTGAAAAAACGGGGTTGCAAATGATAAAGATTTAGAAAAATAAATAAAGTAGCATTTCTACAAGCTTGGAACGCGAAGTGAGGAGGTGCGTTTTGAGCTCGTAGATCTGCTACTTTTGCTGCTTTTGAAGTTGAATCCTGAAAAGTAATAGTTGTGGACATAATTATTATGAGGTTTCCACCCCACCGAAACCATATATGTTTGAATCAGAATCAGAAGCCCTTATTGCCATACATGTAAATAAACTTGTTAGGAATGTGTTTCGGTCACTGAAGTCACTGAAGTGTAGTTAAAGTAAAAATATATATTGTTGTGATGTCAGAACAGGCCAGCTTTTGGGGCAGCGGGTGGCCTGCAAGGGTTAGAGGAAAGGTTGTCGGTTCGATTCCCCGGACGGGCAGGAAAAATCTGGGTTGGGAAGTGATTGTCATCACTCACCCAACACCACTATAGTGCCCTTGAGCAAGGCACTGAACCCCCAACTGCTCCAGGGGAGCTGCTTAGTGGCCAACAGTATTAGACTGAGGTTGTACTGGTCAGCTCCATGCAGGTTTGAATGTGTGTATCTGTCTGTGTGTCTCTATGTGCAGGGCGTTGCTGAAAATGAGCACTTGTGCTCAGCTACTACCCTGGGTAAATAAAGGATTAAAAATAATAATAATAATAATAATAATAATAATAAAGCTCCATATATGGACACTGGGCAGGGGCCCTGTCCAGAGCCCGGGCAGAGGCCTTTTGTGGCGGTTCTGGACAACCGTGGGTCCGACCGACTCGACACCGGGCACTGCACTCCCTGTGGGGGTGTAAAGTATAGCCTTGCCGAGCCATGAGGCCCATAGGGCAGGAGCCTATCTCCTGTTTCTGTAGCGTGAGGCAGCTTGATGTACAAGTACACCCCCTGGACATGACGCTAGTATGTCGTGGGGGTGTGGAGCACGTGTATCGAATTTACCCCCACCACAGGGCATGCTAGCCTGGAAGCCAGAGGAATCTGCCAGGGCTAGTGATATTTAGCCTGGTAAAACCACTCCCCCTGCTGGGAGGGGTTTACCCAGGCTGAGTGATATTAGTATTAAACTAGAGATCATACTACAGTGTCACACAAAAGCACATCTACAAGCTCGAAACGTGTTTGAGCTTGTAGATGTGCTACTTTTGCCATTTTTGAATTTGGATCCTGAAAAGAAAAAGTTTTGGATATACGTAGGAGTATTCCACCCCAGACAGAGACGAAATGAAGTTCTTATCTTCAAGCCACGGATGTTACGGATGTTAATTGGACCGCTTGTGTTATGAAATATTCGGTATTGTTCCATAAAAGATGTGTTTTCATGCCTGAATTTCTTTGTTATGTCTTTGTTAGATATTCTTTTGTGTTTACCTTCCGATACCGATTGTTGTTCTGTGTGGCGGCGGCCTATACATCTGTGTACAAATAATGTAATATGAGACTCATTCAAATGTGACTGATCATAATATTGTCCAACAGATGTTGTACATAAATGGAATAGAGAATAATGCAACAATAATGTTATTGATATTAATGTTCAACAGATGGCACTGGAATGGGGAATATGGGTATTTAAGCTGAACTGAGGAAAAGCCTTGTTGTTGAAATGTCTAATGGTGTCATTGGTGTGCGTGCGTGCATGCGTGCGTGCGTGCGTGCGTGCGTGCGTGCGTGGGTGGCGTGGCGTGACGTACGCCGTCCGCGCGTCTGTCTGTCTCTCCTCTGTCCTAGATAGACTTCATCCGTGGCCTATACATATTCATTTAGGGGTTGTTGTTGACATGAATTTTGTTAATATTGCGTCACAATCATTTGAACCATTAGAGCCATATTTTATACGTTGGCTATTTAAAAGATCTCGGCTGCCTTACGGCCACGAGTTGGCGTGCAGAATCTTCAGTCTCATTTTCACGGGGTATTTTTTATTTTTATCCAGCAGCCGTCGTCAGATGTGGGGTTTAGAAGTATCTTTCATCATCATCTTCATTCTTTTTTTTATCATCTTCATTCTTTACGCTGTGATTTAACCCATTCAGGCCTGACCTCAACATTTAAAAGAATTCTTCTAAATCCTCCAGTTTTCTGAAATAAATATTTTCACGATTTTTCAAAAATAGCAGATCTACAAGCTCGTAGCGCGCCGCTCGTAGCGCGCCACTCGGTGGCGCGCTACGAGCTTGTAGATCTGCTATTTTTCAATAGCTAAATTATAACATAATATTTAAAACACCAAAAGGGGTTCCCGCCCAGAATTGGTTAACGCACGGCGTTCACGGCTACATTACTGCCGTTTCTCCCCTTGGAATAAATCACTCTTCAGAAACCGTTGAGTCTTAAGCCGTCACATTCTTCGGTTGTCAAAGCTCATCAATAAACAGATGCCAAATCCATGGGCCTAATTTAATTTGCCTCTCTTGTAAAGCACAGTAAATATTCAGAAATGAAAAGATGTTTTTCTCATTGATCTTTCCGTCCTCGATTTCATGGAAAAGGGGGTGTGCTCCGCCGAGCGCATACTGCCTCTACGGCGCCAGGCCGAGGGTTCCAGAACGCTGCCGATGGAAATAGCATTTTTACAACATATATGGTACGTGCAACGTTTTGCTTTTATAAAAGCAGTGTTTACCAAACTGGGGTGCGCACCCCTTGGGGGCGCTGTTGCCAAACATCAAAGGGGGGTATTGTCTGTATGGAGGTAGAGTCTAAAAGAGATTTCATCAAATGTGACCAGATTTGACTAAGAGCCTGCCATTGCGCAAATTCCAGCTTTTCACCAGCTTTTCAAAATGAGTTAATAGCACAGGCAGACTCTTCACATAGTAGAGCATGTCTGAAATAAGTGTCAGAGCTGAAATCGACATGTAAATGTGAAATAAATGCTTAAACATGTAGCTAGGTGTAATGTTAAGAGACCACAGAAGTTTTCTCAACTCGCTGTTTTCTGCAAGACATTACTCTATAAGCCATATCTCCAAAACTGGTGGGTCAAACTGAACAACCAATGTGTCAATTTGAAGCTACGATTCCCTGCTTTCATATGACATAAAAAAACGAAAATAAAAAATAAATATCCAATGGCAGTCCCTCAGTCAAATTTGGTCACAAATTGTCTGCCGGTTCCTCAATTTCATGCGTCCAATTTGTCATATAATAGTAGTCACTTGTCATCAAAGCGAAATAAAAACGGGGGCTCCAATGTGAAGAGGCTTGGAACCACTGTGTGTGATCCCAATGTGAAGAGGTTTGGAACCACTGTGTGTGATCCCAATGTGAAGAGGTTTGGAACCACTGTGTGTGATCCCAATGTGAAGAGGTTTGGAACCACTGTGTGGTCCCAATGTGAAGAGGTTTGGAACCACTGTGTGTGATCCCAATGTGAAGAGGTTTGGAACCACTGTGTGTGATCCCAATGTGAAGAGGTTTGGAACCACTGTGTGTGATCCCAATGTGAAGAGGTTTAGAACCACTGTGTGTGATCCCAATGTGAAGAGGTGTGGAACCACTGTGTGTGATCCCAATGTGAAGAGGTGTGGAACCACTGTGTGTGATCCCAATGTGAAGAGGTTTGGAACCACTGTGTGATCCCAATGTGAAGAGGTTTGGAACCACTGTGTGTGATCCCAATGTGAAGAGGTTTGGAACCACTGTGTGTGATCCCAATGTGAAGAGGTTTGGAACCACTGTGTGATCCCAGTGTGAAGAGGTTTGGAACCACTGTGTGTGATCCCAATGTGAAGAGGTGTGGAACCACTGTGTGTGATCCCAATGTGAAGAGGTTTGGAACCACTGTGTGATCCCAATGTGAAGAGGTTTGGAACCACTGTGTGTGATCCCAATGTGAATAGGTTTGGAACCACTGTGTGTGATCCCAATATGAAGAGGTTTGGAACCACTTTGTGTGATCCCAATGTGAAGAGGTTTGGAACCACTGTGTGTGATCCCAATGTGAAGAGAGGTTTGGAACCACTGTGTGTGATCCCAATATGAAGAGGTTTGGAACCACTTTGTGTGATCCCAATGTGAAGAGGTTTGGAACCACTGTGTGTGATCCCAATGTGAAGAGGCTTGGAACCACTGTGTGTGATCCCAATGTGAAGAGGTTTGGAACCACTGTGTGTGATCCCTATGTGAAGAGGCTTGGAACCACTGTGTGTGATCCCAATATGAAGAGGTTTGGAACCACTTTGTGTGATCCCAATATGAAGAGGTTTGGAACCACTGTGTGTGATCCCAATATGAAGAGGTTTGGAACCACTTTGTGTGATCCCAATGTGAAGAGGTTTGGAACCACTGTGTGTGATCCCAATGTGAAGAGGTTTGGAACCACTGTGTGTGATCCCAATGTGAAGAGGCTTGGAACCACTGTGTGTGATCCTAATGTGAAGAGGTTTGGAACCACTGTGTGTGATCCCAATGTGTGTGATCCCACTGTGTGTGATCCCACTGTGTGTGATCCCAATGTGTGTGATCCCAATGTGTGTGATCCCACTGTGTGTGATCCCAATGTGAAGAGGTTTGGAACCACTGTGTGTGATCCCAATGTGTGTGATCCCAATGTGTGTGATCCCACTGTGTGTGATCCCACTGTGTGTGATCCCACTGTGTGTGATCCCAATGTGTGTGATCCCAATGTGTGTGATCCCAATGTGTGTGATCCCACTGTGTGTGATCCCAATGTGAAGAGGTTTGGAACCACTGTGTGGGATCCCAATGTGAAGAGGTTTGGAACCACTGTGTGTGATCCCAATGTGAAGAGGTTTGGAACCACTGTGTGTGATCCCAATGTGAAGAGGTTTGGAACCACTGTGTGGGATCCCAATGTGAAGAGGCTTGGAACCACTGTGTGTGATCCCAATGTGAAGAGGTTTGGAACCACTGTGTGTGATCCCAATGTGAAGAGGTTTGGAACCACTGTGTGGGATCCCAATGTGAAGAGGCTTGGAACCACTGTGTGTGATCCCAATTTGTGGTTAATTGGATTGTTGTGTTCATGATCCACGGCAGCGCCGCACGGCTGGCTGGCAGCACTCATGAGACTGTCAACCAATAAGACCTCAGTAAAATGTGGATTAGACCGAAGATTCAGTATAATAAGGATGTCCCCCCTCAAATGATTGAAAGTGGATTGACCCATGCATTGCAGGCACATATACAGTAGCCTTCGACTCTAGCTAATATATGGCATACTCTCAAGCTCATTCTGTCGGTGTTGTTCGCATGGAAAGAATGGTGACCAAAGGTTAGTATTAGTAAACATATGGGCCCGTGAAAAGACTAAATCCCCCTCCGGCTAAGTACATAGTTGCTATCTTCTTCTTCTTCTTCTACTTCCCAGCTCAAGGTCAGTCAGATTTGGCAGTTGTAGTTTAAGTGAAGACTCCTCGGTCTAGCACGGCGACTGCCTTTGCTGTGTTGTCACGGAACAGACTCCCTTTGAGGATCAAAGCATGGATAAATTTCAACATTTTACTATGTCATTAATATACCTTAGAGCTGTTGTGTGGAAATAATAAAAAAGTCCCCTCATTCTGAACTGTAGGTCTGAAAAAGATCATTAACATTGTGAAGTACATCTTGATGACATCATCAAGATGTACTTCACAATGTAGAGGACTACTTGGTTCATTTGTTTTTTGCGGTGTGTGTGTGTGTGTGTGTGTGTGTGTGTGTGTGTGTGTGTGTGTGTGTGTGTGTGTGTGTGTGTGTGTGTGTGTGTGTGTGTGTGTGTGTGTGTGTGTGTGTGTGTGTGTGTGCGCGCGCGCCCTGGGCATGACATTAAACTGCTCCTGTTTTAAGTCCCATCGTCAATGTAGTAGGTGCAGTGGACCAGCGGATGGGGTGCAGTGGACGCATTTGCAACTTCTGTGGACTATGTAGCTTCTGTGGACTATGTAGCTTCTGTGGACTATGTAGCTTCTGTGGACTATGTAGCTTATGTGGACTATGTAGCTTCTGTGGACTATGTAGCTTCTGTGGACTAGTGGACTATGTAGCTTGCATACAAAAAGACACTACTATTCACAGGGTGGAATATCTACCAACAGCCGATGCTACCTGACGGCCCCTCCCTGACGGCCCCTCCCGTGAACAGGTAGAGACAGAAGAGAGACAACAGACCTAGAATATTTAGAATTGTCCTAGTCTAGTCTTCTTTGTCTTGTCCTGTTTTTCTCTTTTTCTCCTTCTTTTGTCTTTCTTCTGACTTTCTTCTGGCCAGTGCAATAAGTGGATGGGGTCACACTACAACTAGAAGGTCCTGGGTTCGATTCCCGCTGGGGACGCTGTGGGTGCTGGGGGCGTGTTCCCTCCTCCGCGTCATCAGTGCCCATACCCGAGGCGGGGTTGGCGAAAGGGCCTTTCTGTGTGGAGTTTGCATGTTCTCCCCGTGTCCCCCTAGGGTAGGTATACCCTCCCAAAAAACATGCAGTAATCCTGGTCTCTAAACTGCCTCCCCCTGGCCAGCCGGGGCGCCTAATGGAGGGGAAAGGAACTGGTTGGAATAACGTGTTCCCTTCCACGCGGTACGTCCAGCCGGGGAAACTCTCCCCTGTCAGGTGAAAAGAAGCAGCTTGGACTCCTCTGCTAACCCCCTTGGGTTAGCAGAGGAAGTGTAGCGCCCAGGGATTACATTAGATAATTGACACTGGGTGAAGAAAAATGGGTTGCAAAATCGTGGGATAAAAATCATTAAAAAGAAATCACAGGTGCAACTCCCCTCTCCCCCTGCCTCTCTCTCTCTCTCTCTGTAATTAGCACTAGCCAACAGTGCAACACTATCTCTCTCTCTCTGTTTCTGGCACAACAGCGCCACTTTTGCCCCTACTGGTACTCATAGCCACACACATAGGTTAACACATAGGTTAACACGGACATTGCTGTTCCTTGGAGTGGTTGCACAACTAAAAAAGAAAAAAGACTATGACCTATGTAGCATACAGGCCATGCAGAGGGATGGTTCATTGATCAATACATGACATCAAGAACTGATGCATTCACACAGAGATACATGTTTATGTATCAATCCGTGACATTGAGTGCATTGCACGCTAATACATTCACGCACAGAGGGCACAGAAAATAGCTGACATATTCACCACGGGTCTGGAACAAGCTGGACAAATGACATGCAAATGTGAAACACAAGTTGTTATCTGCTGCAAATGTCTTTCTTGGTCTGAGAGGCGTACGGTAGGTTCCACAGGGAATAATAGTAAATGGTTTATTCAGCGCTGCAGCCGTCAGCCAACAAAAGGATATATACGGCTGTCTTTAACCCATTCTGGGCGGGAACCCCTTTGGTGTTAGCATTATGTTATGCTTTAGCTATTGTGAAAGGAGGGACACCCGCACACTGCCACTTGCTGGGTTCAGAGCATTTTATTAAAGCAACGTTTCGGTCTTGCGACCTTCCTCAGGCTTTAGCTATTGAAAAATAGCAGATCTACAAGCTCATAGCGCGCCACCGAGTGGCGCGCTACGAGCTTGTAGGTCTGCTATTTTTGAAAAATCGAAGAACCACTGACATAGAAACATGTCATGTAGAAGACATTTTTAGAATCTGATCTCAGGTCAAAATGTGTTAATCCTCCACAAATTCCCGCATAGTGCCCTATATGCAAATCGTTACTGTGTCGCCGGGCGGAAACCTGGTATCTCCATTATTTCAACGTAAAAACAAAAAAGATATTTGTAAATGAAAGTGTTGCACAAAAGTACGCAAAGATAGCCGATCTACGGGTTCACACTGCATCACATCACGACACAGTATATGCACAAAACAGTGTGTGGATGGAATTTATGAATTATTGAACCAATGGAGCTTGTGACTGAATAGTATCTACAATACGAAACTGGCCCCCGTAAAATCTGAATCCCCCCCCCCCCCTTTTTCCCCTCACTGTATGTGTTTCTCTTCCCTTTTTACCTCCATTATGATGAATTCCTGTTCTGTTCTTTGTCTATATAGAAGTGTCTATTTGTACGTCTCTAAATGTTTTGATGAATTGAACAAGGTGGACCCTCTTGTAAACAAGTGTAATGCTTTATTGGGTCGACTGTTCACTCACAGTTAACAGTATTTGTATTGAGTTGTGCTTGAACTGTACATACATTAATAAATATTTCAATACAAAAAAAAACAAAAAAAACATTGAATCCATTGGAATTGATTGATTGATTGAAATATTTATTAACAGTTTGCAGAATTACAGTACATTTCAAGCACAAACTCAATACAAAGGCTGTTAACTGTGAGTGGACAACCCAATTAAGCATTACACTTGTACAGAGAGACGTACAAATAGACACTTCTATATAGACAAAGAACAGAACAGGAATTCATCATAATGGAGGTAAAAAGGGAAAAGAAACATATACAGTGAGGGAAAAAGGGGGGGCGGTGGGGGGGGATTCAGATTTTACGGGGGCCAGTTTCAAATTGCAGCCATCCGTAGGTGCCCTTTGAGAGCGGTTTTGAAGGAGTCAAGGGATTCACATGTCTGGAACACGAGTCATTTCCTGAAAAGCAACGGCTGTGGACGTACAAGGTTTCAACCCCCGACCGCGACAAATATGTTAATTCATGACCCCTTATTATACATTACCATAATGACATGTCTTTTATCAACAATGCAAGTCTGCAAATCTTATTAAGTCAGTGGTGCGTGCTCAGTGGTGCGTGCCATTCCTCAGTAGACTCACATAATGTAGGCCTCACAATGTCCTGAATTCCATGAATGGATATTGCCATAATAAGAGAGTTGTATAACTCCTTATTATCTTGGAAGTGCAATTATGTTATCCGTTTTGTATAAATGTATGCCCTTAAGGGTCCTCTTAAAATAAATTAGATTTGTTTGATATGTGCATATTATGAAGATATAGCTTTATTCCAATGTCATTATGGGCACGTCCCCCTATCTCTCTAGAGTAAGGTGTTGCAAACTTTTACAAGGACCCTCAAAAAGCCCTAGCCTCGGGCTATGCACCCCCCCCCCCCCCACACACACACCCACACCACCCCCCCACCATACCTGGTACAGTACCGTCCTATTAGTGCACCATCTAGCATTCAGACCATCTAGCATTCAGACCATCTATAGCATTCAGACCATCTATCATTCAGACCATCTATAGCATTCAGACCATCTAGCATTCAGACCATCTATAGCATTCAGACCATCTAGCATTCAGACCATCTATAGCATTCAGACCATCTATCATTCAGACCATCTATCATTCAGACCATCTATAGCATTCAGACCATCTAGCATTCAGACCATCTATAGCATTCAGACCATCTATCATTCAGACCATCTATAGCATTCAGACCATCTAGCATTCAGACCATCTATAGCATTCAGACCATCTATCATTCAGACCATCTATAGCATTCAGACCATCTAGCATTCAGACCATCTATAGCATTCAGACCATCTATCATTCAGACCATCTATAGCATTCAGACCATCTATCATTCAGACCATCTATAGCATTCAGACCATCTATCATTCAGACCATCTATCATTCAGACCATCTATAGCATTCAGACCATCTAGCATTCAGACCATCTATAGCATTCAGACCATCTATCATTCAGACCATCTATAGCATTCAGACCATCTATCATTCAGACCATCTATAGCATTCAGACCATCTATCATTCAGACCATCTATAGCATTCAGACCATCTATCATTCAGACCATCTATAGCATTCAGACCATCTATCATTCAGACCATCTAGCATTCAGACCATCTATAGCATTCAGACCATCTAGCATTCAGACCATCTAGCATTCAGACCATCTATAGCATTCAGACCATCTAGCATTCAGACCATCTAGCATTCAGACCATCTATAGCATTCAGACCATCTAGCATTCAGACCATCTATAGCATTCAGACCATCTAGCATTCAGACCATCTAGCATTCAGACCATCTAGCATTCAGACCATCTATAGCATTCAGACCATCTAGCATTCAGACCATCTAGCATTCAGACCATCTAGCATTCAGACCATCTAGCATTCAGACCATCTAGCATTCAGACCACCTAGCATTCAGACCATCTAGCATTCAGACCATCTAGCATTCAGACCATCTAGCATTCAGACCATCTATAGCATTCAGACCATCTAGCATTCAGACCATCTAGCATTCAGACCATCTAGCATTCAGACCATCTATAGCATTCAGACCATCTAGCATTCAGACCATCTAGCATTCAGACCATCTAGCATTCAGACCATCTATAGCATTCAGACCATCTAGCATTCAGACCATCTAGCATTCAGACCATCTAGCATTCAGGGCTTAGAATGGAAGTGGATGCACGCGCAATCTTCAAAATGTCTGCGGCCATTGTGTGTTTTGTGTCCCAGACTATTGTTTGCGGTAGCAACAACCTACTCATAGAAAGAGTAGGTTCTCGTTTTCCTCGTGCCCGGCGGCAGGACGGTTAACTTATATTCATGTAGAAAACAGAAGAAGAAATGACTATTATAACTAAAGCTAGCAAATTAAACTAGAATAAAAAACAGTACAGTAGTACAGTAGTGCATCCCGTGGATGCAGAGGTCATCGTTTTATTGCGTCCCTTAAAGGTATATTCAGTGATTTCACTTAATTCAAATATCACTTATTTTTTCTTATTTTTTGGATAATCCTCCCTACTATAAAGTGTGCTGACCATATAAGGAGTTCCTCCCTGTCCCCAGTGAGCCCCTGGGGTCAAAAAACCCTAGTTTCGGTTTGGGCTTTGGGTGGCAAAGCCTTCATCCAATCAGGATGAGAGGGGCCTTCCTCCAATCATGATCGAGTGGGGCGGGCATTGGTGCATGTGCTGTTGGTCTGTTGTACTTCCCCCACTGTAGAGCGTGTACATGTGCACATCTTGTTACCGGGTGGACCGGGTTTTTTTCCAAATCACCCAAATCACTGAATGCTCCTTTAACTATAAACTGCGTTTTGGGATGCAAAATGCACCCTATTTTAATCTCTGGCTTTGCAGTGGTGTACATAAGGTAATGCCCATGTGGAAATGTGGAGCAATTGGCGAAGGCACTGAGACGTGAGTAACGACTACGGAGACGAATTCCTGACTTCCTGAATCTCTATGAGATCATAGAGATTCGGGCGACTGTGGCTCAGGAGGTAGAGCAGGTCGTCCAATGATCCCTGGGTCTGGGCGGCTGTGGCTCAGGAGGTAGAGCAGGTCGTCCAATGATCCATGGGTCGGCGGTTCGAATCCCGGCTCCTCCTGTCTACATGTCGAAGTGTCCTTGGGCAAGACACTGAACCCCAAATTGCTCCTGATGTGCTGGTTGGTACCTTGCATGGCTTCTGCCGCAATCGGTGTATGAATGTGTGTATGAATGGGTGAACGTAATGCACAATCTATGTAAAGCGCCTTGGATAAAGGCGCTATATAAATGCACCATTTACCATTTATCATTATGGTCTGTCGGGAGGAAACCTCACATGTCCAAAACTGTTACTTTTCAGGCAGTGTTGTTTTCGTCGACTAAAACTAAGACGAAAAATGTTCGTCGACTACCTTTTTCCACTGACGAAAACTAAATGGAAACCACATGAAAACTAAGCTATGATGACCAAAACAAAGACTAAATATAGCGACGATTTCGTCAACAAATAAAAACTAGACTAAAACGTTAGGAAGGGACTAGTGGACAAGAGGTCCAGTATGAGTCATTTTACACTTGGTTGCATGCTGCAAATAGCAGATCTACAAGCTCACAACGCGCCGCGCCGCATTGTGAGCTTGTAGATCGGCTATTTTCAGCGAGTGTAAAATCAGCCATTACGACGACGGCATCAAGGCCCGCCAAAATACATTTAAGTCGACTAAATCAACTGTAGATTTAGTAGACTAAAATCTTATGATATTTAGTCGACTAAAACTAGACTAACACTAAAACATTCCAGGTGACTAAAATGCAGTGGTGGAAAAAGTACAAAAATATTTTACTTAAGTAGAAGTACTGATTCTCTACTTGAAAATTACTTAAGTAAAAGTACAAAGTACCCATTAAGAAAGTTACTTAAGTAAAAGTATAAAAGTACCTCAAATTAAATGTACTTAAGTACAAAAAGTACCCAGTGTAAAAATGTACTTAAGTATAAAAGTAAAAATTACAAAGTACAAGTACAAGTAAAAAGTACAACATGTTTTTCAAAATGCCTACAAAGAAATTAAGTCCAAAAGTGGCTTTATTTCAACACTCGTCTCGAAACTGGCCATTCATTATCAATTTACAATTTACAATTTAGGCATTTAGCAGACGCTCTTAATCCAGAGCGACTTACAATAAGCAAGAACAAAAGCATGGGAATACATCACATATGTAAAAAGCATTTATCGCGAAACATGCGTAAGCTAAGAACGTGACTAGAACATATCTATATAATGACACTATACATATAAACTATAACTAGAACATATCTATATAATGACACTATACATATAAACTACACATATATGCTATACTATGCTGCACATATATACTATGAAGTGCTATGACTACTATACACTATATACTATGAAGTGCTATGACTACATACAATGCACTTATTGTGCTGTCTACATGACATGCTATAAGTCTGTTTCAAATGCTATATAAGTCTAAGAAGTGCTGTCTAAGGGGGGTAGGGTAAGTGCTATGGGCCATGATGGAGTCTGAAAAGGTGGGTTTTCAGACTACGGCGGAAGATCGGGAGTGATGCTGCAGTTCTGATTGCAACGGGAAGTGCATTCCACAGTTATCAATGGCATTTAATCAATGGCACGGCGGCACAGTCGGTAGTGCTGTCGCCTCACAGCTAGAAGGTCCTGGGTTCGATTCCCGCTGGGGACGCTGTGGGCGCTGGGGGCGTGTTCCCTCCTCCACGTCATCAGTGCCCATACCCGAGGCGGGGTTGGCCAAAGGGCCTTTCTGTGTGGAGTTTGCATGTTCTCCCCGTGTCCCCTAGGGTAGGTACCAATGGGCCAGTGAGGCACTCCAACATTGAAGCACTGGGCCCTAGTGGTAAGAGGAGGGACTACAGGCGGACCCGTGGATTCATGACTGGGAAACCCCGTGCAGCTGGGCTTTAACATTGAGCGCTCGGTTGCATTGGACCACCAACATTTGGTGGTCCAATGCAACCCAATGCGGAAGTAGACGTTTTGAGACGGTCCTTCCGGGTGCTTCAAAACGCCACTGAGCAACTTCCACTGACATGAATAGCGGAGGGGGCGGAGCTTCGCACCAGATCAGTCTCTATCCTTTTATATACTCTATGGTAGGTACCCTCACAAAAAACAGTAATCCTGGTCTCTAAACTGCCTCCCCCTGGCCAGCCGGAGCGCCTGATGGAGGGGAAAGGAACTGGTCGGAATAACGTGTTCCTTCCACACGCTACGTCCGGCCGGGGAAACTCTCACCTGTCAGGTGAAAAGAAGCAGCTTGGACTCCTCATGCATAGAAGGAAGCATGAGGTCAGTCCGCTGCCCCCCCAGGTTGGCAGAGGAAGTGTAGCGCCCAGGATTACATTAGATAATTGGCACTGGGTGAAAAAACTGGGTTGCAAAATCGTGAGATGAAAATTAAAAAAAATATATATATATTTCAGATGGGGGTCCATAGTAATTTAGGGGAGAATGGGGTGAGCCATTGCAATTTGCAAAACAGACATTATAATTGCGTGAATTCACGCATTATAATTAGCCCTTCACTAATTAAGCCCCACCCACTCCACTCTGCGAGGGCAAACTGTCTCCCATTGAGATGCATGTTAAATGATTTCTCCATAAAAAATCGATCATTTCAGTAGCAAGAGCTTGAAAATGTCTTCTAAATCTAGTCAAAAAAGCCTACAGTAGGCTAGGCCTATGCACAAATGTGGATTACATTATTGGGGGAGAAAGTTGAAACCGATATCAACTTTAACGACCATCCCGTTCGACAGACGTTTACAACTTTACATGCAATGCACGGTAAGACTACAGTGATTAGTATATTGCAATCACCTGGATGGGTGAGTTGTGTAACGTTCCTTATATGTTCCACAACACAGCCATGCAAAATAACAGCTATGATTACGGAAACAGAACTGCAACCAGCAGATGCAGCGCGCGACACACACACACACACACACACACACACACACACACACACACACACACACACACACACACACACACACACACACACACACACACACACACACACACACACACACACACACACACACACACACACACACACACACACACACACACACACACACACACACACACACGCTGTTATTTATTCACCGCACGAGAGAGAGAGAGAGACGGGCACTTCAGTCCAGCTTTTTCACCGCACCGCACCACCATGCTTCTAGCCGCTGCCACACGGTCGAAAGAGCTGCGCACGTTCTCGGCTGCGCGCAGCTTAAAGCTTGAGTTTTTAGACAGCTGGTGGATGGAAATTAAGCTCCACCTCCGCCGAAGACTTGCGCGACGGCCAGATTCCCGGAAACGCTCTTCTCCGCTCAAGTCTTCGGCGGAGGTGGAGCTTCTTTTCCATCCACCAGCTGTCTAAAAACTCAGAATTTAAGCTGCGCGCAGCTTAAGAAGTGCGCAGCTTAAGACCGTTTTGCGCTATGGTGTGGAGACGGTGTGTCTGTGTAGCCTGGATCCAGCCCAAAGACCCCGCCCACTCTCTGAGTGGACTGCATCTCTTGGTCTGGTGTTGCACTGTGAACCTATAATTTCTTCGGTACAAAAATGTATTATCCAATGAGAATCGGTGGTGGGGGTGGGTCTAACGAACAACCAATCAGCGCCGAGTCCCGTTTTCAGCGTCATCACGCAGCGCAACACACAGAGGAAGGAGGGAAAAACAACACCAATGGCTACTGGTTGAGGGAAATTCTAATCCCCTCCCCCTTGAAATCGCTCAGACAGGAGACAATGTCAGACTGAAGCTTCAAGAAAGCTACAGTCTGATAATCAGGCTAGTGTCTGTGTGCATGTGGACGAATGAGTGAGGTGATGACTTTATAAACTTTATGCGGAAAATGCGGAGATTGTAAAATCAAGCGATCCCCGGATATTTCGCATATTTTGCGCGGAAATGTGTAGCGAGTAACGAAAGGTGTCCAATTTTAATGTAGCGGATTAAAAGTACGATTTTTTACTTGTAAATGTAACGAAGTAAAAGTAAAAATACAGAAAAATAAAAATAGTAAATAAAAGTACAAATTCTCAAAACGTGTACTTAAGTACAGTAACGAAGTAATTGTACTTCGTTATTTTCCACCACAGCTAAAATGTGACTAAAACTAAATTAAAACTATTCAAGAGACTAAAACTAAAATCAAAATTTGCTGCGAAAAACAACACTGTTTTCAGGCTTCAAACTCAAAAGCAGAAAAAGTAGCAGATCAACAAGATCGAAACGCGACCGATCTGCTACTTTCGATGCTTCTTAACCCATTTTGGGCGGGAAACCCCTTTTGGTGTTAGCATTATGTTATGCTTTAGCTATTGAAAAATAGCAGATCTACAAGCTCATAGTGCGCCACCGAGTGGCGCGCTATGAGCTTGTAGGTCTGCTATTTTTGAAAAATCGAAGAACGACATTTTTAGAATCTGATCTCAGGTCAAAATGGGTTAATTGTGACGCTAAAGCGCTCATTGATGTATGCTATAGTATATATGCTATAGTATATATGCTATAGTATATATGCTATAGTATATATGCTATAGTATGCTCATTGATGTATGCTATAGTATATATGCTATAGTATATATGCTATAGTATATATGCTATAGTATGCTCATTGATGTATGCTATAGTATATATGCTATAGTATATATGCTATAGTATATATGCTATAGTATATATGCTATAGTATATATGCTCATTGATGTATGGCATTCATTTACAGAACATTTACGGGGGAAAAAGAAACACAAAAAGTTAAAATATAGAGATAAAAGGATTATGCCCAACAGCAAAGATATACTGTTTGTTTTTCTTCCTTCTCCTCCACATTATTAGCATATTTTCAGTGTTTGGAATGGTTCCGTTGCCCTGCTGTACTGCTGTAGTCTGCTGTAGTCTTCAACCATAATGTGTGGGCTGGATGTTTTGTTTTGGTGAACTGAACAGAGTGAACATTTTGCAGTTGAGCGCGCAGACGTCACCGTTTGATCAAGTGCAGCTTTAGTGCGAGCGCCTCACCCACCATTTGCAAGAGCTGGAAAATTGATTGTTCCGGACATTTAACAACACGTCGCTTCAGGGCGTGCAGGAGGGAAGAGGCTCTGCTCGTGGAGGTCAGTGACTCACAGTCTCTCCATCCCATTAGGGATGCAGTGCAATAAAAAGAATGTGTTGCTGCATTGAATCACATCTATGGTCTCTTATATTTATTGGCTCTCTTAGTCTCTCGTCCTCCCATTTTCTTTCGATAGTTTTATTATCGCTTAAACGTATGGGTGTTCAAATATCACAGAAGCCTTTCTACCATTCTCATTCTATGGAGAAATAATTACAAAAACGGCTCGATGCCATATAATTATGCAAAACTCCTCATGTGTTTAAAAAAAACATCTCCTGGAAAACTCATCCAACCAAACAGTAGATCTAAATGGTAAATGGTGCATTTATATAGCGCCTTTATCCAAGGCGCTTTACATAGATTACATTGTGCATTACCTTCACCCATTCACACACACATTCACACACCGATGGCGGCGGAAACCATGAAAGGCACCAACCAGCACATCAGGAGCAATTTGGGGTTCAGTGGCTTGCTCAAGGACACTTCGACACTGACTCTGGGGGAGCTCGGGTTCGAACAGGTAACCTTGTGGTTACCATCCAGCCACTCGACCCCTGAGCCACCGCCGCCCTCTATGGTGAACTGCAGCCAAAAACTCCAATAACAACCCGCAGCATGTCGTAGAGCCATCTTTGCTGGCCAGTGGCCACTGCTACCGCTCCAAGGATCAAGAAAATATCAGATGTCCTGTTATGGCGGCTCCCCCAATCGTCCAGAGGAACCAGGCCTCATACATATCCTGACGATATCCAGGGAAACAGTACTTCCAACTTAACACATTTTGTGCCCAAAACGTCTGTGGACGTCCTGGGTATTACCGCACGTGCATAGCCCAAGACGTCTGTGGACGTCTTTGAAAAAAAAAAAAAAAAAAAAGGGGGGGTTTTATTTTAAAAAAATCAGAAAAATCAAAACACTTTTTTTTTTTTTTTTTTAACACGTGGTGCCAAAGTTTGTTTTTTTCGCCATTGAGAATGCATTTGGCGTTTAAATTAAATAACTCAGAAACTATAAAACATTTCAAAGTAAAAAGTTCCAGCATGTGTCTCCACAGTCAGCTGAATTATAAAAAATGTGAATGGATTTTCTAGGTGAAAGTGATTTTGGGCAGTTAAGCGTGGGCTCTCAATGTGTTAAGAACTGGGAGGAGCAGCAATGGCCGACAGGACCCGATGGAAAGACGTGGCATCTAGGATCTGGACGACAGTCGATGGATGTTGAACGTTGATGTCCATTATTTCTCACTCAGGGTTCTTGCACCATTTTGAAAGTATAATGTAAGACTTTTTAAGACCATTTTAATACCCCAACAAAAGCAATTTAAGACCCAAATGAATGTCGCAACAACGTCTTCCTATATTGAAATTGGCTAATGGGAGGGCGGGCCAGTGGTTGGGCTAGCAGACCAGTGGCCCGTCACCATCAGGCCAGTGGTTGGGCTAGCAGACCAGTGGCCCGTCACCATCAGGCCAGTGGTTGGGCTAGCAGACCAGTGGCCCGTCACCATCAGGCCAGTGGTTGGGCTAGCAGACCAGTGGCCCGTCACCATCAGGCCAGTGGTTGGGCTAGCAGACCAGTGGCCCGTCACCATCAGGCCAGTGGTTGGCTAGCAGACCAGTGGCCCGTCACCATCAGGCCAGTGGTTGGGCTAGCAGACCAGTGGCCCGTCACCATCAGGCCAGTGGTTGGGCTAGCAGACCAGTGGCCCGTCACCATCAGGCCAGTGGTTGGCTAGCAGACCAGTGGCCCGTCACCATCAGGCCAGTGGTTGGGCTAGCAGACCAGTGGCCCGTCACCATCAGGCCAGTGGTTGGGCTAGCAGACCACTGTGGCCCGTCACCATCAGGCCAGTGGTTGGGCTAGCAGACCACTGTGGCCCGTCACCATCAGGCCAGTGGTTGGGCTAGCAGACCAGTGGCCCGTCACCATCGGTGACCAAACCTGTATAGCGCCCCTCAAAAATGTATAAATATATATGTTTTAATATATATTAATATCTATGCACCAAGTCTCTGTCTGTACGTCTGTCTGTGTGTAATCGACGTAACTCGAGAACCGTTCGCCCCACAGACTTTAAATTCGACACACATGCTCGTTCCACACCACCGCAGAGGGTGCAGTGGCCGGTGTCGGTCGGTGTCGAGTCGGTCGGACCAACCGTTGTCCAGAACCGCCCAAAAAGGCCTCTGCCCGGGCTAGGCCAGTGCCCAGGGTCCATATATGGAGCTGGCCTATTCTGACATCATTCTGATGTATACTCCATATGGGCATGCCTGACAAAGAACTCCATATATGGTCATAAAAGGGACACAGACACAATATCTGGGTGGCGCATGCATTTCCAACTTGCATCGTTCCAAGTAGGCCAGTTCCCAACGGGCAGCGCTGTAGAGGCTCCATGGGCACTGCTCTAGTATTATTAATTTAAGTCATATGACACCGTTTTTCCATGAGCAGAACTAAAATCCTATCCTATCTATAAAATAATATAGGCAATAAAAATAATATAGCCTACAGATATACAGTTATAGGAATACCCTAATACTAGAGACTTGTCTTAGACAGGCATACTTTGCATAGGTATTTAAACGTGGTAAAAATGTCAATGTTAATTTAACTCTGACTGAGTTAAATGTATCATTACAGACTGTTGCAACGTTGTCTTCAGAGGAAAATCAACAACAAACGCATCGATTATGTCATGATGTCACGTCACCGATGCATCAATGCAGAATCATGCAAGGCTGCAAGGCTGCGAAACGCGATGCAAGCAAATTGTCTTCATCTAAAACTTTTAAATGAAAGTCCATTACTCCACCACACTATCAACACCACCAGGTCTGTTTACTGTGTGATGTGCGCGCTGCTGCAGTTGGGCAGGTCACGTCACGGGCAGGAGAAAGGGAGGGCAGGAGAAAGGGAGGGCTTGATTTGTGATCCTTGATCCTTTTCCCCATCCATCCTACACCACCACAGTAGCGTACTGAGAAAACAGGGGAACCGAGAACAACAAACAAATGCCCGTCTTTCCACTGCTGCGGCCTTAGTCTAGACCATTTTGACCTGAGATCAGATTTTAAAAATGTCTTCTACATCCTGACAGTTTTCTGAAAAAGCTATGTTTCTATGTCAGTCGTCAGTCATTTTTCAAAAATAGCAGACCTACAAGCTCGTAGGGCGCCACTCGGTGGCGTGCTATGAGCTTGTAGATCTGCTATTTTTCAATAGCTAAAGCATAACATAATGCTGACACCAAAAGGGGTTCCCGCCCAAAATGGGTTAAACATAAAACGTTTATAAAAGCGGTCTCTCATCATCTAATATTATAAACTAATCAAATTACTATGCACAGATGTTTATGGCTTTCATTTTCTGATGAGCCTTAAAAACCTCATCTTCAAATTTAATACCTACGGTCAGATTTGGTCAAATTTAAGACAAATTAAGACCTTAAATTCCCTTTTTTTTTTATTAAGACTTTTTCAGGACCCACGGGAACTCTGTCACTGTTTTTTATCACCACCCAATGTGCCCTTGTTTCTCATTCCTTGGTCTTTAGAGTATTGTTTAGTATGTCTGAGCAGGTGGGAGTTATTCTGCTCCACACAGTCAGTGGCACTTGTGTCTTTTTAAAGATGATTTTGTATTTAGATATAAGAGAGACACCCAGCTGGTGCATGGGAGACACCAAGCTGGTGCATGGGAGACACCAAGCTGGTGCATGGGAGACACCAAGCTGGTGCATGGGAGACACCAAGCTGGTGCATGGGAGACACCAAGCTGGTGCATGGGAGACACCAAGCTGGTGCATGGGAGACACCAAGCTGGTGCATGGGAGAGAAAGGAAACATGCAAAATATGTTTCCTGCAAGCCAGAATGTATTCAGACTAATAGTGTTACGGCAAGCGTGGTGCACGAGATCACACTGGGCCAAGCGTGGTGCACGAGATCACACTGGGCCAACAAGTGATCCACGAGATCACACTGGGCCAACAGAGATCACACTGGGCCAACAAGTGATCCACGAGATCACACTGGGCCAACAGATCACACTGGGCCAACAGATCACACTGGGCCAACAGATCACACTGGGCCAACAAGTGATCCACGAGATCACACTGGGCCAACAGATCACACTGGGCCAACAGAGATCACACTGGGCCAACAAGTGATCCACGAGATCACACTGGGCCAACAGATCACACTGGGCCAACAGAGATCACACTGGGCCAACAGAGATCACACTGGGCCAACAGATCACACTGGGCCAACAGATCACACTGGGCCAACAGAGATCACACTGGGCCAACAGAGATCACACTGGGCCAACAGAGATCACACTGGGCCAACAGATCACACTGGGCCAACAGATCACACTGGGCCAACAGAGATCACACTGGGCCAACAGAGATCACACTGGGCCAACAGAGATCACACTGGGCCAACAGATCACACTGGGCCAACAGAGATCACACTGGGCCAACAGAGATCACACTGGGCCAACAGAGATCACACTGGGCCAACAGATCACACTGGGCCAACAGATCACACTGGGCCAACAGAGATCACACTGGGCCAACAGATCACACTGGGCCAACAGATCACACTGGGCCAACAGAGATCACACTGGGCCAACAGAGATCACACTGGGCCAACAGATCACACTGGGCCAACAGAGATCACACTGGGCCAACAGAGATCACACTGGGCCAACAGAGATCACACTGGGCCAACAGATCACACTGGGCCAACAGATCACACTGGGCCAACAGATCACACTGGGCCAACAGAGATCACACTGGGCCAACAGATCACACTGGGCCAACAGATCACACTGGGCCAACAGAGATCACACTGGGCCAACAGATCACACTGGGCCAACAGAGATCACACTGGGCCAACAGATCACACTGGGCCAACAGAGATCACACTGGGCCAACAGATCACACTGGGCCAACAGATCACACTGGGCCAACAGAGATCACACTGGGCCAACAGAGATCACACTGGGCCAACAGAGATCACACTGGGCCAACAGATCACACTGGGCCAACAGAGATCACACTGGTCCAACAGAGATCACACTGGTCCAACAGAGATCACACTGGGCCAACAGAGATCACACTGGGCCAACAGAGATCACACTGGGCCAACAGAGATCACACTGGGCCAACAGAGATCACACTGGGCCAACAGAGATCACACTGGGCCAACAGATCACACTGGGCCAACAGAGATCACACTGGGCCAACAGAGATCACACTGGGCCAACAGAGATCACACTGGGCCAACAGAGATCACACTGGGCCAACAGATCACACTGGGCCAACAGAGATCACACTGGGCCAACAGAGATCACACTGGGCCAACAGATCACACTGGGCCAACAGATCACACTGGGCCAACAGAGATCACACTGGGCCAACAGAGATCACACTGGGCCAACAGAGATCACACTGGGCCAACAGAGACCACACTGGGCCAACAGAGATCACACTGGGCCAACAGAGATCACACTGGGCCAACAGAGATCACACTGGGCCAACAGATCACACTGGGCCAACAGAGACCACACTGGGCCAACAGAGATCACACTGGGCCAACAGAGATCACACTGGGCCAACAGATCACACTGGGCCAACAAGGGCCATGCATGCAGAGACCTGTCCATCACTCTAGCAGGGACGTGTGCACACAGACATCAAAGGGGTCTTCGGATCCTGCCCTTTTACCTGTCTGTAAAGGGCCTTTCAAACGGGATGCGAGGAACGCAGGCGTTGTTGTCTGGATCAACACAGGTCTCCTCCGGGTCTGGATCAACACAGGTCTCCTCCAGGTCTGGATCAACGACAGGTCTCCTCCAGGTCTGGATCAACACAGGTCTCCTCCAGGTCTGGATCAACACAGGTCTCCTCCGGGTCTGGATCAACACAGGTCTCCTCCAGGTCTGGATCAACACAGGTCTCCTCCAGGTCTGGATCAACGACAGGTCTCCTCCAGGTCTGGATCAACACAGGTCTCCTCCAGGTCTGGATCAACGACAGGTCTCCTCCAGGTCTGGATCAACACAGGTCTCCTCCAGGTCTGGATCAACACAGGTATTTCTCCAGGTCTGGATCAACACAGGTCTCCTCCAGGTCTGGATCAACACAGGTCTCCTCCAGGTCTGGATCAACACAGGTCTCCTCCAGGTCTGGATCAACACAGGTCTCCTCCAGGTCTGGATCAACACAGGTCTCCTCCAGGTCTGGATCAACACAGGTCTCCTCCAGGTCTGGATCAACACAGGTCTCCTCCAGGTCTGGATCAACGACAGGTCTCCTCCAGGTCTGGATCAACACAGGTCTCCTCCAGGTCTGGATCAACACAGGTCTCCTCCAGGTCTGGATCAACACAGGTCTCCTCCAGGTCTGGATCAACACAGGTCTCCTCCAGGTCTGGATCAACGACAGGTCTCCTCCAGGTCTGGATCAACACAGGTCTCCTCCAGGTCTGGATCAACACAGGTCTCCTCCAGGTCTGGATCAACACAGGTCTCCTCCAGGTCTGGATCAACACAGGTCTCCTCCAGGTCTGGATCAACACAGGTCTCCTCCAGGTCTGGATCAACACAGGTCTCCTCCAGGTCTGGATCAACACAGGTCTCCTCCAGGTCTGGATCAACACAGGTCTCCTCCAGGTCTGGATCAACGACAGGTCTCCTCCAGGTCTGGATCAACACAGGTCTCCTCCAGGTCTGGATCAACACAGGTCTCCTCCAGGTCTGGATCAACACAGGTCTCCTCCAGGTCTGGATCAACACAGGTCTCCTCCAGGTCTGGATCAACACAGGTCTCCTCCAGGTCTGGATCAACACAGGTCTCCTCCAGGTCTGGATCAACACAGGTCTCCTCCAGGTCTGGATCAACGACAGGTCTCCTCCAGGTCTGGATCAACACAGGTCTCCTCCAGGTCTGGATCAACACAGGTCTCCTCCAGGTCTGGATCAACACAGGTCTCCTCCAGGTCTGGATCAACACAGGTCTCCTCCAGGTCTGGATCAACACAGGTCTCCTCCAGGTCTGGATCAACACAGGTCTCCTCCAGGTCTGGATCAACACAGGTCTCCTCCAGGTCTGGATCAACACAGGTCTCCTCCAGGTCTGGATCAACACAGGTCTCCTCCAGGTCTGGATCAACACAGGTCTCCTCCAGGTCTGGATCAACACAGGTCTCCTCCAGGTCTGGATCAACACCAGGTCTCCTCCAGGTCTGGATCAACACAGGTCTCCTCCAGGTCTGGATCAACACAGGTCTCCTCCAGGTCTGGATCAACACAGGTCTCCTCCAGGTCTGGATCAACACAGGTCTCCTCCAGGTCTGGATCAACACAGGTCTCCTCCAGGTCTGGATCAACACAGGTCTCCTCCAGGTCTGGATCAACACAGGTCTCCTCCAGGTCTGGATCAACACAGGTCTCCTCCAGGTCTGGATCAACGACAGGTCTCCTCCAGGTCTGGATCAACACAGGTCTCCTCCAGGTCTGGATCAACACAGGTCTCCTCCAGGTCTGGATCAACACAGGTCTCCTCCAGGTCTGGATCAACACAGGTCTCCTCCAGGTCTGGATCAACACAGGTCTCCTCCAGGTCTGGATCAACACAGGTCTCCTCCAGGTCTGGATCAACGACAGGTCTCCTCCAGGTCTGGATCAACACAGGTCTCCTCCAGGTCTGGATCAACACAGGTCTCCTCCAGGTCTGGATCAACACAGGTCTCCTCCAGGTCTGGATCAACACAGGTCTCCTCCAGGTCTGGATCAACACAGGTCTCCTCCAGGTCTGGATCAACACAGGTCTCCTCCAGGTCTGGATCAACGACAGGTCTCCTCCAGGTCTGGATCAACGACAGGTCTCCTCCAGGTCTGGATCAACGACAGGTCTCCTCCAGGTCTGGATCAACGACAGGTCTCCTCCAGGTCTGGATCAACGACAGGTCTCCTCCAGGTCTGGATCAACGACAGGTCTCCTCCAGGTCTGCTCAAGAGGGGCGCAACAACGCAAGCGTAAAAAAAAAAGCTAAACAGTATCCAGGTCTGGTGAGTCGCGGGCGTGTGCACGAAACAAGCACACACGCAAAAACGCAGGTCTCATTGATAATGAACTATAGGCACGTTATATCGCTTCACGTTTGAAAGGTCCTTTAAACAACTGCCCTTTCCAGACCACGAATGCAGCATTTACTACATGGTGAAAGAAATGCAAATGCCACTCCTTTCCTTTCCATGCCACATATCGGAAGGCAGCGTTCAGGAGAATTGACATTTTTCTGAAGAACTTGGAACACATTATTTTGCGTTGAACAAATTTGTTTAGAAATCCATGTCGTTACACCTACATCTCCACTAGCTAAAGAGTGCTGGGTTGCGCCCCGAAAATAGCAGATCTACTGCGACGCGTTGAGAACTTGTAGATCTGCTATTCTCCCTATTTTTGGCCAAAAGTTCCCCCTTTTACGGGATTTCAGCCCCTGCCCCTCTAACACTCCCTGCACTCTAAGCGCGCGTGCACACGCACACACGCACACACACACACACACGCACACACACACACACACACACACACAATCCCCCCAGATAGATCTAACCAGCTCTTTGGTAAACAGAAAATGCCTTTTCAGGTCGGGATCGAAACCCATTTTATCCAATCAAGAGAGGCAACTTCATGCAGGATACAGGATTTAAAAAAAAGAGTGAAAGTGATAAAAGTGACGTGAAGTCTCCTGACTGGATTACATTTGCAGCTGAAGGTGAAAATCTATTATGTAAAATTATGTATTTTAAGACGTAAATAATACAAAAGATTGAGTGGCCTCTTCTAGTAACTCTGAGGACCCCCCTAGGTGTCCCAGACCCCCCTGTTGAGGAAACAGAGCATCAGTGATGGAGACTTGATCCTTTCCCCATCCATCCTACACCACCACAGTAGCGTACTGACCAAACAGGGGGAGCCGAGAACAACAAACAAATGCCCGTCTTTCCACTGCTGCTCGCTGCGGTCTTAGTCTAGCCCATTTTGACCTGAGATCAGATTCTAAAAATGTCTTCTACATCCTGACAGTTTTCTGAAAAAGCTATGTTTCTATGTCAGTCGTTCTTCGATTTTTCAAAAATAGCAGACCTACAAGCTCATAGCGCGCCACCGAGTGGCGCGCTATGAGCTTGTAGATCTGCTATTTTTCAATAGTTCACAAATTGTAGATTGGGGGGACTTTGGTCTAACAAAAACCCTTCCGTGGTGTGAGACGTGTCGCTTTGCTTTAATCCCAGCAGATGAATTGACTTCATTTTGGCACTCAGACACTCAGGCAGTAAAAAGAACAGTGGCATTATTATGTTTTATTAAGATTTCTAACAGAATCACAAAATCAATGTGTTCGTTTTGTGCCAAATTCTGCCACTTTATCTGCAGCGTCTGGCAACGGTTCCAACTGCACCAAATGTCTAACGAAGACAGAGATCTGAAGTGAAACAAAACAAATGTTTAATGAAGGGACAGAGATCTGAAGTGAAACAGAACAAAATGTTCCTTGTTGACATTCATTCATTCATCCATCCATCCATCCATCCATCCATTGTGCATTCTTGGCAAATCCGAACAAAATGTAATAAGTTAACGTTCATGTCAAGGACCCCCACATTGATATGAATTTGGTCACGGACCGGAAGGTTTGTGTTGAAAAGTATATATTAGTATTATTTTATTATTGTATAATTATTTTTTTCTGGAAATGTTGGGGCAGAGGTTCATCGCTGGCATCCAGGGAGTGTGTGTGCAAAATGTGGCATCGCCCGGGTTAACAGTGCCAGAGATTAGCTGATCACAGACGGACACACGGACGGACGGACACACGGACGGACACACGGACGGACGGACGGACGGACGGAGTGCAAAACATACTCTCTCCCCATGCCTTCGGCCTGGTGGAGACAATAAGTAGGAAGCATAGGTCAGGAGTCGGACATCATTAGTTGTAGCTTTAACACAGCCCTACAATGTGAATGTGCGTGCGTGCGTGCGTGCGTGCGTGCGTGCGTGCGTGCGTGCGTGCGTGCGTGCGTGCGTGGCAAAGGAAAAATTGGTTAGTCTGGAGCCCTGACCACACATAAAACATCTGGTTACCCCTTATCCACAATTTGCAACACTAGTGGCAGACACATCTGCCACAGCAAAACTGTGCGTATTGGTCTGGCACTCCTCGGTTTGAATCACATTTCACACACACAGAGTTGCGGGTGACCAATCAGAGCCCACTATTTACGTTTGTTTCTGTGACGTCCGTCCGTCCGTCCGTCCGTCCGTCCGTCCGTCCGTCCGTCCGTCCGCCCGCCTGCCTGCCTGCCCACCCCTCACAAGTCGATCTTCCACTCCCAAATTCCAGACTAATACTACTCAGTGATATTACCTGGCCATGACTTTTAGTCGCAACATCCATGTACAATTTGTATTCATGTACTGTACCTGAAAGTGTTTTATTGTATTTGTGCAACATAGCGCATTCACTTCTAGTAATTTTTACTAGTTGCCTAGTTAGTTGTTTAAAGCAGAAATAACATGAATTTTAAAACAGTTTTTAATATTTAATATCATGTCCCTCAAAGTTATTTTTAATGGGTTGAGCCTCAATCACCACTCTGATATAACCAGACCTTGTCATTTCTTTCTGGACTTTAAAAGCAGTTTTAGCTGCAGTACCACAACGTCCTGAGGTGGTGGGGGTGCTGATATGCAGGTTATTTAATATTTGAGTCATTATAATACTGATGCTAGATAAAACCAGGCTTGTTTCCATTCCATGCCAGCTTGGAAAATCAACAATGGTGGACATTGTAAATAAAGTGGAAATGCAAATTTGGAACTGAAGACTGAAGAAGAGGAGGAATTATACAAAGTAGGGTGACATTGATGACATCACGATGAGGACAAAATCAGTTGAGCTGTTCCTGAGAGCAATTTCCATTAAAGCACCTATTATGAAAGACTGTTCAAAACTGGTTATTATATGGGAGACCCAAAAACACACAAGAAATTGAAAAAGTTGATTTTTAAGTTATAGGTCCTTTATGTAAAAATATATATTTGTACATTTTAGAACGGTGTACATTGGTGACTATAACTATAATGAGGCCTACAAAATAAATAAAAAAACAAAAAAAACTAGTCAACTAGTACCAACAAGGTCGACTGGTGGATTTACTAGTCGACTAGTTGCTTAAAGGAGAATTCCATACTAGAAGGCTTTCTTACCTTTATTTGTAGTTGTTACGTCCCCACCAAAGAGGTCCAGGTGTTATTTTGTGCAAAGCGCATTATTGGCTATTTCCTATCTATATATTGTGAGATTGCAAGCAATATCCACCACTACCCTGGACATGACTCTAGTATGCCACAGGGGCCCAGTCCAAACCCCTATACCCTGGACATGACTCTAGTATGCCACAGGGGCCCAGTCCAACCCCCTATACCCTGGTCATGACTCTAGTATGCCACAGGGGCCCAGTCCAACCCCTGACTACCCTGGACAAGACTCTAGTATGCCACAGGGGCCCAGTCCAACCCCTGACTACCCTGGACATGACTCTAGTATGCCACAGGGGCCCAGTCCAACCCCCTATACCCTGGACATGACTCTAGTATGCCATAGGGGCCCAGTCCAACCCCCTATACCCTGGACATGACTCTAGTATGCCACAGGGGCCCAGTCCAACCCCCTATACCCTGGACATGACTCTAGTATGCCACAGGGGCCCAGTCCAACCCCCTATACCCTGGACATGACTCTAGTATGCCACAGGGGCCCAGTCCAACACCCTATACCCTGGACATGACTCTAGTATGCCACAGGGGCCCAGTCCAACCCCCTATACCCTGGACATGACTCTAGTATGCCACAGGGGCCCAGTCCAACCCCCTATACCCTGGACATGACTCTAGTATGCCACAGGGGCCCAGTCCAACACCCTATACCCTGGACATGACTCTAGTATGCCACAGGGGCCCAGTCCAACCCCTGACTACCCTGGACATGACTCTAGTATGCCACAGGGGCCCAGTCCAACCCCTGACTACCCTGGTCATAACTCTAGTATGCCACAAGGGGCCAGTCCAACCCCCTGACTACCCTGGTCATAACTCTAGTATGCCACAGGGGCCCAGTCCAACACCCTGACTACCCTGGACATGACTCTAGTATGCCACAGGGGCCCAGTCCAACCCCCTATACCCTGGACATGACTCTAGTATGCCACAGGGGCCCAGTCCAACCCCCTATACCCTGGTCATGACTCTAGTATGCCACAGGGGCCCAGTCCAACCCCCTGACTACCCTGGGCCTGGTCATGACTCTAGTATGCCACAGGGGCCCAGTCCAACCCCCTGACTACCCTGGACATGACTCTAGTATGCCACAGGGGCCCAGTCCAACCCCCTATACCCTGGACATGACTCTAGTATGCCACAGGGGCCCAGTCCAACCCCCTGACTACCCTGGGCCTGGTCATGACTCTAGTATGCCACAGGGGCCCAGTCCAACCCCTGACTACCCTGGACATGACTCTAGTATGCCACAGGGGCCCAGTCCAACCCCCTATACCCTGGACATGACTCTAGTATGCCACAGGGGCCCAGTCCAACTCCCTGACTACCCTGGTCATGACTCTAGTATGCCACAGGGGCCCAGTCCAACCCCCTATACCCTGGACATGACTCTAGTATGCCACAGGGGCCCACAACCCCCTATACCCTGGACATGACTCTAGTATGCCACAGGGGCCCAGTCCAACCCCCTGACTACCCTGGACATGACTCTAGTATGCCACAGGGGCCCAGTCCAACCCCCTATACCCTGGACATGACTCTAGTATGCCACAGGGGCCCAGTCCAACCCCCTATACCCTGGGCATGACTCTAGTAAGCCACAGGGGCCCAGTCCAACCCCCTATACCCTGGACATGACTCTAGTATGCCACAGGGGCCCAGTCCAACCCCCTGACTACCCTGGACATGACACTAGTATGCCACAGGGGCCCAGTCCAACCCCTGACTACCCTGGACATGACTCTAGTATGCCACAGGGGCCCAGTCCAACCCCCTATACCCTGGTCATGACTCTAGTATGCCACAGGGGCCCAGTCCAACCCCCTATACCCTGGACATGACTCTAGTATGCCACAGGGGCCCAGTCCAACCCCCTATACCCTGGTCATGACTCTAGTATGCCACAGGGGCCCAGTCCAACCCCCTGGACATGACTCTAGTATGCCACAGGGGCCCAGTCCAACCCCCTGACTACCCTGGACATGACTCTAGTATGCCACAGGGGCCCAGTCCAACCCCCTGGTCATGACTCTAGTATGCCACAGGGGCCCAGTCCAACCCCCTGACTACCCTGGACATGACTCTAGTATGCCACAGGGGCCCAGTCCAACCCCCTGACTACCCTGGACATGACTCTAGTATGCCACAGGGGCCCAGTCCAACCCCCTATACCCTGGACATGACTCTAGTATGCCACAGGGGCCCAGTCCAACCCCCTATACCCTGGACATGACTCTAGTATGCCACAGGGGCCCAGTCCAACCCCCTATACCCTGGACATGACTCTAGTATGCCACAGGGGCCCAGTCCAACCCCCTATACCCTGGACATGACTCTAGTATGCCACAGGGGCCCAGTCCAACCACTGACTACCCTGGTCATGACTCTAGTATGCCACAGGGGCCCAGTCCAACCCCCTGACTACCCTGGACATGACTCTAGTATGCCACAGGGGCCCAGTCCAACCCCCTATACCCTGGACATGACTCTAGTATGCCACAGGGGCCCAGTCCAACCCCTGACTACCCTGGACATGACTCTAGTATGCCACAGGGGCCCAGTCCAACCCCCTATACCCTGGACATGACTCTAGTATGCCACAGGGGCCCAGTCCAACCCCTGACTACCCTGGACATGACTCTAGTATGCCACAGGGGCCCAGTCCAACCCCTGGACATGCCTCTAGTATGCCACAGGGGCCCAGTCCAACCCCCTATACCCTGGACATGACTATAGTATGCCACAGGGGCCCAGTCCAACCCCCTGACTACCCTGGACATGACTCTAGTATGCCACAGGGGCCCAGTCCAACCCCCTGACTACCCTGGACATGACTCTAGTATGCCACAGGGGCCCAGTCCAACCCCCTGACTACCCTGGACATGACTCTAGTATGCCACAGGGGCCCAGTCCAACCCCTGACCACCCTGGACATGACTCTAGTATGCCACAGGGGCCCAGTCCAACCCCTGACTACCCTGGTCATAACTCTAGTATGCCACAAGGGGCCAGTCCAACCCCCTGACTACCCTGGTCATAACTCTAGTATGCTACAGGGGCCAAGTCCAACACCCTGACTACCCTGGACATGACTCTAGTATGCCACAGGGGCCCAGTCCAACCCCCTATACCCTGGACATGACTCTAGTATGCCACAGGGGCCCAGTCCAACCCCCTATACCCTGGTCATGACTCTAGTATGCCACAGGGGCCCAGTCCAACCCCCTGACTACCCTGGGCCTGGTCATGACTCTAGTATGCCACAGGGGCCCAGTCCAACCCCCTGACTACCCTGGACATGACTCTAGTATGCCACAGGGGCCCAGTCCAACCCCCTATACCCTGGACATGACTCTAGTATGCCACAGGGGCCCAGTCCAACCCCCTGACTACCCTGGGCCTGGTCATGACTCTAGTATGCCACAGGGGCCCAGTCCAACCCCTGACTACCCTGGACATGACTCTAGTATGCCACAGGGGCCCAGTCCAACCCCCTATACCCTGGACATGACTCTAGTATGCCACAGGGGCCCAGTCCAACTCCCTGACTACCCTGGTCATGACTCTAGTATGCCACAGGGGCCCAGTCCAACCCCCTATACCCTGGACATGACTCTAGTATGCCACAGGGGCCCACAACCCCCTATACCCTGGACATGACTCTAGTATGCCACAGGGGCCCAGTCCAACCCCCTGACTACCCTGGACATGACTCTAGTATGCCACAGGGGCCCAGTCCAACCCCCTATACCCTGGACATGACTCTAGTATGCCACAGGGGCCCAGTCCAACCCCCTATACCCTGGACATGACTCTAGTAAGCCACAGGGGCCCAGTCCAACCCCCTATACCCTGGACATGACTCTAGTATGCCACAGGGGCCCAGTCCAACCCCCTGACTACCCTGGACATGACACTAGTATGCCACAGGGGCCCAGTCCAACCCCTGACTACCCTGGACATGACTCTAGTATGCCACAGGGGCCCAGTCCAACCCCCTATACCCTGGTCATGACTCTAGTATGCCACAGGGGCCCAGTCCAACCCCCTATACCCTGGACATGACTCTAGTATGCCACAGGGGCCCAGTCCAACCCCCTATACCCTGGTCATGACTCTAGTATGCCACAGGGGCCCAGTCCAACCCCCTGGACATGACTCTAGTATGCCACAGGGGCCCAGTCCAACCCCCTGACTACCCTGGACATGACTCTAGTATGCCACAGGGGCCCAGTCCAACCCCCTGGTCATGACTCTAGTATGCCACAGGGGCCCAGTCCAACCCCCTGACTACCCTGGACATGACTCTAGTATGCCACAGGGGCCCAGTCCAACCCCCTATACCCTGGACATGACTCTAGTATGCCACAGGGGCCCAGTCCAACCCCCTATACCCTGGACATGACTCTAGTATGCCACAGGGGCCCAGTCCAACCCCCTATACCCTGGACATGACTCTAGTATGCCACAGGGGCCCAGTCCAACCCCCTATACCCTGGACATGACTCTAGTATGCCACAGGGGCCCAGTCCAACCCCTGACTACCCTGGTCATGACTCTAGTATGCCACAGGGGCCCAGTCCAACCCCCTGACTACCCTGGACATGACTCTAGTATGCCACAGGGGCCCAGTCCAACCCCCTATACCCTGGACATGACTCTAGTATGCCACAGGGGCCCAGTCCAACCCCTGACTACCCTGGACATGACTCTAGTATGCCACAGGGGCCCAGTCCAACCCCCTATACCCTGGACATGACTCTAGTATGCCACAGGGGCCCAGTCCAACCCCTGACTACCCTGGACATGACTCTAGTATGCCACAGGGGCCCAGTCCAACCCCTGGACATGCCTCTAGTATGCCACAGGGGCCCAGTCCAACCCCCTATACCCTGGACATGACTATAGTATGCCACAGGGGCCCAGTCCAACCCCCTGACTACCCTGGACATGACTCTAGTATGCCACAGGGGCCCAGTCCAACCCCCTGACTACCCTGGACATGACTCTAGTATGCCACAGGGGCCCAGTCCAACCCCCTGACTACCCTGGACATGACTCTAGTATGCCACAGGGGCCCAGTCCAACCCTGGTCATGACTCTAGTATGCCACAGGGGCCCAGTCCAACCCCCTGACTACCCTGGTCATGACTCTAGTATGCCACAGGGGCCCAGTCCAACCCCCTATACCCTGGACATGACTCTAGTATGCCACAGGGGCCCAGTCCAACCTCCTGACTACCCTGGTCATGACTCTAGTATGCCACAGGGGCCCAGTCCAACCCCCTATACCCTGGACATGACTCTAGTATGCCACAGGGGCCCAGTCCAACCCCTGGACATGACTCTAGTATGCCACAGGGGCCCAGTCCAACCCCCTGGACATGACTCTAGTATGCCACAGGGGCCCAGTCCAACCCCCTGGACATGACTCTAGTATGCCACAGGGGCCCAGTCCAACCCCTGACTACCCTGGACATGACTCTAGTATGCCACAGGGGCCCAGTCCAACCCCCTATACCCTGGACATGACTCTAGTATGCCACAGGGGCCCAGTCCAACCCCTGACTACCCTGGACATGACTCTAGTATGCCACAGGGGCCCAGTCCAACCCCTGACTACCCTGGACAAGACTTTAGTATGCCACAGGGGCCCAGTCCAACCCCTGACTACCCTGGACAAGACTCTAGTATGCCACAGGGGCCCAGTCCAACCCCCTGACTACCCTGGTCATGACTCTAGTATGCCACAGGGGCCCAGTCCAACCCCCTATACCCTGGTCATGACTCTAGTATGCCACAGGGGCCCAGTCCAACCCCCTATACCCTGGACATGACTCTAGTATGCCACAGGGGCCCAGTCCAACCCCTGACTACCCTGGACATGACTCTAGTATGCCACAGGGGCCCAGTCCAACCCCTGACTACCCTGGACATGACTCTAGTATGCCACAGGGGCCCAGTCCAACCCCCTATACCCTGGACATGACTCTAGTATGCCACAGGGGCCCAGTCCAACCCCCTATACCCTGGACATGACTCTAGTATGCCACAGGGGCCCAGTCCAACCCCTGACTACCCTGGTCATGACTCTAGTATGCCACAGGGGCCCAGTCCAACCCCCTATACCCTGGACATGACTCTAGTATGCCACAGGGGCCCAGTCCAACCCCCTATACCCTGGACATGACTCTAGTATGCCACAGGGGCCCAGTCCAACCCCTGACTACCCTGGTCATGACTCTAGTATGCCACAGGGGCCCAGTCCAACCCCCTATACCCTGGACATGACTCTAGTATGCCACAGGGGCCCAGTCCAACCCCCTATACCCTGGTCATGACTCTAGTATGCCACAGGGGCCCAGTCCAACCCCCTATACCCTGGACATGACTCTAGTATGCCACAGGGGCCCAGTCCAACCCCCTGGACATGACTCTAGTATGCCACAGGGGCCCAGTCCAACCCCCTGGTCATGACTCTAGTATGCCACAGGGGCCCAGTCCAACCCCCTGGTCATGACTCTAGTATGCCACAGGGGCCCAGTCCAACCCCTGGACATGACTCTAGTATGCCACAGGGGCCCAGTCCAACCCCTGGACATGACTCTAGTATGCCACAGGGGCCCAGTCCAACCCCCTGGTCATGACTCTAGTATGCCACAGGGGCCCAGTCCAACCCCCTGGTCATGACTCTAGTATGCCACAGGGGCCCAGTCCAACCCCCTGGTCATGACTCTAGTATGCCACAGGGGCCCAGTCCAACCCCCTGGTCATGACTCTAGTATGCCACAGGGGCCCAGTCCAACCCCCTGGACATGACTCTAGTATGCCACAGGGGCCCAGTCCAACCCCTGGACATGACTCTAGTATGCCACAGGGGCCCAGTCCAACCCCTGGACATGACTCTAGTATGCCACAGGGGCCCAGTCCAACCCCTGGACATGACTCTAGTATGCCACAGGGGCCCAGTCCAACCCCCTGGTCATGACTCTAGTATGCCACAGGGGCCCAGTCCAACCCCCTGGTCATGACTCTAGTATGCCACAGGGGCCCAGTCCAACCCCCTGGTCATGACTCTAGTATGCCACAGGGGCCCAGTCCAACCCCCTGGTCATGACTCTAGTATGCCACAGGGGCCCAGTCCAACCCCCTGGTCATGACTCTAGTATGCCACAGGGGCCCAGTCCAACCCCCTATACCCTGGACATGACTCTAGTATGCCACAGGGGCCCAGTCCAACCCCCTGACTACCCTGGACATGACTCTAGTATGCCACAGGGGCCCAGTCCAACCCCCTGACTACCCTGGACATGACTCTAGTATGCCACAGGGGCCCAGTCCAACCCCCTATACCCTGGACATGACTCTAGTATGCCACAGGGGCCCAGTCCAACCCCCTGACTACCCTGGTCATGACTCTAGTATGCCACAGGGGCCCAGTCCAACCCCCTGACTACCCTGGTCATGACTCTAGTATGCCACAGGGGCCCAGTCCAACCCCCTGGACATGACTCTAGTATGCCACAGGGGCCCAGTCCAACCCCCTGACTACCCTGGACATGACTCTAGTATGCCACAGGGGCCCAGTCCAACCCCCTGACTACCCTGGACATGACTCTAGTATGCCACAGGGGCCCAGTCCAACCCCCTGACTACCCTGGACATGACTCTAGTATGCCACAGGGGCCCAGTCCAACCCCCTATACCCTGGACATGACTCTAGTATGCCACAGGGGCCCAGTCCAACCCCCTATACCCTGGACATGACTCTAGTATGCCACAGGGGCCCAGTCCAACCCCCTATACCCTGGACATGACTCTAGTATCCAGTCCAACCCCTGATGTTGAGTGCCAAGCAGCGTGCGAGGCACCATGCAGTGCTGGTGATGGAACCCCGACATCGCAGTGTCATGGCCGACACACTGACTAACCACAAGGCCACTGAGCTCAGAGCTAGTGTACATTCAACTATATCCTATTCATGTATAATTTGTACCGATACATTCTAACTCCTTCCCCTGCAGGCCGTTGCCTCTCTGTTCCATTGAGACACGCAGCACTTTGGGACACCCGCCACGGCACAAAGCTAAATATGGAAGTTGCTTTATGAATAGGCAATGACAGTATTCTCTGCTGTACGCCGGTGAACATCACGTTCATTACTTCACGACCGCCGGGGGGATCCATGATGGAGAGCATTGGTATTAAAGAGCGATGATGACACACTAGCTTATGCCCTCTTAAAGGAACAGCAGGCACACAGGATTGGTGGAAGTACTCTTATGCCCTCTTAAAGGCACAGCAGGCACACAGGAGTGGTGGAAGTACTCTTATTCCTTTTACTTGAATGTACAAGTGTTACAAGTAAAAGCCCGACGGCCTTTGCTGTGTGTCACTCCCTGTCTCTCTCACTCCCTGTCTCTCTCACTCCCTGTCTCTCTCACTCCCTGTCTCTCTCACTCCCTGTTTCATGTCATTCTTCACTGTACAATTCAATGAAGCCAGAAAAGCCCAAAAAATTGCTCATAATGCAACACATTGTAAACTTGTAGATCGGCTCTCTTTGAATATCTGGGAAAAGAAATAGCGCTTAATGTGTGTTCTGTAATAATGATCTAAATCTGTGCAAAGTTTTTAAATAATTGTAGTAGAGTAAAAGGTACAATATTTTCCTCTGAGATGCTCAAATCAAAGTTTATATAAGAAATACTATAAGTGAAGTAAAAGTACCTCAAAACGTAAAGCGATATTATAGCTGCATTAGAAGGAATAAATTATAATGTGTGGGGCCTTTTTTCATTCATTTTTCATATATTCCCTTAAGTACAGTACTGGAGTAAATGCACTTCTAGTGTACTTCCCACCCACAGGAGAGCGGTAGGTATTCCAGATCGATGACATGCTGGCTTAAAGGCCCAGGCCCACAAAGCCCTCTGTGAAACCAGATCTGAAGGAGGAATCCATCATGGTGACTCAATGACTCCATTGTTCTAGAGCGGGGGGGGGGGGGGGGTGCATACTGCAGTTTGTTAGACATACTAAAGGCCTATTCGTACAGTTTCCATGAAAAGAACGCATGGTTGTGTGAGTGGTGGTGACTACCATGGTTGTGTGAGTGGTGGTGACTACCATGGTTGTGTGAGTGGTGGTGACTACCATGGTTGTGTGAGTGGTGGTGACTACCATGGTTGTGTGAGTGGTGGTGACTACCATGGTTGTGTGAGTGGTGGTGACTACATGGTTGTGTGAGTGGTGGTGACTACATGGTTGTGTGAGTGGTGGTGACTACCATGGTTGTGTGAGTGGTGGTGACTACCATGGTTGTGTGAGTGGTGGTGACTACATGGTTGTGTGAGTGGTGGTGACTACATGGTTGTGTGAGTGGTGGTGACTACCATGGTTGTGTGAGTGGTGGTGACTACATGGTTGTGTGAGTGGTGGTGACTACCATGGTTGTGTGAGTGGTGGTGACTACCATGGTTGTGTGAGTGGTGGTGACTACCATGGTTGTGTGAGTGGTGGTGACTACCATGGTTGTGTGAGTGGTGGTGACTACCATGGTTGTGTGAGTGGTGGTGACTACCACATGGTTGTGTGAGTGGTGGTGACTACATGGTTGTGTGAGTGGTGGTGACTACATGGTTGTGTGAGTGGTGGTGACTACCATGGTTGTGTGAGTGGTGGTGACTACATGGTTGTGTGAGTGGTGGTGACTACCATGGTTGTGTGAGTGGTGGTGACTACCATGGTTGTGTGAGTGGTGGTGACTACCATGGTTGTGTGAGTGGTGGTGACTACCATGGTTGTGTGAGTGGTGGTGACTACCATGGTTGTGTGAGTGGTGGTGACTACCCCATGGTTGTGTGAGTGGTGGTGACTACCACATGGTTGTGTGAGTGGTGGTGACTACCACATGGTTGTGTGAGTGGTGGTGACTACCTACATGGTTGTGTGAGTGGTGGTGACTACCACATGGTTGTGTGAGTGGTGGTGACTACCTACATGGTTGTGTGAGTGGTGGTGACTACCTACATGGTTGTGTGAGTGGTGGTGACTACCACATGGTTGTGTGAGTGGTGGTGACTACCATGGTTGTGTGAGTGGTGGTGACTACCACATGGTTGTGTGAGTGGTGGTGACTACCGCATGGTTGTGTGAGTGGTGGTGACTACCTACATGGTTGTGTGAGTGGTGGTGACCACCGCGGCACTACGTCATGTTGTCGTTTTCGGTGGACACCTCTTCACCGAAAACTGTGCTATGAATAGGCTTTAACAGTCCGACTTTTTGTCTGTTTTGCCGCAAGGTTATTTAGTCCTAAGGCCTCATTCACACCTAAAAGACACCTGTCTTGTCCGTCTGTCTTGTGTCTTGTCCGTGTTTAATGGCCGTCCCAATGCATTTCCAATGGAAGTCACATGGTTTGACCAAACATTTTTGTTTAATGGGGGGGGGGGGGGTGGCAGAACACAGCACACGGACAAGACGGCTGTCTTTTAGGTGTGAATGAGGCCTTACAGAGTCCCTGTGTGAGTTACGTTGCTATTGTAGGCTTGCGTTGGTCTATAATGTGCAATAAACTATTCATCCACTAGATCAGGGGTTCTCAACCCGTGGGTCGCGACCCCTCGCAGGGTCGCCAAATTATTTTGGGGGGTCCCCAAATTATTTAAAAAAAATATATATATATATATATATATATATATATTTTTTTTTTTTTTTTTTTTTGGGCAACTGAATGGCTGGAAAATGGAAATGAAGTGTTTACATAGTACACTTAGTACATGCATACACTTTCCTTAATGATTGTATCTGGTTTCAGACTAGTATTCATTTCTGATATATTTTCTCTATTATTAAGATTATTTTCTAAGTCAGTTTGTGTTGGGGGGGGGGGGGGGGGGTCCCAACCAGCACATCGGGAGCAATTTGGGGTTCAGTGTCTTGCCCAAGGACACTTCGACATGTAGACAGGAGGAGCCGGGATTCGAACCGCCGACCCATGGATCATTGGACGACCTGCTCTACCGGCGACTGTGGCTCAAGAGGTAGAGCAGGTCGTCCAATGATCCATGGGTCGGCGGTTCGAATCCCGGCTCCTCCTGTCTACATGTCGAAGTGTCCTTGGGCAAGACACTGAACCCCAAATTGCTCCCGATGTGCTGGTTGGTACCTTGCATGGCTTCCGCCGCAATCGGTGTATGAATGTGTGTGTGAATGGGTGAATGTAATGCACAATCTATGTAAAGCACCTTGGATAAAGGCGCTATATAAATGCACCATTTACCATTTACCTCTTGAGCCACAGTCGCCCTACAAGTGACAAGTGCCACTTTATTTTTGTTATGAGTTGAGATGTAGTTATAACCTTATATGAGTTGAGATGTAGTTATAACCTTATATGAGTTGAGATGTAGTTATAACTGTATATGAGTTGAGATGTAGTTATAACCGTATATGAGTTTTACACTATATCGTCATAATTTAAGTATATACCCCTGCCTGTGCTGGCCAATCTACAAGCTCACACCGGGACGCCTTTCAAGCTTGAAACTTGTTTATTCTAATTGAATTGACCCAGTTTTGCATCTTTTGCTAGTGATGTAATCAATTAATCATTTGGTACCGGCTGTGTAAAATTGCATAGGATTTTTTCTTTTAATGGCTTTCATGTACGTTTGTGACGTTCATCACTAGTGGATGATCATCTGCAACGGAGAACACGGGTTTGTTGGTCGCGTCTGTAAACGGCCAAATTGTCACCAAATGAAAGCATATGATTAGGAGACGATAAATTATACACAACCGGATCGAACTGGGAAGCTCACTGTTCCCATCCGGACGCTCTACCACGAGCTACTGCCGCCAAATGCCATCCTGTACTGCCAAAATACATTTTTGGTATTGCCCTTTAAAATTGGCTTGAACACCAAAGGGCCATACCAAAATAATAAGACAAAGCCCAGGTCAAAAGTACAATGAACTTATAGGCTATTTTAAAGTCAGAATCACACATCAGGAAACGGTCACGCCGCACTTGTATTGTATCTATGAGGGCTGATTCTGCCATTGCATTTCAATGGGAATGGGAGTGGGTTTTTAGGCAGAGATCTACAAATGACAGCAAATCAATCAATCATGAAATCAATCAATAACTACATTTTCAATTTCCTAAAAAGTTACCTTTTTGAGTGGTGCAACCACTCCCTTATGGATCTACTGTATGTGTGTCGGTGGCTGGGAGGGTGGGTCTGAGCACAAAATTAGCATGGTTGTTTTTCACCACCTGTGCACAACCTAACACACACACAAACACACACGCAGATATTAACTGTATATATGATTATTTCGGGTGTGCCAGTACAGTACAGTACAGTACAGTACAGTACAGTACAGTACAGTACAGTACAGTACAGTACAGTGACATCCACATGGTAACTCATTTCTCTACCGTTTCGGACGTGGGGCGGCTCGCCGGAACCGGGCCGGCACCCTGGCCGTGGTCCTGTGGGTCTGGAACTTCCGGGGACCTCCCGGGGACCCCCACGCGGAGTTGCACCACTCATTTCACACGGGTGTGATTTTATTTTAATAACGGCACATTACAAAGACCTCAGTGTTAATTTAGCTGTGAAGAGTGGCCCAATGGAACCAAACACCGTCTATTTGAACTCTCTTCAGAGCTAAATTAACCTCTCTCTCATGCATGTCTCGTTACCTCACCACTGAACCGAGTGATCGTGTGTCTCATGATAATTACTGTACATCACCTGCTCCCAATTAGAGCACTATTCAACCGTAGCACATTCACTACATCATTTTTCTCAATACAAGTTTGAGATACTTTTACTTTACTTGCGTAAATAAATGTCAATTTTTCAATTATTTTTAGTTCTCAAAGTGGATTCCAGTACTCTCTGGGTTCATTTAGGGGGCGTCTAAATGGACCCTTGCAAGACCGTAACTCCAACAGTATACAAATGGAACCAAATGGACCCTAAAATAGGAATCCATTTGAGACCATGGCGTTTTTAACTTTGAGAACCGTTGCTTTATAATTCTACTCAATTCCACAACATCTCAAAGGCAAGAGTATAGGCAAAAGCAGAGTATTTCTAAATTCTGTCATTGCTACTTTTATTTATGTAAGGATACCTCCTCCACTACTGCAATTACTGCACTGTGTACCACACCTGCTCCCAATTAGAGGCCCATTCAACCTTGTACAGCACATCCTTTGATCTCAAGTGACCTGTCCTGGTGAATGAGATGAATAATAATAATGTACTAGTCCATAGCCGGGGATATGTCCACTCAAACTGAGGTGAATAATAATAATGTACTAGTCCATAGCCGGGGATACAGTTGGAGGCCATCGATATTGTCCTTTTCTTTTTGCTGAGGTTTGCGTGATCTGCGCAAAAGGACAGTTAACCCATTTTGGGCGGGAACCCCTTTTGGTGTTTTAAACATTGTTATAATTTAGCTATTGAAAAATAGCAGATCTACAAGCTCTACAAGCAGATCTACAAGCTCGTAGCGCGCCACCGAGTGGCGCGCTACGAGCTTGTAGGTCTGCTATTTTTGAAAAATCGTGAAAATATTTATTTCAGAAAACTGGAGGATTTAGAAGGATTTTTTAAAATTTTGAGGTCAGGCCTAAATGGGTCAAATGATAAGGGACAATATCGGTGGCATCCAACTGCATATACTGTATGCTGGCACTGTCATGTACTGTACATGGAATGCATTGCATTTTTAACACGTTCCTAAACAAAGTAGTATAATAAGACGACAGTCGTTATGTTCCTCTGACTTGATCTGTACTCTTTATTATTTTATTATTATTTATTTACCCAGGGAAGTAGCTGAGCACAGGTGCTCATTTTCAGCAACGCCCTGCACATAGAAACACACAGACAGACACGCACACACATTAAAACCTGGGAGCTGACCAGTACAACCACAGTCTTATAATGTTGGCCACTAAGCAGCTCCAGGGGGAGCAGTTGGGGGTTCAGTGCCTTGCTCAAGGGCACTTCAGCGGTGTCGGGTGAGTGATGACAATCACTTCCCCACCCAGATTTTTCCTGCCCGTACGGGGAATCGAACCGGCAACCTTTCGGCAACAAGGGCGCTCCTCTAACCCTTAGGCCACCGCTGCCTAGCTCAGTTAAACACAAACACACACACACACGCACACAGAGCTGAGCTCCACCTTGGTTCTCATCTCATTCAATTCTATTTCAATTCAAAGAAGATTTATTGGCATTGAGAAGATATACGTTTACATTACAATGAACAAAAGTGAAAAAGTAAAGAACGTGTCAAAAGATACAGTTGAAAATGGGTGACGTATAGTAGGCCTATATACAGGGGATACAGTAAAGTATAGTAGGCCTATATACAGGGGATACAGTAAAGTATAGTAGGCCTATATACAGGGGATACAGTAAAGTATAGTAGGCCTATATACAGGGGATACAGTAAAGTATAGTAGGCCTATATACAGGGGATACAGTAAAGTATAGTAGGCCTATATACAGGGGATACAGTAAAGTATAGTAGGCCTATATACAGGGGATACAGTAAAGTATAGTAGGCCTATATACAGGGGATACAGTAAAGTATAGTAGGCCTATATACAGTGGATACAGTAAGGTATAGTAGGCCTATATACAGGGGATACAGTAAAGTATAGTAGGCCTATATACAGGGGATACAGTAAAGTATAGTAGGCCTATATACAGGGGATACAGTAAAGTATAGTAGGCCTATATACAGGGGATACAGTAAGGTATAGTAGGCCTATATACAGGGGATACAGTAAAGTATAGTAGGCCTATATACAGGGGATACAGTAAAGTATAGTAGGCCTATATACAGGGGATACAGTAAAGTATAGTAGGCCTATATACAGGGGATACAGTAAGGTATAGTAGGCCTATATACAGGGGATACAGTAAAGTATAGTAGGCCTATATACAGGGGATACAGTAAAGTATAGTAGGCCTATATACAGGGGATACAGCGCTGTGGGGAAAGAGCTATGTCACGTTGTGTCGTTACATGTTAGGGTATGTGGTACTCAAATGGCGGCCCACGGGGAGCACCCCCTAGTGGCCCTTGGAAATCTATTTTAAGGTAGCATATACTTGTATAGACATATATCACCCTGTGCTCATTCTGTGCACAAATGTATTTCATATAAATCTGTGTGTTTGAACACACAATGCATTTTGAGAACCCACAATATTGTGCGCTTCGGTAGCCAACCCGTATCCCACAGGACCAACTGATTGAACCGCAGTGCAGGAAGGTTATAGATTCCGACACAATTACCGCTGGGTAGAGGGTATAGCGCTGGTCCACACGGAACCCAATACCCGAGAGCCCAACCGAGAACCGAGCCGCTTCAGGACCAAAATATTGACTTGTCCCTCGGGCAAGGTCGGTTCCTTTCCAAATTGCCGCGGGTCTCGGTCGGTAAGTCTGAAATGCATTTACCCGAAAGTACGCCGTGAGGATCCGAGGTGTAAATATATGCAGTATCTCTGCTGTCAGGAAGAAAGCACCTAACGCTAAAATGTTCATTTGTTTTAATGCAAGCTGTGCAAAAGACTGTGTAAAGAAATGGGAAACTGTCTGTCATCTAACCACATGCTTCAAAGACACGAAAAGAAGAAGAAGGCGGGATTTCAGCCCCTGCCTCTGTAACACTCTCTGCACGTCCCCGAGTCACAGCCCACTCCACCACACATGAAGGGGGGGGGGGGGGGGGGGGGGGGGGGGTCACGGTTAAAAATGAGCAGTGTGTAGTGGTGGGAAAAGTACTCAATTGTTTTTTACTTAATTAAGTAAAAGTATCTGCAATGTTCAAAATACAGTAATACTCCGTTAAAAGTCAAAGTCCAGAATATTAAAGATTTACCTAATAAAAATACAATTGAGTACTTTTCCCACCACTTCACACTGCTCATTTTTAACCGTGACCTTCCCCTCACTTTTAAGTCGTCTTGTTTTGATACCAATGCTTTTGTACTTTTACTCAAGTAAAAGTATCTGCAATGTTAGAAATACAGTAATACTCTGTTACAAGTCAAAGTCCAGAATATTAAAGATTTACATGAGTAAAAATACAAAAGCAAAACAAAAGTACACATCATGTAGTAGAACAGGGGTTTTCAACTGATTTTGACCCAGGGACCACCCTCCTGAGCAACATGGGGACCACCTGACCCAGGGACCACCCTCCTGAGCAACATGGGGACCACCTGACCCAGGGACCACCCTCCTGAGCAACATGGGGACTGATTTTGACCCAGGGACCACCCTCCTGAGCAACATGGGGACCACCTGTTAAAAGTCAAAGTCCAGAATATTAAAGATTTACTTAAGTAAAAATACAATTGAGTACTTTTCCCACCACTTCACACTGCTCATTTTTAACCGTGACCTTCCCCTCACTTTTAAGTCATCTTGTTTTGATACCAATGCTTTTGTACTTTTACTCAAGTAAAAGTATCTGCAAAGTTAGAAATACAGTAATACAAGTCAAAGTCCAGAATATTAAAGATTTACTTAAATATTACTAGTAAAAGTAAAAGTACACATCATGTAGAACTGATTTTGACTGATTCTGAGCAACATGGGGACCACCCTCCTGAGCAACATGGGGACCACCTGACCCAGGGACCACCCTCCTGAGCAACATGGGGACCACCAGGGACCACCCTCCTGAGCAACATGGGGACCACCCTCCTGAGCAACATGGGGACCACCAGGGACCACCCTCCTGAGCAACATGGGGACCACCAGGGACCACCCTCCTGAGCAACATGGGGACCACCTGACCCAGGGACCACCCTCCTGAGCAACATGGGGACCACCTGACCCAGGGACCACCCTCCTGAGCAACATGGGGACCACCTGACCCAGGGACCACCCTCCTGAGCAACATGGGGACCACCTGACCCAGGGACCACCCTCCTGAGCAACATGGGGACCACCTGACCCAGGGACCACCCTCCTGAGCAACATGGGGACCACCTGACCCAGGGACCACCCTCCTGAGCAACATGGGGACCACCTGACCCAGGGACCACCCTCCTGAGCAACATGGGGACCACCTGACCCGGGGACCACCCTCCTGAGCAACATGGGGACCACCTGACCCAGGGACCACCCTCCTGAGCAACATGGGGACCACCTGACCCAGGGACCACCCTCCTGAGCAACATGGGGACCACCTGACCCAGGGACCACCCTCCTGAGCAACATGGGGACCACCTGACCCGGGGACCACCCTCCTGAGCAACATGGGGACCACCAGGGACCACCCTCCTGAGCAACATGGGGACCACCTGACCCAGGGACCACCCTCCTGAGCAACATGGGGACCACCTGACCCGGGGACCACCCTCCTGAGCAACATGGGGACCACCTGACCCAGGGACCACCCTCCTGAGCAACATGGGGACCACCTGACCCAGGGACCACCCTCCTGAGCAACATGGGGACCACCTGACACAATAGGGGTGGGGGTTCATGCACCATTCCATGGGTTAAGAAGATTAGAGGTTTTATTCTTCCTTGTTACTCAGTAATCAAACTATCACAAGCTACATAAAAAAATGTTGTGCCTTTGAAAACTATAGATTTCTTCTGTCCATGGACAGAAGAAATCTATAGTTTTCAAAGGCACTATAACATTTGTGTTGGATACAGCTATAGGCACTGCGTCAGGCAGGCACCCAGAACTGGTGGGGAGAAAACAGACATACTGGGAGAGACAACCCAAGCTGAACTACTGCATTGCATTTTAATCATTGAATCATTTACTCGTTATAGTTAGTTGAAATGGGTTGATTAAGTTTTTCTTTCCATCTCATGTCACAGCTTTGTTTAATTGTTGTAATGTTTTTCACATCACTGTCACACAAAGCTTGTAACTCTATTCACTGTTGCAGAGGGAGGGAGAGAGAGAGAGACAGAGAGAGAGAGAGAGACAGACAGACAGACAGACAGACAGACAGACAGACAGACAGACAGACAGACAGACAGACAGACAGACAGACAGACAGACAGACCTAGATAGCGACAAGGCCTACATAGAGACATTTGTTACCACCATGCCAGTCCAATACAGCCACCCTGTTACCACCATGCCAGTCCAATACAGCCACCCTGTTACCACCATGCCAGTCCAATACAGCCACCCTGTTACCACCATGCCAGTCCAATACAGCCACCCTGTTACCACCATGCCAGTCCAATACAGCCACCCTGTTACCACCATGCCAGTCCAATACAGCCACCCTGTTACCACCATGCCAGTCTAATACAGCCACCCTGTTACCACCCTGTTACCACCATGCCAGTCCAATACAGCCACCCTGTTACCACCTTGTCCCCACCATGCCAGTCCAATACAGCCACCCTGTTACCACCATGCCAGTCCAATACAGCCACCCTGTTACCACCATGCCAGTCCAATACAGCCACCCTGTTACCACCATGCCAGTCCAATACAGCCACCCTGTTACCACCATGCCAGTCCAATACAGCCACCCTGCCACAACAACTCACAACAAACCTCAGCAACCACAATACAACTGAATTGGAGGCTTTTATGATTGAAGCCCAAAACCTCTAGTTCGAACCAAAAGGAAGGAAATGGCAAAATTCCCTCAAAGGATTATTGAGTGATCAAGAGCCACATATACTGTCCCCTGTTACAACTCACACCTTCAACGACAGATAGCCTACAACACAACATACAAACTGTAGATTCACATCAACATTAAATTCCAGAGTCAAAAACAGTTACTGAACATATTGTTTCATTGCCAGTAATAGACAGTACAACAGCTTGAATCACACTAGCATTCACACAGCATGCAGCACAAGCAGCAGCAGCAAAGAAGCAAAACAAAAGTTCCTACCTTGTTGAGCCGTCTTCTACTTGACTTCATTAGTTGTGTAAGAAGTGATGCCAGGGTCAAACTGTGGAGCCTGTGGATATAGAGATAGAGCCTCCGGCTCTTTCTCTCAAGTTCACGATGAGCCCTCCAGCAGTGTCTCCAGACTGTATCTCCATCCTCCATACATCTGGCTAGCTGGCCATGAAGTACTTTCCTCCCAGTAGCAATGGCACCGGCCAGCCTCAATCTCCTGGCTGCCATCTTCTCACTCAGTCAGCCTTGGATGTTTAGTACTGCTCATAGCCCTCTGGTGTAGTGCAGTGATCAGGGATTTAGGGCAGGCTCTATAGGATCGAGCATTCACAGCATGTCACAGGAGGAGAATGGACTCAAGGCTGTCAAGCTGAGCTTGGGGATCTGGGGTCATCACCATGGCTTGTGTACCTGTGGAGCAGGTTGAGAGAGACAAGCTTTGAGTATAAGTAAGTAGTATTAAGGTAGGAAGAAAGAAACTGAGCTGACCAAGAGCCACATACATATACTGTACTGTACACTGTACCCTGTCACCACTCACTAGCAACAGCAGACACACATACACACTGTACTACTGTACTGTAATTTGGTGCTATTTAATTTACTTTATGTTTGCATATACTTTGCACTGTTGTTTGCATAACTCTTTGCAATTGTCATTTAGAATTGTGTTTATTTCTTTCAGATAAAATGTCTAAAAGACCCCCCGGGACCCCAATTGAAAACCTATTTACATTCACTGCATATAGGCCTACATCCTAGTAGAGTGTTATATGCTGTCACAACACAACCTGTACAATAAGGTTAATTATAGCTGTACTGTACGCTTACGTTAATGTAGTTTTACATCAGATCAATAATACATTTTAAGAAGTTGTGGGGAAACATGCCTGGACTGGGGTTTGCCTAGCCGCAATTTGCAACTCTAGATTTTTTTATAATGGGATGAATCTAGAGTTGCAATACCCTCCATTGACTCCCCACTCATCCATTTGCGTTTGCGATCTGCTTGTCTTAAACGACGTTAAACTCACCAACATTGCAGCTGTAGTCCAAGCTTGAATTATCCTCTTTCAATCTGCCGAGCTTCTTTTTCATAAAAATCCGCCGTAGACATGTTATGAGCTACTTTCTGTCAAGAGATTCTGTGCAAGTGATTCTTTTTCTAAGTGCTGGAGTTTGGTAGCGCTCGTCGTAAGTCACTGAACGGCCCTGCATGCATCTGTTTCGCATTTGCACATAATGCAGGAGGCAGCAGCGCGACCCCTTAATAAAAACGAGCGCTTCCAAACTCCAACATTTCTTCTTCTTGACAGAAAGTAGCTCATAACATGTCTACGGGGGATTTTTATGAAAAACAAGCTTGGCAGATTGAAAGAGCATAATTCAAGCTTGGACTACAGCTGCAATGTTGGTGAGTTTAACGTCGTTTAAGACAAGCAGATCGCAAACGCAAATGGATGAGTGGGGAGTCAATGGAGGGTATTGCAACTCTAGATTCATCCCATTGTAAAAAATATAGAGTTGCAAATTGCGGCTAGCCTGGACTGGGGTTTGCCTAGCCCCTTTCGGCACCCTCGGTTAAGCTTTTCTGAAGTTCGGACACGCTTACCCCAGGGTCCCTGCCTGCTTCATGGGAGACAGATGTACATACTGTACCCTCTGTTCACGCCGTGCGGCGCTCCGCTTTTTTTGAAGTTTTGGCTGCTCTGAAATTCTCTCTTCCTCACTTCCCATGTCCCGCCTCCCACGACACAACAGCATTATAAACATCCTGCATGTACGCGGTCGGCCAATCAGAGGCAGTAACTAGGACGCGCAGCTAGCCAGTCTCGGTGCGGGAGGCGGTACAATGGGAAGTCAATAAGGAAGTCAAGGAAGTGAGGAATTTCAGAGCAGCCAAAACTTCAAAAAAATACTTAACGGCATCGACGCTTAACGCGATTTCTCCCACGTTTCCGTTGTCTCCTATAGCCGCTTTATGCTTCTTTGAAACATCTCACCAACACTCAAGCGGAGCGCCGCACGGCGTGAACGGAGGGTATGTATATCTGTCTCCCATGGAGCACTCAGGGACCCTGGGGTAAGCGTGTCCGATCTTCAGAAAAGCTTAACCGAGGGTGCCGAAAGGGGCTAGCTAGGGTTTGCCTTGAAATAAACTGAGAGATAGAAATCTTTAGTGTGCAATTCAGGTTGTAACACTTATTGGTTCAATATCACTTTCAATTAAACCATTAAACAAATTATGGTAAACAGTTAACTTAAGACTGGTGCTGTGACACCCCAAACAAAACATTGTGTCTGTAATGTATATTTATTCCATAAATGTATAGGACCCATGCACAGTTGCACACAGCACTTTACCACATTTAACGTTTGTCACGCAAGCGCGCACGCACGCACGCGCGCACACACACACACGTCAATGCTTAGTATAGCCATAGTAGCTAACTCACCTGCAGAATATAAACAAAACGACCCAAGCAGCTCTGAAGATTAATTATACCTTCTCTTTCAAACTGCCAAACAACCCAGTACTACTCCACTCAACTTCCATGAGGTGTAAGTTATAGATTATTATAAGTTATTTTATTTCACTCTTTGTCTTTTTACTAAGGGGCTCGTGTCTGTATGTTTGTTTGCAGCAGCACAGTGTGTGTGTGTGTGTGTGGGGGGGGGGGGGAGGGGGGGCGTGGCTACCGGAGGATTTTAAAGAGCTTGCGTGAAGGCTGCTTAATTAGGGGGCAGTGATTTTACTGGTGTATTGATTTATTTCTTTTTTTTTACAAATCTCTCCCTATTACTTTTTTGCACAGACAACAAAAGACAAGTGATAAATGTAAAGAGGTCTGTCTTTTAACTAAACTAAACAAAAAATATAGAACTAGAAGGTGTGCCAAAACAATTAAAGCGAAGTTATAATGATAGAGAAGACAATTAACTAAAGACTAATCACTTTCATGCCAGGGTGTTTCTGTTCAGTACTATTATATAGTCAATGAGTTATTCCAATATACTAAGGATAGTGGTTTTCAAGCCTTTTCATGTCAAGGCCCATTAGGCCTATTTATTTATTCTGCATTTAAGCCACAGACCACCATTTGATGATATTTAGCCTCTCAGACTCAGACCCAAAATGTCTTAGAATATTTAGTTGTCGTTGAATAAGATGTTCATGCTGTATTGATGTGGTACATCAGGCAAACATTGATCAAAATAACAATTCTTCTACATCCTCTAATTGTGTATATTAGGCTTCTTGTAAAAATGAGATTTGGTTACATTTTACGCTCAAGAGTTAAAGCTCTAAACTATGAGGGTCCATTTGGTTACCAACTTTTAAATTTAAATAAAATACAAATATATGTAGGCCTATCATAGACTGAGGCCTATACGCCCTTTTCAAGTATTCAAACACATCAGTTCATGCTTCTTGTCTACTTTGCAGTTCATGCATCATGTCTGCAGATCTATATAAGCACACAACACCTCACTGTAAAGAATCCATTAATATGCAATAGGTTCTTGTTAAGAGACAAGCTAAGCTCCTCCATTTTCTCAGCATCTAACAAGAAGGAGTGATACTGTAAGTAATCAATAGTTGTCCAGCTGCCATCTGGCGTTAGTACAGTAGGTATTAGTGCCATCTGGTGGAAGGTAAAGGGAGGAAAATCCCTGGCCATCTTTTTTTTTTAGCTGAAGCATTATTCTGCTATTATTCTGTAGCCTACAACAGTCAAGAATATGGGATTTAATATGTGACAAACGTAAATTGTAGATTGTAGGTGCTGTTTCAATTGCAAATATGCCGACCAAAAATAAAAACAAAAACTCCTTCAATAACATATACAGTAGTAGTTCTCAAAGTGTGTGGGGACCAGGAACCCTGTGGGTCCTTGAAGGGGTTCCAGGGGGTCCCCAGTGGGTGGGGACCAGGAACCCTGTGGGTCCTTGAAGGGGTTCCAGGGGGTCCCCAGCAAAAATAAAGAACAGTCATTTAACTGCCAATTGTATAATAAGTAATTAGCCCAATGTGAGAATGTTTGAAAATTACTATTCACATATAACTCCAATAGACAGTCGTAAAAAAACTCTTATGGGTCCATGTCCTATAATGCTGCGTTTCACACACAACCTAAGATACTAAGATGCTGGATATTGTTCATTTTCAATGCAGCATGAAGATAGGCTGAAGTTAGGATACAAAGATACATCCAACATTTGTATAGTTGCTACAATATAGCTACACAACTTTACAATGCTACAAAAAGTTGAACTAGTTTCGAATTCAGCTAGAAAGTAACAGTAAGCTTAGTGGAGTGGAGCTTTTATATCTTTTGTATCTGCCAGTATCAGTTTGGATCAGTTTGGACCTCCTTGGTGAACAGAACGCACACACGCACGCACGCACACACAAAGACAGAGGGGGAGAGACAGAGAAACATACATTTGACCATACCAAATGTGGAAACATGCCTGACCTTCATAGCTATACTAACAGCAGAGTACATCTATAGCAGCAGTATATCGAGCCGGTCGGGGCTTGTGCTGGTTTAATATCTACCTGGCAACAGAAGCTGTCATCGCATGAATCACATGCCACATGACTCCAATTAAAATAATCTACCAGCAGCAAACCACCAGTGCACCCTAGCTCCTCCCTCCCTTTGCACTAGGTTGAGCCAAGGTCATTGGATTTGACAGAGAGAATTAACTGTGACATGTTGTTGCCCAAACCAAGACTGTCACACAAACTAGCCTTTGTCATGATGACCAGGGTCTCCATGGGGAAGGGAAGGGTCCCTAATAGACCTTTATCATCACTGTCGGGTTGGAAACTTTATATGTCCAACCTTACTCAAATTTCCCAGTGCATGTTTAGTCTAACATGGGCCTACCCTCTTCTTTTTTTTCCTTTTTTTTTAATTCTTTTTTTTTCTGTGTTGTTTTTGTGTTGAAATAGGTGAAGGGATGTATGCACGGAAAAAAGTCAGCTAACAACAGTGACATGAAACATGTAGAAACAAATGTGAAAAGAAAATGTATTTGCTACAAAGAATTGTACATGTGATTGACTCAATAAAGTCATAAAAATAAAATAAAAAAAGAATTCCCAGTGCAGGACTTTTACTTTACCATAGTATTTCTACATTGAACGATGCTTATAACGTTTAAACGGCAGTAGACTAACTGCAGGCATTGTATGCAAATGGAAGCAGTTGAGTGAGTGCAGAGCAGGAGTTGGAACAGAGACAAGTTCACAAGACAATTTTGTTGCTGAGCCTTCTGCTCTCCTGGACTTAATTCAATCAAATAACTTTGAGCTGCAGGGTTCCCATGTTGATAATCCAGTACACGTTGCAGCCGTGCACCCGAACACGACCCTCTAAGGATGTTATATTATATTATATGCTGGCTCAATAAGGGCGTAAAATGATGATTTCAAAGTTATTTATAGTATGTGATCGTAATTTCGTAAACCATTAAAGTCAGCCCTGACAAAACAGCATAGTCATTTTGTCACCTTATTGGCTTATAGGAATGCATCAAAAACAAAACAATCTCCATGAATCCAAGGCTTCATGGAGTTTGTAACTGATAAAAAATGGGTAATAGTTTTGGATGAATTACTCCTGTGATAAGAAACTGTGATGAAATACAAAAGTGCACTTGTCTTTGTGTGCATGCATACTGTAGCCTGTGTGTGTGTGTGTGTGTGTGTGTGTGTGTGTGTGTGTGTGTGTGCGTGTGCGTGCGTGTGTGTGTGTGTGTGTGTGTGTGTGTGTGTGTGTGTGTGTGTGTGTGTGTGTGTGTGTGTGTGTGTGTGTGTGTGTGTGTGTGTGTGTGTGTGTGTGTGTGCGTGCGTGCGTGCGTGCGTGCGCGTGCGTGCGTGCGTGCGTGCGTGCGTGCGTGCGTGCGTGCGTGCGTGCGTGCGTGCTGTGTGTGGGAGGGAGTTGCCTTGCGGAAATATTAAATTAAAATGGTGTTGAGGAGTCTGAAAGTCATCCAGGTAGCCTACATAGCAATGCTGAACAGCTGGCCACGTTTCGCCAAATGAGACCCAGAGGAGAGCCCACAGACCACTGATAAGAATGAGACCCAGCTGAGAGCCCACAGACCACTGATAAGTAAGTGTGTTCACTTGTGACTGCAACAGGCCCTCTGCCAGGATGAAGTAATCTGATTTATACTTAAGTAAATGTAGCAATGCCACAATGTAGGCTTGATAAAATACTATAGGCTATACTGTAAGTACAAAGCCTGTATTTAAAATGTTGACTTGAGTAAAAGTACAATATTGGCATAAAAACCAAAGAATACAACACTTACCAATACGCTTACCAAGTATAAAAGTTTACATGTAGACTGTCTACTCATTTATTTTCGAAGTATAAAATATGGCTTAAGTGGTAATTCATAATGCAAAGTATAGCTGCAGTGAAGGCAAGTAGGCTATAGTGGAGTAAAATGTATTCTATAGCTGCAATTTGCCTCTGAAATAATAATAATAATAATTATTATTATAATAATAATAATAATAATAATAATAATAATAATAATAATAATGGAAATAGCATACTCAATGCAAAATTGTAGCCCATACTTGAGTAAATGTAAACTTTGATTGAAGTATTTATTAACAGTATGCAGAATATGTGTAATGTAAACTAGCCCGTATACTTATTAGGCCTACTTATCTTTCCACTACTATAGCAGGTATAACAGGTCATGTTTTTGGGTTGGCAACTTGGCAGTTGTCTCACACTGGCTATCTGGAGCAACACAAGTTTAAGTAAATATGATTCCCGGCGGCGAGACATCAACCTTTTACTGATAGCGCGAGGAGGAATTTAATTGATGTTTGCGTTAAGTTTACTCCGAATTCAAGTGCAGCACTGCATGGTCTGGGGATTGGGGAAGTGTTATGAGTGAACGGATCCGCAAGGGAAACTCTTTGGAATATAAATGTCTTTTGAAACAGGACAGCAGTGGGACAGTGTACGGAGGTCCTCTGCGTCTGATGAAAAGAAGAAACCGGCCGGTGTGGAGAAGATGTCAGAAGCGGCGAGTGGCGCACAGCTGGCCCCCGGCGGCGGCGGGGCGCGTGTCGGCGGCGGGGCCAACAGCACCATGACCGCAGAGGACAGCAACACACGCACCAGCGGCACCGCGGGGGAGCAGCCGGGCACCAACAACAACACGATCCACCTCACGGTCTTCCAGCACCATCCCTACCTGTCCCACCCCCGCATGTCCGTGAGGATGTCGGTGTACAGTGCCGGGGTGCGGCCGGTCGTCACCCGGGCGTTCATCCAGGGACGCGTCTATAACTTTCTGGAGCGGCCGACCGGGTGGAAATGCTTCGTGTATCACTTCACTGTGTGAGTACTCTACTGTGAAGTGAACCTTTACTATACTTTCATTTGATTTACGAGGTAGCTTAGCCTGCAGCTTTACTAAAGAATCATATCATGCGCATTATAAAGGCCTAGCCTGTTGATTTATTGAGAGATGATTGGAACGGATAAGGGCACCTCAGAAGTCTGGGCAGTGTGGTGGAAAATGTAGGCAGCTAGGCATAGGCTACTCACATATTTTACTTACCGTAAGTGCAGTGCAATGTATGTAGAAATAGGCCTACTCTACAAACTACAAAAATTGCTAAAAACGTATATCAAAATGTAGCCTAGAAGTACCAAAAGTAGAAGTAATATCAATGCCTAGGCCTACTCATTATGTTTTCAAATACAAATCTTTTGGAAATAGCAGATCTACAAACTCATGTGTGGCTTTGTGAGGATTTTCAAATGGATGAAATGTAGGCCTGAAGTGGTATGTTTTGTAATTATAATCAAAATCGGCAAAAGAAGGAGAACGTTTTAAAATAATTGTAGTGGAGTAAAAAGTAGGCTACAGTAGCCTATTTGTCTCTGAGATGTAGTGGAGTAGAAAGGCTACAGGTAAAAAGTAGCCTACAGTATGAAGATTTGAAATACTCCAGTCAGGTCAAAAATACCTCAACATTGTACAGTACTTGAGTAAATGTAGGCTACTTAGTTACAAAAGTTATTTAAGTCAATGACAGTCATTGGGGTGGGCTTAAATGTGCAGTATTGATTGATTGATTGATTGATTGATTGATTGATTGATTGATTCATTCATTCATTCATTCATTTTAGTTAAATTGCATTATTGTGACTGAGCATTATTGCTATATGTTACGGTAGTTAAAAAACAGAAGATACCAATTCCATCCAATCAGGAGAATGAACTCATAACATGACACAGGATAAAATAAGCGAAATTGGAACTGGAGCACAAGCTAATGAATGACCTTTGTGAGGGTCATTTTCCAGATTGGATGCAATTTGTAACCCATCTGCAGTGCTCAAGTGAAAAAAGGGCACCTTGGCCGGTTGCCTTAATGTGAGTGTGAGATTTTGGGGCCTAAATAATATATTGGAAGCTTTTTTTTTATCAAGAATTGATCAATGTCACCATGGTCCACATACTGTACAGTGTACACTGTACAAGTTTTTTCCAAAGGGGCAGGGCGTGCTCTAGCACCCCCTAGTGTCTATCTGTGCACGCCGCTGCCCATCTGGAAGTAGGCTATGTGATGTTTACTAAATAATTTGAGTGATGGGGAGACCCCATTGATTAGGTATTATAATGTAGACCTTTAGCTATCATCACTTACAGTAACTTTAACCCATTCTGGACGGGAACCCCTTTTGGTGTTGATTTTTTAAGTGGTGCAACCACTTCCTTAAGTGACTATGTGTGTGGGTGGCTGGCTGGGTGGGTGTGTGGGTGCGTCTGAGCACGAAAACAGCATTGTTGTTTTTCACCACCTGTATATATGGTGATTTTGGGTGTGCCAGTACAGTACAGTACAGTACAGTACAGTACAGTACAGTACAGTACAGTACAGTACAGTACAGTACAGTACAGTACAGTGGAGGGTACAGTAGAGGGACCCCCACACGGTAACTCTCTCATTTCTCAACCGTTTCGGACGCGGGGCGGCTCGCCGGAATCGGGCCGGCACCCTGGGTCTGGAACCCCCCCCCACTTACTTCACCACTTATAAGGGACCACTTACTTCACACTTCACACTGATTTTTTGCTATTGGAAACTAGCAGATCTACAAGCTCGTAGCGCGGCACTCAGTGCCGCGCTACGAGCTTGTAGATCTGCTATTTTTTGAAAAATTTGAATATATATTCTTTTAGAGTGAACGTTTTTAACTAAAATCTTTGCTTCCGGGGGGTCCCTGGAACTACATATTTTCAGATGAGGGTCTGAGGCCAAATACATATAATTTCTGGGGTCCTTGACATGAAATAGTTTGAGCACCACTGATATTACTGTAGAAACATAGCTTTTTCAGAAAACTGTCATGATTTAGAAGACATTTTTTATATTTCAAAATTCAACGTCAGGCCTACATGGGTCAAGCCCACTGTATCATGGCATCATTCTCCCTGTAGTGTCAAGTTCAACACATTGCAGACTTCTGTTAAAGTTGCAGGTAAAGTCAATAACAAGTGAACTTTAGAAGATGTTCCATATCTCATAGGGATGTTATTGTTGTAGACAAAGCAAGGCAGGTTTATTATTTGTACAACACATTTCAACAAGACACTTCAAAGTGCTTTGCATGGAACATTAAGCATTGAGACATTACAGGAGTAGTTTTCAACCTATTTCCATTTCAAAATCCATTATTGTCTCCACCAGGCCGAAGGCATGGGGAGAGAGTACCGGGTGGCGGTGGCTCAGGGGTAGAGTGGCTGGATGGTAACCGCAAGGTTGCCAGTTCGAACCCGGGCTCCCCCAGGGTTAGTGTCGAAGTGTCCTTGAGCAAGACACTGAACCCCTTATAATTGCTCCTGATGTGCTGGTTGGTGCCTTGCATGGTTTCTGCCGCCATCGGTGTGTGAATGTAATGCACAATGTAAAGCGCCTTGGATAAAGGCGCTATATAAATTTACCATTTTACCAGAGTATGTTTTGCACTCTGTCCGTGTGTGTGTGTGTGTGTGTGTGTGTGTGTGTGTGTGTGTGTGTGTGTGTGTGTCTGTGTGTGTGTGTGTGTGTGTGTGTGTTTGTGTGTGTGTCTGTCCGTCCGTCCGTCCGTCTGTGTGCAGCTCTCCGGCACTGTTAACCCCGTCGATGCCAAACTTTGCACACAAACGTCCTAGATGCCAACGATGAACCTCTGCCCCAAATTTGACAGAACGGCCTGTTATAGCGCCACCAGGAGGCCGACTTTTGTAAAACACATGTTTGGTTATTACTCCTCCATATACAGTCATGTGCTCAAGACAGATCTGTCCGATATTTCATATTCCATCTTGATTGGCTAGCATTGGCTCAAGCCTCAAATCATGAACGCAGCGTGCAATTTACGTGAAATCTTTCAAAGACATTCCTACTAGGCTGAGGGATTTATCCCACCCTTTTCACATTGGCCTGTTGTAGCGCCACCAACAGGTGGATTTTTGCAAAACACATTTTTGGAACAAAATGCCTCAAATCATCCAATTGCCATCCAAGGCGTAAGAAGAAATGGCACCCTTTTCACATTGGCTTAGTTATTATAGCGCCACCAGGAGGCCACAACCTGACCTGCCCAGGTTGGAGACCTGTGCCCTTTTTCTAGTTTATTCTGAATTTGGGCCACCGACCTCCATTAGCACTGTATTGGTGTGGTACCATAGGAGAGATGCTGTATTGGTGTGGTACCATAGGAGAGATGCTGAAGCACTGTATTGGTGTGGTACCATAGGAGAGATGCTGTATTGGTGTGGTACCATAGGAGAGATGCTGTATTGGTGTGGTACCATAGGAGAGATGCTGAAGCACTGTATTGGTGTGGTACCATAGGAGAGATGCTGTATTGGTGTGGTACCATAGGAGAGATGCTGTATTGGTGTGGTACCATAGGAGAGATGCTGTATTGGTGTGGTACCATAGGAGAGATGCTGAAGCACTGTATTGGTGTGGTACCATAGGAGAGATGCTGTATTGGTGTGGTACCATAGGAGAGATGCTGAAGCACTGTATTGGTGTGGTACCATAGGAGAGATGCTGTATTGGTGTGGTACCATAGGAGAGATGCTGTATTGGTGTGGTACCATAGGAGAGATGTATTGGTGTGGTACCATAGGTGTGGTACCATAGGAGAGATGCTGTATTGGTGTGGTACCATAGGAGAGATGCTGTATTGGTGTGGTACCATAGGAGAGATGCTGTATTGGTGTGGTACCATAGGAGAGATGTATTGGTGTGGTACCATAGGTGTGGTACCATAGGAGAGATGCTGTATTGGTGTGGTACCATAGGTGTGGTACCATAGGAGAGATGCTGTATTGGTGTGGTACCATAGGAGAGATGCTGAAGCACTGAGAAAACTTGCTTCTTTCTTCGTCTTTTTCTTCAAACTTGACTACGGTAGCGGTGGTCTCAACTTGACTACGGTAGCGGTGGTCTCAAAAACATAAGGGAAACAGAAAAAGACTCGCTCACCGTATATAAAATAAGGAAAACTCCTTAGACTGAGACCTAAGAAAACATTTTTTCCTTTTATTTGATCACGCTCATAAAGTGCCGAAACATTTGCTTTTTAATTGCACTTTGAGCACAGAGCACTTTATGAGCATGATAAAATAAAAGGATTTTTTTTTTCTTAAGTCTTGGTCTAAGGAGTTTTCCTTCTTTTTTATACGGTGAGCGAGTCTTTTTCTGTCAAAGTTTACCATAGGAGAGATAACAGGCAAACGTAAAAATAATAATTATTTTACATTCTCAAAAAGTGTAGACTTCTTGTAAATTAAGTGTTGTTTCACAACACTTCTTGAAAGTGTAAAATGAAACCCAATGGATAATTTTATATTTGCTTACCGACTTTACATCATTTAGCTGGACCACATGGAACCCACTCAAGGTCCCCGGGGGACCACTGGTGGTCCTCGGACCACTGATGATAATCTACATGTCGTCTCTGTTGGGTGGAAACCTCATACTGTACTGTGTCCAAAACGGTTACTTTTCAGGAATCAAATGCAGCAGATCTACAAGCTTGAACTGCGTTTAGAACCTGCGGATCTGCTACTTTGATACTTTTGTGTGACACTGTACTGTAGTATGATAAAAGTATGTCGTTCATTTACGACAGTGGTTTTCAACCAGGGGTCCTTGAGGGGGTTCCAGGTGGTCCCCATGCTAAATGAAGAGTTGGTAACCAAATGGACCCTTATAGATCTTTAACTCTTGAGAGTTACATTATTGTTACAGAGTTACATTATCAAGAGTTACATAATTGTTAAACATCTGCATTACTTAATTTACAAGAAGTCTACACAATTAGAGAATGTAGAAGAATTCCATGTTTTTGATCAACGTTTGCCAACAGCATTGAATTGTGGACAAAATCTTTGTCTTTGCCAACGATAACAAATTATTCTTTAGTTTTGGGTCTGCGAGGCTAAATGTCATCAAACGGTGGTCCATGGCTCAAATGGGTCTGAGAGGCTAAATGTCATCAAACGGTGGTCCATGGCTCAAATGGGTCTGAGAGGCTAAATGTCATCAAATGGTGGTCCGTGGCTCAAATGGGTCTGAGAGGCTAAATGTCATCAAACGGTGGTCCGTGGCTCAAATGGGTCTGAGAGGCTAAATGTCATCAAACGGTGGTCCGTGGCTCAAATGGGTCTGAGAGGCTAAATGTCATCAAATGGTGGTCCGTGGCTCAAACGCCAAATAAATATTGGGCCTTGATATGAAAAGGGTTGAAAACCACTGATTTACGAAAAAAGTGAGAACATGGAAGTTTCTGCCTGCAGACAACAATGATATTACTGAGATGGCTCTGCTATAGGGAGGCCTATAGAGATGGCTCTGCTATAGGGAGGCCTATAGAGATGGCTCTGCTATAGGGAGGCCTATAGAGATGGCTCTGCTATAGGGAGGCCTATAGAGATGGCTCTGCTATAGGGAGGCCTATAGAGATGGCTCTGCTATAGGGAGGCCTATAGAGATGGCTCTGCTATAGGGAGGCCTATAGAGAGGGCTCTGCTATAGGGAGGCCTATAGAGATGGCTCTGCTATAGGGAGGCCTATAGAGATGGCTCTGCTATAGGGAGGCCTATAGAGATGGCTCTGCTATAGGGAGGCCTATAGAGATGGCTCTGCTATAGGGAGGCCTATAGAGATGGCTCTGCTATAGGGAGGCCTATAGAGAGGGCTCTGCTATAGGGAGGCCTATAGAGAGGGCTCTGCTATAGGGAGGCCTATAGAGAGGGCTCTGCTATAGGGAGGCCTATAGAGATGGCTCTGCTATAGGGAGGCCTATAGAGATGGCTCTGCTATAGGGAGGCCTATAGAGATGGCTCTGCTATAGGGAGGCCTATAGAGATGGCTCTGCTATAGGGAGGCCTATAGAGATAAACTACACTACAATAAAGCCATGTTCTCGGGCAGAAACCTATTTTCTCCATGTTTTAACTTATTGTGTTTTTTTTGTTGTAAGTGAACCCATTTAGGCCTTAACACCCTAATTGATCATACTACAGCAAGTAGCAGATCCAACAAGCTCAAAACGCGGCGCAAAGCGATGCATTTTGAGCTCGTAGATCTGCTACTTTTGGAATTTCAATCCTGAAAACTAACAGAAGTAACAGTTTTGGACAAATGAGCTTTCCACCCGACAGACCATATAGTAAGCATTGGACCCCTGCATGTACAGTAGACTAGTATGTCAAAATACGCTATAGCACTGAATGATTGATTATAGTTGCCTGAGTATTAGATTAATGTTGATTATAGGTGAAGTGCCGTTGCTGTATATCGCAGCTTTGCAGTTTTTCAGTACATCGGCTGAACAAATCCTTAAATCAATGTGATTGTCTTGTCACATTATTTGAAAAGCTGAGTACTTTGTCAAGAAATACAATACTATGTACACTAACATACTGACGTCCCAAAGCATTGTGGAAGATACAAATGGCTGCTATTGTTGGAAGCCTTTCCACAAAGTGCTTCATGTGAAGGAGCCCCAAATTGATATGTATTTGGCTGCAGACCCCTATCTGAAAAGGTTCTGGTGCCAGAAAACCCTTATAAGAGAATATTTGTCAAGATGTGTCAAATTCTTTCGAAAATAGAGGATCTATAAGCTCACAATGCTTCACATCGCAACATGCTGTGAGCTTGCAGATCTGCTATTTGTAATATTGTGAAAATAGCAGATCTACATGATCATAACAAGCTTGTAGATGTGCCATTTTGTTCAATATGTTTCTCTGCAAACTTCTTTTTTAGTAATATTTGACTATTTGGCCAATTGTTTGTTATTTTAGAGGTGTTGAAAAGGTCTTAACAGTACTTAAATTGTCACTATGGAAATGTGCAGATACCCTGTACACATTGCACTGTATGTTAGTTTTTGTTGTTTCACAAAACGATGTTGCACATTAAGCTACCCTGCTGAAAAATCCAGCAGAAACCTGCTTATGATGGTTGCTGGTTTTAGCTGGTCTTAGGCTGGTCTTAGGCTGGTTTAGATGGTATACCAGGCTGGACATGCTGGTCAGTGGTCAGGCTGGTCTGGCTGGTTTGTCAGTGCATTTGGTTAGCTGGTCTAAGGCTGGATTCAGCTGGTCTTTGCTGGTGAGCCAGCTGGCTGGCTGGATGGCCAGCAAAGCCAAGCTGGTAGCTGGTCTTTGCTGGTCAAATGGGTGGACTGACCAGCAAAGACCAACATACCATCTGGACCTAACTGGTCAGATGGTTGAACACTGTGGACAGACCAGCAAAGACCAACATACCATCTGGACCTAACTGGTCAGATGGTTGAACACTGTGGACAGACCAGCAAAGCCCAGTTGATAAGCTGGTCAAACTGGTTGGATCAGTGGTTCTCAACCTGTGGGTCGGGACCTGTACGTGGGACTCCCCCCAAATGATTCGAGGACCCACCTGGGGGCCCGACCCACAGGTTGAGAAGCAGAGCTTTACAGTTTACACAACAACAAACAGCTCCAGACTGGAGTGAGTGCATGCTGCAGTACGCTGTAGGAATGTGGGGTATGAATACATTAGCTCTATGATCTTCCCTCATTCCAACCCGCCCCCATGGTGTGTGCTATCTAGGACCACTCACTGGCACTGATAGCTGCAGCTAAACCTGGCACAGCCTGCGTGTCTTTGGACCGAGTATTATGGTCAGTGGTGGAAAGTATCTATACTGCCATGTAGAAACACTCTGTTACATCATGTAAAAGTCAGATTTCGTGTGTGTGTGTGTGTGTGTGTGTGTGTGCGTGTGCGTGTGTGTGCGTGTGCGTGTGCGTGTGCGTGTGCGTGTGTGTGTGTGTGTGTGTGTGTGTGTGTGTGTGTGTGTGTGTGTGATGCAGTACAGGGTTCCCCAATTAACTTTCCTCAAGGGCCATATTTTGACTAGGGTACCAGGCTGGGGGCCGAGGTCTGGGGGCCGAGGTCAGAGGTCTTCCCCTGAAAATTCATTTTCAGGGCAAGACCCCATTTGAAAAGGATGCCCAGTTTGACATGCATGATAGGCTACTGACCCCCATTTAATGCCATTTATATCTGGGACCCCCTAAAAAAACATAATTCTTCCAGGGGCCACAAGGGGGCGCGGGCCGCCTATTGGGGAAACCTGCTGTAGTACAATTTACAATTTAGGCATTTAGCAGACGCTCTTAATCCAGAGCGATTTACATTAAGCAAGAACAAAAGTATGGGAATACATCACATATGTCAAATGCATTTATCGCGAAACATGCGTAAGCTAAGAACGTAACTAGAACATATCTATATAATGACACTATACATATAAACTATAACTAGAACATATCTATATAATGACACTATACATATAAACTATACATATATGCTATACTATGCTGTACATATATACTATGAAGTGCTATGACTACATACAATGCACTTATTGTGCTGTCTACATGACATGCTATAAGTCTGTTTCAATTTGGCAAATGCAAATGCAATTGCCAAATGCCAAATAGTCTGATCATTCATTTACGGAAAACACAAAAAGTTCAAATATGGAGATGAGAGGTTTCTGCCTGACAGCAACGATTGAAAAAGGACGTACTCGAGTAAAGTAAAAGGCTTATATCAAAGATCTTTAATATACTGAAGATAATTGATCCCGGTTGCCAGGTTGGAGACACTATGAGGCGAAATGGTGCACACATTACTTTGGTCTCCTAAGTGGGCGTGGTTTGCTTCTCCTTGGACAGATGTTTTATTATTACAACCTACTAGCATACTGTCACACACAGGTTTGGCATTGTGACATAGTCCATCAAACCTGTCTTTATATAGAAAATCTGTTCTTTTATCCACAGGTGTTGTGAATGACCTTATTGTGAATGTGAACGTCGTTGCACTTGTACACTGATAAAGGAGAAATAACAGATGGCAAAATGATTCCCAAATCAGACCGCATAAATCAACCAAGACAGTTATGGAAAATAATAATATTGACCATGGGAATGTCAGTTTATCCGTTTTTATTAGAACATCTTATGGGGACATACAGATGTGTTGTCAGTCAGACTGCAGATGGACTGAGATTGGACTATTTTGAAAAAACATTTTAAAATAGTTCAATTAGCCGATCCAGAAAAAAATAAAAAATAAGTGATATTTTAATTAAGTCAAATCACTGAATATAGGTATATTCAGTGATTTGACTTAATTCAAATATCACTTATTTTTTCTTTTTTTCTGGATAATTCTCCCTACTATAGAGTGTGCTGACCATATAAGGAGTTTCTCCCTGTCCCCAGTGAGCCCCTGGGGTCAAAAAACCCTAGTTTCAGTTTTGGTGGCGGGTGGCAAAGCCTTCATCCAATCAGGATGAGAGGGGCCTTCCTCCAATCATGATCGAGTGGGGGCGGGCCTTGGTGCACATGCTGTTGGCCTGTTGCACTTCCCCCACTGTAGAGCGTGCATGTGCACATTTTGTTACTGGGGCGGACTGGGTGGTTTTCCAAATCACCCAAATCACTGAATGCTCCTTTAAGCATTTTCTCTCAGTCAGTTGATTCTTCCTTCATATGAGTGTAACGGCCTGGATGATTTGTTTATTTTTCAAACACAGTTCTTATATGAGGCGGATGGGGGATTACAATGCAAATAAAAAGTACATGAACCAGTGGATTTGCGTCCTCTACCGATATTGAAGACTTCGGTGCTCTATACGTTGGGGTCTGTATATATACGGACCTAGCAAATAACGGCCCAAGCTGCATGGGGGGGGGGGGGGGGGGGGGATATGGACTTGACAGAGAAATAATTAAGTAAGTAAATGTACTTAGTTACTAATATCCACCACTGCTAAAGAGTAAGGTCCTGGCTGGCAGACTGGCACTGCCACCATGTGAACCTGGTCCTGGCTGGCAGACTGGCACTGCCACCATGTGAACCTGGTCCTGGCTGGCAGACTGGCACTGCCACCATGTGAACCTGGTCCTGGCTGGCAGACTGGCACTGCCACCATGTGAACCTGGTCCTGGCTGGCAGACTGGCACTGCCACCATGTGAACCTGGTCCTGGCTGGCAGACTGGCACTGCCACCATGTGAACCTGGTCCTGTCTGGCAGACTGGCACTGCCACCATGTGAACCTGGTCCTGTCTGGCAGACTGGCACTGCCACCATGTGAACCTGGTCCTGTCTGGCAGACTGGCACTGCCACCATGTGAACCTGGTCCTGTCTGGCAGACTGGCACTGCCACCATGTGAACCTGGTCCTGTCTGGCAGACTGGCACTGCCACCATGTGAACCTGGTCCTGGCTGGCAGACTGGCACTGCCACCATGTGAACCTGGTCCTGGCTGGCAGACTGGCACTGCCACCATGTGAACCTGTGGTGTTGGATCGGGATTAGCCTAGAAGAGACATATATGCTTTTCTGGGCATAGAGGGGCAGGTCAATCTACCGCAGGAAACGGACGGCTCCCTGCTGGTTCACCAACCTTGAAGTGTGTGTGTGTGTGTGTGTGTGTGTGTGTGTGTGTGTGTGTGTGTGTGTGTGTGTGTGTGTGTGTGTGTGTGTGTGTGTGTGTGTGTGTGTGTGTGTGTGTGTGTGTGTGTGTGTGTGTGTTGCCTATTAGTTTGCATTGCACAGTGCACTCGGTGCACTACTTCTGAACGCGCCCAGAGAGAGAGAGAGAGAGAGAGAGAGAGTGGGGGGTGGGGGGGGGGGAGCGTTAGCGTTGTACAGTATGTATGCCACATTTGCAGGGAGTCTCTCCCAGGCTTTTTCTTTTCTGCGGTCTCTGGGGCTAGATGGGGATGGGCAGGAACTGGGTTTGTTCAGGCTCCAGGTGTCAGTGATTCAGTGAAGCTGTGGTACAACCTTAAGGGCATCATGGAATAATGTACAAAAGAAATCTAAAATTAGATACATTCACATTCATTATCCATCGAAAGGCACCGTATAAGGATGTGTTGTGAATGTGGTTTAATATGAATTCTCTCTCTCGCTCTCTCTCTTTGTCTCTCTTGTAAAGACCTGCTAAAAAAAGTAAAATAACAAAATAAACGAGCTAACTGACAAACACACAAACAAATAACTAAATAAACAACAATGTTTAATGACATTTCAACAATTTGAAATGTTCCCACGTTTCACTGCATTGGTGTCTGAATATGGATTCTGTTGTGCAGACAAATATTTCTCTTTAATGACTCTATTTTATACTCTGACTTATGGCAGTGTCGTGCAAAATAGTCATGCTGATAGCCTTAATCTACATTAAACTCACAACACATTGCATCGCAAAAAGACACAAAATTAAGGTAAAATATTGTGGGAAATTCTTTTGTTTTTTTTACTGTGGACCCATATAAGAGAACAAACTGCAGTCGCACACTCGAACAAAACATTGTGCAGATAATATCAGAGATGAATGCAAGCTTCTGTCGACTCGTGTGGCCTTCTTCAGGCCTGCTCTGTGATGGTTCTTCAGGCCTGCCCTGTGATGGGTCTTGACCCTTCTTCAGGCCTGCCCTGTGATGGCTCATGACCCATTTTTTGGGAGACTGGTTTAACCATTTAGACCTGATGACGATTCTACAAAATGTCTTCTAAATCCTGAAAGTTTTCTAAAAAACCTAATTCTGTGTCATTGGTGCTCAACAATTTCATATCAAGGACCCCCAGAATTATCTGTATTTGGCTGCGGACCCCCATCTGAAAATATGTAGTTCCAGGCACCTCCCAGAAGCAAACATTTGAGTTAAAAATGATCACTCTGAAAGAATATATATATTCATTCTTGCACCACATTTTCACGATAAAAAAAAAATAGCAGACCTACAAGCTTATAGCACGCCACTCGGTGGCGTGCTATGAGCTTGTAGATCTGCTATTTTTCAATAGCTAAATTATAACATAATGTTTAAAACACCAAAAGGGTTCCCGTCGGAAATGGTTTAAATGCCTTTGGGATCGCTTTGCTCCTTTCTTTCTTTTGCAAGTGAGTTAGAGTGAGTTAGACTGAGTTAGAGTGAGTTAGAGTGAGTTAGAGTGCAACATTAAAACCCTAAAGGTGAGTTAGAGTGCAACATTAAAACCCTAAAGGTGAGTCATTTAAGCAACATAAAAACCCTCAAGGTGAGTCATTTAACTCTGGATTAAATTAACAGCCAGGATAGATTTGCTGTTGTGTGTGGGAGGAAGTCTGGAGCCATTAGGAACAAGCACTGCAGCCTTATCAGTGACCCAAGACCTGTGTGTGTGTGTGTGTGTGTGTGTGTGTGTGTGTGTGTGTGTGTGTGTGTGTGTGTGTGTGTGTGTGTGTGTGTGTGTGTGTGTGTGTGTGTGTGTGTGTGTGTGTGTGTGTGTGTGTGTGTGTGTGTGTGTGTGTGTGTGTGTGCGTGCGTGCGCGTGTGTGTGTGTGTGTGTGTGTGTGTGTGTGTGTGTGTGTGTGTGTGTGTGTGTACTCGGGGAACACATGTTTGCTCATGCAACATATTGTGACTGAATTTTTTTAATCCAAGCATTTAAGCATAGCTCTGTGGCTAGCTGCCTGTAGAGGGTATGTGCATGCGTGCGTGCGTGCGTGCGTGCGTGTCTCACAAACTGGACCGATAAGTGCCAAAGGTCTTTTGCACATTGCCAGTATATGATTTGTTAGGCCTTCAAATCTAGTCCTACTGTATAATGCGCTGATCAGAGCAATATGGTCACCAAGTTATTGAAGTGTTCAGTGGTCAGTGTTCATGTGTGCAGTTTAGGATTGGACAAAACAGTGTGCCTGTATGGCACCCAGGGACCCTTAAAACTCATTCACTGCCAGATGAAAGGCCTAAATGGAGCAACAGTGTGCCTCAGGCTGCACTCACAGATTTTACGTCCCATAGCTGGTGGTGACGGAGGCGTTGCATAGCAACCGGATCAATGTTAACCCATCTGCTGCCTCCTGCTGCACGCAGAGCCAACCGCAGACTGCCGAGCCGTTTGTAATGTAACACACGCTGGACTCACATCCTGTTTGGGCGGCCATCTTAGATGCTAAATAAATAGCGTCAATGCTAGCGAGCTAAAATGCTGTACCAGACACCTGTCTTTCAACCACTTTTTTTCAACTTGTGAGTCGATGTGTTTCCTCCAACTGCGCCTTGGTCTGCCCCGGGGTCTCCTCCCAGTGGTACGTGCCTCGAGGACCTCCCTAGGGAGACGCTCGAGAGGCATCCTAACCAGATGCCCGAACCACCCAAGCTGGCTCCTTTCCAGGCGAAGAAGCAGCGGCTCTGCTTTGGGAATATGAGGTTTCCACCCAACAGAGCCTCACTCCTCCAATTACACTTACACTCCATATAACACATTATTCAATGTCCCTGTCGGGTTCCTGTAGCAATATCTTAATAATGTTATTCCCATAAGTCTATTATTATATGGTAGAAACACAGACTCTGAGGAGGTGTGCTGTATATTCTTGATCTAACAATGTTATGAGTTTGAGAATTGAATTATGACCTGTTTTACATGAGCAGCGTCTCTCTGTTACACTATTGAATTATGACCTATATGAATTATGACCTGTTTTACATGAGCAGCGTCTCTCTGTTACACTATTGAATTATGACCTATATGAATTATGACCTGTTTTACATGAGCAGCGTCTCTCTGTTACACTATTCCCATCTCTTTCTTCTACAGTATTCACTTTTTACAATGATTCTGTCACATACTGGCGTGGTGAGGACCCACAAAACACAGGACAGAATCCAGAGGGACTGCTTGAGCGTCTCTTGAATATATACAGTATATATTTTTTTTTGTTACATTTTAGTAACCTGCAATGTTTTAGTGTTAGTCTAGTTTTAGTCGACTAAATGTCATAAGATTTTAGTCGACTAAATCTACAGTTGATTTAGTCGAACAAAATGTATTTTAGCGGGCCTTGTTGCCGTCGTAATGATGCCGTCGTCACTTGCTGAAAATATCCGATCTACAAGCCCACAACGCGTCGCAGCTCGCCGCGTTGTGAGCTTGTAGATCTGCTATTTTCAGCATGAAACTAATTGTAAAATGACTTATACTGGATCTCTTGTCTACTAGTCCCTTCCTAACATTTTAGTCTAGTTTTGATTTGTTGACGAAATTGTCAGTATATTTAGTCTTAGTTTTAGTCATCTTAGTTTTTATTTAGTTTCCATTTAGTTTTCGTCAGTGAAAAAAGGTAGTCGACGAACATTTTTCGATATTCTTTGAAAACTTTATTTAGTAGTTACTTTGCAGATTCTGGATAGTCTATTTGATATAAAATGTAGACACTTTTTCTAACAAAATATAGACATTGTAAAACCGGTCATTCTGCATATTGAGTACATTTACTTTTGATACTTTAAGTGTATTTTGTTGATAGTTCAAGATTTTAGTGGTACTTTTGCACTTTTTACTCAAGTAAAGTTTTGAATATTTTACTTGTAACAAGTAAACGGGTATTTCTACCTCGTGGTAGTTCTACTTTTACTTTACTACTAAATAATGTTGTTTAAAGGTCAGTAAAGTTCTTTGTTGCCGTGGAAATGACGACTTGGCCTTATCTGTAAAATCAAATATCTTTATCTGAAGCAAGCAGGGGCCAACAGCAGACTGATTGTTGCTGCTGTTGAAATGCTTGTGACCTTGCAGGGAATTATAGCAGAATGGTACAGCATGTGTTCATGACTGAACTTTTTGTGAAGTGTGTGTGTGTGTGTGTGTGTGTGTGTGTGTGTGTGTGTGTGTGTGTGTGTGTGTGTGTGTGTGTGTGTGTAGTAGGTGACCTTGGAGAATACATTTGGGGTTGCATGTCAACGTTGCAATCTGAAACTTATTTTAATGAATACAACCATATTTTAACCAATCTGTATGCTAGCTACTGTATGTAGCCAGTATGCTACAGTAGTTGGCGGTGATGCGCATTACTCTTTCCTGATAGGAATGACATTGGCAACCCACATGTATTTCGTGTTTATTGAAGAGAGAGACAGGGAAACCTCTGAATAAACAAAATATAGCAATTATTACTATCAGCATATAGTATATAATCCTATAAATGTTTAACATCAAGGGAATGAAAAGGGCATCTTTGGAAGACAAAGAAGAGGTCCTGATGAAGGTCTAAGCGACCGAAACGTCGACCTAATAAAGAGCAACATTTTTTTGGCAAGTGTCTGACAGTGTGCGCGACCTCTTCTTCTTCTTTCAAAGATACCCTTTTCATGATATGCTCTATTGCTCTACGCACCTGTCACCAGCCTTTTGAGGTGTGCACATCGGCCTTTTGCTATAACATCAAGGGCTAACGTGTGTTTTATCCACAATAGTTTCACTTCCAGCACCTTCAATGAGCATTGCTGTTTGTTGTGTTTGTTTTTCCCAGGTTCCTCATTGTTCTCTCCTGTCTGATCCTGAGTGTTCTGTCCACCATAGAGCAGTACCAGGCCCTGGCCCACACCACACTCTTCTCTGTGGTGAGTACAATAGAAGGCCCTGGCCCACACCACACTCTTCTCTGTGGTGAGTAGTACAATCCCAGGCCCTGGCCCACACCACACTCTTCTCTGTGGTGAGTACAATAGCAGGCCCTGGCCCACACCACACTCTTCTCTGTGGTGAGTAGTACAATAGAAGGCCCTGGCCCACACCACACTCTTCTCTGTGGTGAGTAGTACAATAGAAGGCCCTGGCCCACACCACACTCTTCTCTGTGGTGAGTACAATACCAGGCCCTGGCCCACACCACACTCTTCTCTGTGGTGAGTAGTACAGTACCAGGCCCTGGCCCACACCACACTCTTCTCTGTGGTGAGTACAATAGAAGGCACTGGCCAACACCACACTCTTCTCTGTGGTGAGTACAATACCAGGCCCTGGCCCACACCACACTCTTCTCTGTGGTGAGTACAATACCAGGCCCTGGCCCACACCACACTCTTCTCTGTGGTGAGTACAATAGAAGGCCCTGGCCCACACCACACTCTTCTCTGTGGTGAGTAGTACAATCCCAGGCCCTGGCCCACACCACACTCTTCTCTGTGGTGAGTACAATAGAAGGCCCTGGCCCACACCACACTCTTCTCTGTGGTGAGTAGTACAATAGAAGGCCCTGGCCCACACCACACTCTTCTCTGTGGTGAGTACAATAGAAGGCCCTGGCCCACACCACACTCTTCTCTGTGGTGAGTACAATAGAAGGCCCTGGCCCACACCACACTCTTCTTTTGAACACATTTTTCAATTTGAATCCTGAAAAGTAAAAGATTAGGACATATGAGGTTCCCATCCGACGGAGACAATTTTCACTTGACAAAATAGCAGATTTCCAAGACATGATGTCGTGGATGCGACGTGGCATGGTGTGACGTGGCACCGTCCTATACAACGGGCATGGTGTGACGTGGCACCGTCCTATAACTTGGCATGGTGTGACGTGGCACCGTCCTATACAACGGAAATACTTGACCTCTTTAATTTCAAGGACCTCTAGTATGATATGCATTAGGCCACACACTCACATTTTGTACTAGATTGGATATTTTGGGAGGATCTTTCTGCCTTTATTGATAGTCCACACACAGTGAAGAGAGACAGGAAACAGGCAGAGAGACTTGGGGAGTGACATGCATCAAAGGTCCGTCGGGCTTCGAAAGCGGGACTAGCTGTCAGGCATTTCATTCAGAGGTCTTGATAGAACTGCTTTTATGCAGTACTGGCATGTTTCTTTTTTTTTTTTTTTTTTTTTACCATTTTTTAACCCATTTTTTCACCCAGTGTCAAATATCCAATGTAATCCTGGGCGCTACATTCCTCTGCCAACCTGGGGGGGCAGCGGACTGACCTCATGCTTCCTTCTATGCATGAGGACTCCAAGCTGCTTCTTTTCACCTGACAGGGGGGAGTTTCCCCGGTCGGACATGGAAGGAACACGTTATTCCGACCAGTTCCCTTCCCCTCCATCAGACCAGGATTACTGCATGTTTTTTGTAAGGGTACCTACCCTAGGGGACACGGGAAGAACATGCAAACTCCACACAGAAAGGCCCTTTCGCCAACCCCGCCTCTGGTATGGGAATCGAACCCAGGACCTTCTAGCTGTGAGGCGACAGCACTACCGACTGTGCCACTGTGCCCCCAGCACTGGCATGGTTAATGTTTTATAATGCACTGTAAAGTTTGTACAACATGACGTTGCTGGTCTGATACCACACGTAATACTAAACACATTTCTGTCATTCATAGTCTCTCTGTAATCTGTAAAAGTCTGATTGTTAAATCATTGCGTCAGTTATGTTTTTATCATCAGCCAAGCAAACAGTACGACTTGAAATGGCTCCATTTTCGTCACCACTAAACCCCTTATCCCTAAACTTCTTTGCCTTTTTTTACTATTTTGCAAAACATTATTTAATAGTTAAAATGGCCAGTCTTCAAGCTCACAACGTGTCAATGTAGATTAGCTAGTTGAACTATTCAAAAATGTTTTTCAAAATAGTAAAAAAAAGGCAAAGAAGTTTAGGGATAAGGGGTTTAGCGGTGACGAAAATGGAGCCCAGTCTGTCTCTCTCCCTCTCTCCTGTTGTCTCTCTCTCTCCAGTTGTCTCTCCCGTTGTCTATCTACAAAATACCTATGTCTCGTCTCTCAGTAAAAACTGCACCCTGTTATTAGTGTCACTCAATAGAGCGCCGAAGTCCTGACGTCACTCGCTCATCCCCTCGATTCCCCCGGTTCACGGAAGTCATTTCTCTATGGAGAATAACATGGGGTGATCTTAATATTGAGTACTATAAGCATTGTGGTCCAAATATAAACAATCTGTCTCTGCGTTATTGTCAGAGAGGTGTCTCTGTATCGTTTGTGACAGTTAGTCACTCATATAAGATAAGTTTCTGGCGAAAATGTAACTAATTCAGTAGCAGTAACAATAGTGTTTTCTCTCAGTCAGTTGATTCTTCATATCCATATTCAGTGAAGCGGCCGGGATGACACGTTTATTTTTCAAACACAGTTCTTATTGAGGCGATCTAAAATCCCCCTATGGGGATTATAATGCAAATAAAAAGTACATGAACCCGTGGATTTGCGCCCTAGCTCTACCGATATTAACGTCAGACTTCGGTGCTCTATTGTTTGTGTGTACACACCAGGACACTGCAGAAATGTACTGTATATCCTTGGCAGTTTACCTTGGCAGCGCTGGTTGGCAGGTATCAATACACTTTTAGACCGACATGTTTGTGCCAGCATGGATGATTAGATTTATTTCTTGATTGCCTCTTGCCATGATTGTTTGAACATGCCGTCATGGGCCGCTATGCTCGATAACAGGCTTGATAAGCCCAAAACGTATTGATAACGGGTACTCAATAAGCTTGTTATCGGATTGTATCGGTTATCGAGCTCCATCCCTATTCACGAGTATCAACCAGTTAGCTGGGGAATCCCTGAAACACATAGTCCTGCAAGATGAAGATAATATAATGCTATTATGTTCACCTTCACTAAAACACAACCCTGTTGGGGCGCCCGCTGGCCCGCTATGTTCACCTTCACTAAAACACAACCCTGTTGGGGCGCCCGCTGGCCTAGCGGTCCAGGAGCATCATGCCACATATAGGCTCTGGCCTGACAGCGCGTCACGTGTTCGAGTCCCGTTCATGACGACCTTTGCTGCATGCCTCTCCCCTTCTCTCTCTCTCCCTCTTTCCTGTCAATCTTCACTGTAACTAGCAATAAAGGCACAAAAAATAATATATATAATAATAACACAACCCTGTTTTGTCAAATCGGTGACTAATTGATTGAATTGATCAGTCTTCCAATGATTTAGATTGTGTTCTTCATTTTGTGCTTTGGATCATGTTTGATGAGTGCCACACCTTGTAACTACTCCACCAGGTGGCAGCAGTGAGGCACATCTACTACTACCCCTCAAAAGGACTTTTACTCAAACAACCAGGCTAGTAGTGGAGCAGATTAAGTCAATATATCATGAGAATCGTTCACTTGATCATACAAGCACCAAAATTGGCACACAAGTGCTTCGGAACCTACTCTCTCAGAAAAGTACGTTGTCCACTTGAAAAAACCAAATGGACACCATTTTTCAAGATGGCCGCCATTCGAGGTGGTTTTAAACAGTGTTTGAGTTATATTGAGCTATAAAATCCTATTTTGATGGCCTATACATCAAAATATATGTTTTTGAGTATGAGAAATCCAATTCTGCATTTAGAACATCAAAATTATTTAATATTATGATGATACAATGGGAATTAAACGATAAAGTGGGGCAGATTAAGTCCATATTCCATAATAATCCTTCATGTGGTGGTACAAGCACCAGATTTGGCACATTTGATGTCCAGGATGTACTTTCTAGGAAAAGTATGTTTTCCAGCTGAAAGTCCAAGATGGCCACCTCGTCAAATTAATAAGTAGAACTTTAGTGAACAGAAATGTGTGATCCACACATTGATTCAAACATCAAAATTAATGTATTCTGATGCTGTCAATTTAATTCCAATATGGCCGCCAGTTTTCAAGATGGGGGCTATTACGCAACTCAAAATTTGCGTTTTCGGAAGCCGTCTGATCACAGATATTGTTGAAGGGCAACATCACCATTCATTGAAATGCTGTGATCAAGCTCTTTTGTTTTGTAATTGAGTGATGTCAAAGCACAACCAGGACACACTGGTGACATCACTGCTGTGAGACTCCGCATGGGGTTCAGTGTCGGCTTGTAACGTAGCTGTAGTTGTGGTTTACTAACTGTTGTAGTCGTGTACTCACTGTAGTTTGTAGTATACTTTAGTGTCCTAAATGCTATCTAATAAGCCCCTGTATACCTCAAATAGAAGTTTAGTTAGTTGTAGCATTTTAGTTGATAGCCGCACCTGAATTGACAGGATGTGTCAGCGTGGGAGAGCTGAGACAAGGGTAACAGGGATTCAGTTACCTGGATGGTGTACAGATCGCACAGGACTTGCACTGGATGAATGGTCGGGCTAGGTGTAGGGCACCAGATGCTTGAACCTAGATGCATCCCATATTTCAATGTGCTTTGATGTTTGTACGGTTGGGTGGTAAAAGGATATAGCCCCCGGCCTTTAACTGTATAACACAAGATGTTCCGCTACTAAAACTGATTGGAAGTGTCAAACAGATACGAAAGAGGAGTTGAAGTCTCCCTGTATTTCAGGCAATACACCTGTTGCCCATCATGTTAGACTCATCCAGATTGGATGATGGAGGTGGCAGTGAGGATACATTGAGGCAAAACAGTACAAAGTATCACCAAAATTGTCGGGCAAATGTTTAGCAACTGAAACTCCAGCGTTCCACTAAGAGAGCAGCTGAAATTCAGAATGATCCTGGTGAAGGACACGCAAAAATTCAAAGAGTGCAGTGCAGCGGATGTGATCTCCCCCCCATCGAAGCCCTGTATGACGATCGTTGTGTCAGCAAAGCTCGTCGTGGAATTATGAGGGACCCAAGCCATCCCAACCGCAGACTGTTTGAGATGCTGCCACGTGGAAAACGTTTTCGCAGTCTCGAAGCCACTGGAAATAGACTGCAAATAAGCTTCTTTCCCCAAACAATCAGATACATGAACGAACTGATAAGAACCAGGGCGAGTTTACCTAACTTTGCTACTACAGGGAAACATGTACATATGTTACTATTTTTCTAGCACTCTTTATTCTATCCCTTTGTTTTTGTTGTTTGAATATTATGCTATCTATGCCGCTGCATTGTCTGTAAGGAAGCCAAACAAAAATAAGTTTTACTCTTATATACCTGTACATAAGATGTAACAATAAAGTCCAACCTTGAACCTTGATCTAGGTTCAAGCATCTGGTGCCCTACACCTAGCCCGACCGTTCATCCAGTGCCATTTAAGTCCTGTGCGATCTGTACACCATCCAGGTAACTGAAGCCCCGTTACCCTCGTCTCAGCTCTCCCACGCTGGCACATCTTGTCAATTCAGGTGCGGCTATCTAACTACAATACTACAACTAACTAAACTTCTAGTGGAGATATATACATACAGGGGCTAATTAGCATTTAGGACACTAAAGTATACAACAAACTACAGTGAGTACACTACAACAGTTAGTAAACCACAACTACAGCTATGCTACAAGCCGACACTGAACCCCATGCAGAGTCTCACAGCAGTGATGTCACCAGTGTGTCCTGGTTGTGCTTTGACATCACTCTTATATACAAAATTACAAACCAATAGGGCTTGATCACAGCATTTCAATGCATGATCAACAAATGATGTTGCCCTTCAACAATCATACAGCTTCCGAAAACGCTAATTTTGAGTCACGTAATAACTGCATCTTGCAAACTGGCGGCCATATTGGAATTCAATTCCAACACCATTAAGTTCTTACAGTCAGAATACTTTCATTTTGATGTTTGGATCATTAACACATTTGAATCCTACTTCGAAAACCTTTGTTTTGTTTTCTTGCATTTGACGAGGCGGCCATCTTGAATACTGGCAGCCATCTTGGATTTTCAGCTGGATAAGGTGCTTTTCATAGAAATACATCCTGGACATCATGTGTGCCAAATGTGGTGCTTGTACCACCAAGTGAAAGATTCTTATGGAATATTGACTTAATCTGCCCCAGCTTTTCGTTTAATTCCCATTGTATCATCATAATATTCAATAATTTTGATTTGCTAAATGCAGAATTGGATTTATCATACTCAGAAACATACATTCTGATGTATAGGCCATCACAATAAGATTATTCAATCAAACCATAGTTCAAACACTGTTTAAAACCATTTTGAAAGGCGGCCATCTTGAAAAATGGTGGCCATTTAATTTTTTCAAGTGGACAACGTACTTTTCTGAGAGAGTAGGTTCTGAAGCACTTGTGTGCCAAATTTGGTGCTTGTATGATCAAGTGAACGATCGTTTCAGTAATCTGCTCCACTATAGAATGTAGTGACCTTCTTAGGGTTCTAATTGCTTGGGAGCAGTGTTGTTTTCGTCGACTAAAACTATGACAAAAAAATGTCGTCGACTACCTTTTTTCACTGACGCAAACTAAATGGAAACTAAATGAAAACTAAGCTACGATGACTAAAACTAAGACTAAATATAGTGACAATTTTGTCAACAAATAAAAACTAGACTAAAATTTTAGGGACTAGTGGACAAGAGATCCAGTATAAGTCATTTTACACTTGGTTGCATGCTGAGAATAGCAGATCTAAACGTGTCGCGGCTATTTTCAGCAAGTATAAAATCAGTCATTACATCAAGGCCTGCCAAGATACATTTTAGTCGATTAAATCAACTGTAGATTTAGTCGACTAAAACTAGACTAAACACTAAAACATTCCAGGTGACTAAAACTAAATGAAAGCTATACAACCCCCCCTTCCCGTCAACATTTTGTGAGGGTTTTTTTTATCCCTGCTTCAGACTGAATGAAATACAAGCATTTATTTTTGGAAAATGTAGACTGCCTTGTTTAAATGCAGCATGTATGTTTAACCCTTTAGACCTGAGGACATTTCTAAAAAAAATGGCTTCTAAATCCTAAATCCTAAACAGTTTTCTGAAAAACCTATGTTTCTATGTCAGTGGTGCTCAACCTTTTTCATGTCAAGGACCCCCAGAATTATCTGTATTTGGCCGCGGACACCCTGAAAATATGTAGTTCCAGGGACCCGCCCAGAAGCACATATTTGAGTTAAAAATGTTTGCTCTGAAACATGCGCGTGCGTGCGTGCGTGCGTGCGTGCGTGCGTGCGTGCGTGCGTGCGTATGAGGGGGGCTAGCGTTTTCCTTTGCCTTGTTTCACTCTGGTTCTTATAAGTTTGTTCATGTATCTGATCGGGGAAAGAAGCTTTTTTGCAGTCTGTTTCCAGTGGCTTTGAGACTGCGGAAACATTTTCCGGCATGAGGGGAAGGGCGAAGGTGCGTGCGTGCGTGCGTGCGTGCGTGCGTGCGTGCGTGCGTGCGTTGTGCGTAAGTGTAAGTGCGTGCCGCGTGAGTTTTTCCCACAAGCGTTCACCTTTTATTTTCCCATGGGCCACCTGCAATTATGGTCCTTGGACCACTGGTTGGGAAACTATCTCCAATAGAATAATAATACCCTCCCGGGCACTTCAGGAGAGAGAGTCAAACAGTTTAACTCTGAAAAATAGACAGGTGGAAACGTCACTCACCCCTGCTAAATAATAAATACGCATGCAGACCAGTCGAGTGCACAGGTATTTTATTTAGTAGTAGCAGTCTCTCCTGACATGCCCCATATTATATTATTCTCTCTGATTCAAGTTGTCCCTGCTGAGAAATGACGTGCCCTCCTACCTTCAACTGGCTGAAGCGTGATTGACTTCTCTTTGTACCTCCAGTAGGCTTTGTATCTCCAGTAGGTTTGGGTTTGGACTGAGGCTTCACTCACACCTAGCATACAACATTGTTGCATGCTAGATGTAAACAAAGGGTGTCATGGCCGCCCCAATGCATTTCCAATGGAAGTCACGGCTGTTGTACGGCTTTCGGCTGTGTTTCGACTGCCCCCCTCCCCCTCATACAACAAAAATGTTGTGTCAAACCATGTAACTCCCATTGGAAATGAATTGCGAGCTTGCATCAGTCAACAAGTCTCATGCATCGGCTATACAACAATCTGTTGTGCAGGTGTGAGTGAAGCCTTATTGTGTTCTTTCTTACCTCCCTCCTCTGCGACACAGACGCTTGGTGGAGTGTTACATCTTTCCAGGGGGAAGGTTAACAACACACACAGACCATATCTGTTGTTTACATGCTCTGATAAAGCTTTTCAACACTTCATCAAGAAACGAGTCATTCTTCACAGGACATCATTTTCAAAGGAATGGGATTGTATGTATTAAATACACAAACCATCCAATCCAAGTTTTTTATTCTGCCCACTTGAAAATGAAATAAGGCAGGAATCGCATCTTGACAAAAAATCTCAAGTGCTTTTCAGAAAACAGAAATGAAAGCAGGGAATTGTAATCCGTAAGCCTGAATTGTTTCTTTCATTTTTTGAATTTATTCATTTATTTCGTTCATAATCACATCTCTACTAGCACAACTATTGACTATTACTTCTCAACCCATCATTGAAGTACCGTGTGTACAAAAATGTCTATAGAAACGTCTAAGTTTAGAGGACCATACCAGCTTGTAGTTCCTTTGACATTTTGAACTACCTTCAAACAGACAAGGCCTTCATGGTGATCTTTGACGCTAGATTGGAATGAGAGACCTGTCAATAAATATGGCGGACCAAGTTGAACTTCCAGTTCAAGTGAGGATAGATGAAATATCAGCGTGTTGTGACTTGGAGATGGAAGTCTTCATTTCCAACCATTCCTCCTCCTCATGCAACCATTCCTCCTCCTCATGCTGCTGGCTGGATTGAACCATCTGTTCCATTCCTCCTCCTCATGCAGCTGGCTGGATTGAACCATCTGTTGCATTTACTTCCTACCAGACTGCTGCTCCATGTTTCCTAATCATTCACCACAAATGAATCACATCACTGTTAAGAGTCCATTTTAAACAGATGCATTGATTTGCTATCAGGATGGCTTCATCTTTAAACACTCGTCAATGTTAAAGGGAGAGGTGATCATGGGCAGGCGATCACTGGCTCCATTCCTCCAGTTCATTAGTGGCCTCATGTTTCTGTAACAGTGAGAGGAGATTGATTTTCTGGGTACATTTTGTGCTCAAGGATCAGTAGGCCAGACTGAAAGCTTAAATGGATCTATAGAGAGCAGAGCATTAAGTGCAGTAGGGTTTAGAGGAGTACTGTTGTTTCTGACATCAGTGCTGTCACGATCTGTGATGTGTTATGTTTTCTTGTGTACCCTGTTCTTGGTTTTTGTTATTGTTTTACCTTTCTGTGATTTTGAAGTATTGTATTTTCCTTGTTTCTTAGTTGCAGTTGTGCACTGTGAACCTTTATTTTGTAGTCTTGTTTTGTGCCTTCCTGTCTTCCCCTGTAGTTCTGTTACTGTCTTGTCTCACTAGTCCTGTGATTGCCAGTGTTCCACCTGTGTCCCCTTAGTTCCCCAGCCTATCCCAGTGTTGATTGTTAGTGGTGTTCACCTGTGTCTAGTTATCCCATGTCTATAAGTATGCCCTTGTGTTTTCACTTCCTTGTTCGTTCGTAAATTGTTGTCAGTGTTATTTTCTTGCTCCTAGTGTTCCCTAGTTTACTCATGTTCCTGTCTTTGTTCCTGTTTCCCTGTTTTTGAGTTAATAAACTCCCTTGCATTTGAACCATCCTGCTCTGCTTCACTGTCTGCGCTTGGGTCCTACACCTCTCTGCCCCGCACCCTGACAAGTGCATGTTGAAGATCTATAATCACATACGCAGTGTTCGAATTCAAATCTCCATTTATGTGCAATATTGGTTCATGTTGTGTATGAGACTCTCTAGGTCGTTCTCATGCAGACAAGCCCTCCATCATCGCTTCTAGTCATTCTCCATACATATGTCCAGTTTGTTGGTACTGGTCAGCTCCCAGTACAACAATATAAAACTGTGGTTGTAGCCTACTGGTCAGCTCCGAGTCCCGTGTGTGTGTGTGTGTGTGTGTGTGTGTGTGTGTGTGTGTGTGTGTGTGTGTGTGTGTGTGTGTGTGTGTGTGTGTGTGTGTGTGTGTGTGTGTGTGTGTGTGTGTGTGTGTGTGTGTGTGTGTGTGTGTGTGTGTGTGTGTGTGTGTGTGTGTGTGTGTGTGTGTGTGTGTGTGTGTGTGTGTGTGTGTGTGTGTGTGTGTGTGTGTGTGTGTGTGTGTGTGTGTGTGTGTGTGTGTGTGTGTGTGTGTGTGTGTGTGTGGGCTAGAGAGAAAAAGGCCCCAGGGCCCACTTGGGAAATCTCCCAAGAGAAAGAAATAAGGGCATATTATACCAAGGCCGCCATGTTTATAACTTCAGACAGATATTAGGTGCTGTGTTTGTTCTAGTTTTATCAATAACAATCATCATAATGATCAGTAGACTAGATTATCAATAACAATCATCATAATGATCAGTAGACTAGATTAAGGCTCCTGTTATACTTTCAACTGCCTCATTCCCCTGCTATTCCTAAAGCACCACTGCACATATTGATGTCTGACCTGTTTTCCACTTTCTTTCTTTCTCCATCTCGTTCCACCTGCAAATAAAGGGAGCTCAGTGGCGTGCACAGACATTTAGAGGGGCAGGTGCTCAAGTGAAAAAAAGGGCACCTTGTGCAGCGCGTGGAACCGGCCGGTTGCCTTAATAGTGTGAGATTTATAGATTTTGGGGCCTAAATAATATATTAGAAGCTTTTTTCTTATCAAGAATTGATCAATGTTACCATGGTCCACATACTGTACAGTGTACACTGTACGGAAAAAAAACCCTAAAAATAAAATCATTATTATTATTATTTTCAAAAGGGCACATTTGTCCAGAGGGAAAAGGGCATGTGTCTATCTGTGCATGCCACTGAGGGAGCTTGTACCATGTGCCATGAAGAATGTACCCACATTTCTACACCAGTAAATCTGTAATTAGCGTATAACAGATCTACAAGCTCACAAGCCTGGAGTCTGGTAAACCATCGCGAACGTGTGAGTGCTGGGTGGGCGTTTTGCAGAAAAGCCAAAAAGTGCAAGAGCCAATCAGCGTCTGCACTCAGATCAGGGTCTGCTGATTGACAGACAGACACTTCCAATGTTTGGCTTCTGCAAAACACCAATCTAGTGCTTGGGGGTCAGTCCTCCGTGACCTCCATTGGCTCCCCATCAAACACAGAATTGATTTCAAAGTACTTCTCACCACCTACAAGTCTCTGCACAACCTGGCTCCCCCCTACCTCTCCGCCCTCCTCGAACCACACGCACCATCCCGCTCCCTCAGGTCCAGCGATGCCGGCCTCCTGGTGATTCCCAAGAAGATCAGGCTCAAAACCTGGGGCGACAGGGCCTTCTCTGTGGCCGCCCCTACCCTCTGGAATGCCCTCCCCAAACAGATCCGGGATGCCCCCTCACTCCCCACCTTCAAAACCGCACTAAAAACCCACCTGTTCAGACTAGCATTCCCCAGCTGATGTGTTTTTAACTTGTTACTTGTAATGTTTTACTGGTTTTATTCTTATCTTTTTTTCTTCTAATAAAGTTGTCCTTTTCTCTTGTTCCCCCCCCCCCCCCCCCCGCCCCCACACATGTAAAGCGTCTTTGGGTATTAGAAAAGCGCTATAGAAGTCCCAGATATTATTATTATTATTAGAAGACGCATGATAATGTGAATTAACGTGACCGGGACGGTTTACCAGGCTAACACGCCTATAGAATATAGGCCCAGACGGTTAGCTCAACCGTCTGGGCACCTAGAGGCTGCTGAGCCAGCCTGACGGCGTGCCGCGGGTTCGACTCCCGATCCCGACAGCCTTTGCCGCGTGTCCCCCCCCCCCCACCTCTCCCCATTTCCTGTCACACTACTGTCATCCTATCAATAAAGGCAGAAAAAAGCAAAAAAGCAAAAAAAAACAAGCATGTAGAATAGATCTGTCATAGATCTGTCATAGATCTGTCATAGATCTGTCATTAATAGATCTGTCATTTGTGCCATTTGGAAATCCTGACATGACATGCCCAAAACAGGAACGCCAGGTTCTCCCTAATTGGTTCTTTGTTCCACTGGCAGGAGATAGTCCTGGTGGTGTTCTTCGGTGTGGAATACTTTGTTCGTCTCTGGTCAGCAGGCTGCCGGAGTAAATATGTCGGCTTCTGGGGAAGGCTACGCTTCGCCAGGAAACCAATCTCCATTATAGGTTTGTAAATGAAGAAAAAATCACACCCAGTGAGTGTGAAGTCACACAGTAGTATAGGGGTCTTCTCGAATCCACTCGGGCATTACCTGAATTCCAAGGTAATAGAACCGATACCGATATCACCCAGAGTGATTTTGATAAAATATGGATCTGACCCGTACAGGTCTCGGTCCTGTCGGGTATTTTGGGAATCGGGTGACCCGTGAAGAGCCCTACGCTGCGTGTGTACGCTGCGGCTGTACACACAAGGCATTCACATGAAGTTCAAACAGAACACATATACCATTCTGCTAATTCCCTGCTAGGTCAGAACCATGTCAACAGCAGAAACAATAATACTACTCATTCACTAGCAAGGACCACACGACCAATCAAATCAATAGCGTTTAAGAGTATTTTTATTGAATAGAACCGATGAAACCTAATTGAATAGAAATGGCGAAGGTCATCCATGCGCAGTCGTTGATGCCTCTGATGCCAAAGTTGTGGAGTTGGGATGCTTCGAAGGGGCCCCAGGGCTCTACGGATTGTACGGAAAGGAAAGAGAAGAAATAGGAAAAGTAGCGGGGTGGGTGGAAGGGATCAGAAGCGACTTGAACTTATGCTGGGAGCTCCATTAATGTGTTTCTCTCTGTCTCCATCCAGACCTGATTGTAGTTGTTGCCTCAATGATTGTACTGACAGTCGGCTCCAAGGGCCAGATGTTCGCCACTTCTGCTGTTAGGTAAGACACTGTGACTGTGTGCGTGCGTGCGTGCGTGCGTGCGTGCGTGCGTGCGTGCGTGCGTGCGTGCGTGCGTGTACACGTGCATGCGTGCGGGTGTGTGTGTGTGCTGGGGCGGTTCCTGGGGATCCCCAGGAAAAGTAGTAAAGGGACACTTTCCTGGGGTTCTTTATGTGTGTAATATGTGGTTTTAGATATTTTTGATTTTAGCAGTGAGCCCAGTGTCTCTGATGTCACGGGCTCACTGTTGACACTTACTTCCTGGACTTATATGTTGTCTCAGTAAGACAGCCCTCCCCCTATCCACAAGGAGGAGCAGTGCACCAAAGTATTGTGGGAATTGTAGTCCAGGAAGTAAGTGAGCCCAGTGTCCATGGCGAGCATGGTTCCTTCCTCGGGTTGAGTACAGAGTGACGTAGAGGGTGCGCTGTGACTGGCCAGTCGCTGTGATTGACAGCCTACACCTAAACCTAACCCTAACCTTAACCTCAGTAAAACTATACCTAAACCTAACCCTAACCTTAACCTCAGTAAAACTATACCTAAACCTAACCTCAGTAAACTATACCTAAAGCTAACCTCAGTAAAACTAAACGCAGTGGCTGGGGGCGTTTCCAAGAACCCGGAAGAACGACGGAATCCGCGGAAGATCCCCTCCTCGCGTGTCCATGACATCAGAGACTGCTAAAATTTAAAATATCTAACATCTTTATGTGTTCTAAATCTTCTAAACGTCATTAACATTTTTTAAAAATATATATATTTTTTAATAATTTAGATATATATATTTTTTATTTACACAAATCTAGAGGGATTCGTTTCCTGCAGATCTTACGTATGCTGCATGTGGACCGACAAGGAGGAACCTGGCGTCTCCTCGGCTCCGTCGTCTTCATCCATCGGCAGGTACGTCTCCTCGGCTCCGTTGTCTTCATCCATCGGCAGGTACGTCTCCTCGGCTCCGTTGTCTTCATCCATCGGCAGGTACGTCTCCTCGGCTCCGTTGTCTTCATCCATCGGCAGGTACGTCTCCTAGGCTCCGTCGTCTTCATCCATCGGCAGGTACGTCTCCTCGGCTCCGTTGTCTTCATCCATCGGCAGGTACGTCTCCTCGGCTCCGTTGTCTTCATCCATCGGCAGGTACGTCTCCTAGGCTCCGTTGTCTTCATCCATCGGCAGGTACGTCTCCTCGGCTCCGTTGTCTTCATCCATCGGCAGGTACGTCTCCTAGGCTCCGTTGTCTTCATCCATCGGCAGGTACGTCTCCTCGGCTCCGTTGTCTTCATCCATCGGCAGGTACGTCTCCTCGGCTCCGTTGTCTTCATCCATCGGCAGGTACGTCTCCTAGGCTCCGTTGTCTTCATCCATCGGCAGGTACGTCTCCTCGGCTCCGTTGTCTTCATCCATCGGCAGGTACGTCTCCTCGGCTCCGTTGTCTTCATCCATCGGCAGGTACGTCTCCTCGGCTCCGTTGTCTTCATCCATCGGCAGGTACGTCTCCTAGGCTCCGTTGTCTTCATCCATCGGCAGGTACGTCTCCTAGGCTCCGTTGTCTTCATCCATCGGCAGGTACGTCTCCTAGGCTCCGTCGTCTTCATCCATCGGCAGGTACGTCTCCTAGGCTCCAATGTCTTCATCCATCGGCAGGTACGTCTCCTCGGCTCCGTTGTCTTCATCCATCGGCAGGTACGTCTCCTCGGCTCCGTTGTCTTCATCCATCGGCAGGTACGTCTCCTCGGCTCCGTTGTCTTCATCCATCGGCAGGTACGTCTCCTAGGCTCCGTTGTCTTCATCCATCGGCAGGTACGCTACGGCACAGGTTCCCAAACCTTTTCATGTCAAGGACCCCCAAATTGACACTAATTAGCCCCGCGGACCCCCATTTGAAAAGCTATGCCTGGGACCCCCCATAAGAGAAGATTTTTACGGATCTAGCAGAGATTCTCAACCCGTTTAATTTCAAGGACCCCCCCTGTTTGACATGCATTAGTCTACGGACCCCCATTTAATCGCATTTCTATCTCTGGGACCTCCAATTTAAATGGTAAAATCAATGTTAACAGTTTGACGGCCGCTAATTGTTTAATGCGCTTAATTCGCCGTTTTAAAATAATTAAAAAGTAACAGCGGATTTATCCGGGACCTGATGACGAGGCCGTTGCGTTATGATGATGAAACCGGAAATCAAGTCATCATCTGGGCTGCTAGGGCTTCTGGGAAATTGAGCTCAATGTAAGTGGACAGGGGGTTTGTTTGGACTACAACGCCTCATGGAGGCGGATCCTGTAGCGCATTGTAATGGCCGCTGGTGTGGATGATCATAACATGCCGACGGACCATTTTTCCGGATGTTTGTGGTTGAAAGCTGCAAATACTTCAGCGTATGCTCTAAAGGTAATAAAACAATCTCGGCAGCGTAGAATATTTGATTAAATAGTGGGTAACGCGTTTTATGGAGTCAAACTGTTAATTTAACAGGGTCCATTTGGTTCCATTTGTTTTGTACACTCATTTGTACACCATTTGTACACTTGTTTGGTTCAAATATCTTAGCCATTTTTATAGCACAACCAATATAGGTTAGGCTTATGGATTATTTTGGTTTATATTAGGACAATCGAGCAGGCGGCGTCACATCCGCTTTATCCTCTGATCATTGACAGAGCGCTATATAAATCTGAGCTATTATTATTATTATTAGAGCTTCCACCCCCAGCAAACTGAGTTAATACACTGTAAAAAATAATATCTGGCTAACTTTTAACACCCTTCAATCCTACATCTATAGGAAGATTGTTGGCAAATTGGAGATACAGTAAGAGGTTTCTGCCCGACAGCAACACTTCCCGTGTCATGTATTTGTGGACATGCATTTTCAGGAACTGATTACGACCTTGTACATCGGCTTCCTGGGTTTGATCTTCTCCTCCTACTTTGTGTACCTGGCAGAGAAGGACGCCGTGGACAGCAATGGCGTTGCGGAGTTTGGCAGCTACGCTGACGCCCTGTGGTGGGGAATTGTAGGTACATGTATGTGGGATCGGATTATACCAACATGAACGTGCCTGTCGCAAAGCAAAGCTGAAGGACCCCTAACTCTAAACTCCTCCTATGATTTTCGCAAGCGAAGAATAAGCCATCGTATTGTACTATAGTTACTAGTGGCGAAATGGTACACAAATGGCATACAAATAAGCGCAGTCCCCCTATAAATTACTTGTGCTATGTAAGTGTCAAAATGTTCAGAAAATTGTGTGGCTTGTGGTAGCCTGAGGTCCACCTATGCTTTCTATGGCATAGGCAGCTCCCGGCAGGAGACTAATTAATTCTGTATTTAAGTCCGACGTCATTTTGTAGTCCTACGTTACGTTACGTCCGGGTCCAATTAAGTGGCACCGGCTCCCGTCCGCTTCTCATTGTAAATAGAGAACGAAAATACATCGCATAGATGCAACTGGGACGTATATCCTCAGTGATGTATCCCAAGGTCATCAGGGTTTCGGGTCTCGCGAACATCATACCCCTCACTCGGGTGACCCAGCCGGGGTGATCAAGTCCCGACTTACGTCCCAGTAGCTACCCTCGATCAGACCCACTAGGGAAAGACAGGGCCACACAATCCGTTGGAACCACTCCGGAACTACTATGCCGGGACTGAGAGGTACAATTCTGGCATGTGGAGGGACTAGGCTCTGTGGGTTGCCTCCTGTCCGGGCCCCTCCTACGTCTCACCAGGTCCACTCCTGCTCTCACCAGGAGTACCGCGAGGACCTGTGCGTTGCACCAGACTCACAGCACCAGACACTTCATTCAGGAGTGGTGGATTCTTGAGCCGCAATGGTTCTGCAGGCTCCACCACTGGGCAACGGTAGTACTGCAGGCTCCACTTGCGGCTCGAATAGAATATCTAAACGCGTGAATCTTTTTACAATGACGTTATTTTTCAGAAAGGAAGCAATTGAGGGTTATAATGGGTCTTAATGCTTCCAACTCGAGTAGAATTATTAATGTTCTGTGCAAGTGTCCATGACAAAGAAAATATATGATGTGGAGACAATAAAGACATTATTATAAACATTATTATCATTATTATTGAAGGTGGTAACAGTCCATTTGCTCAGTACAATATTTCGGGGGCATATTTAGAATGTGTGCAGGCTTGAGTATGTTGAATCTAGTTTGCATTTAATGAGGATTTAGTTGACACAATGAAATAAAATGGCGATAGTATTCCGTGTGGGGCAGACGGCCTGTCACAGCCAGATTTGGGAGACCAGTAGCTTTGTTGTTGCGAGGAAAGCGGTAAAATGAGACTTTCATGGTTGTTTTCGTCTCAGATTTAGTCCGACGGAGCGTCACAATATAACTATAATAATAATATAACCCTATATATAATAATAATATAACCCTATAATAAAGGGACACGAAAGCGACACAAAAGTAGGACCCGGAAGTATCTCTGGAGCGGGCGCTTACGGCTGAAATACTGAATTAGAGCGACAGAGAGAGAGGAGTGTGTGTGTGCAGGGCCGGTCCTGAGCAATCTGGCGCCCCAAGCAGGATTTTTCGCGGCGCCCCCAAAAAAAATGTTTTTTTTGTTTGTTTTTTTGCGCCCCTCCCCCATGGCGCTCGAAGCCGCTGCTTCGTCGGCCTGTAGGAAGAACCGGGCCTGTGTGTGTGTGTGTGTGTGTGTGTGTGTGTACGGGTGAGCGTGTGTGTGTGTGTGTGTGTGTGTGTGTGTGTGTACGGGTGTGCGTGTGTGCGTCAATTTAACAAAGGTGCAGACGATCAGAAATCAGCAGAGAGTGATCGACGTACTACTCTATGCCGAATTGAAGAGACTTTTTTTTCTCTCCCTGGAAATAAAAACGTCTGGGTTTCCGAGGCTAGGCTTGTGGTGATTGGGTCCAATATTTAGTTCAGTGACCATGGGGCTAAATAATGGTTTAGAGAGAACCACTGGTATCATGCTGCTGTCTGTACAGTCATACAGTAGGATGTATTACACTCCACAAGGCCTGTGGCTTCATTGCATAACGTGCTATTATCTTTCCGAAGGTGACTGTGACCACTATAGGATACGGAGACAAAGTTCCACAGACTTGGGTCGGCAAAACCATCGCATCCTGCTTCTCAGTCTTTGCCATCTCATTCTTTGCTCTGCCTGCTGTAAGTACGGTACAAGACAGTGCTTCAGACGAGTGTTCATCTCATTAACAAACAAATAGTAAAAAAATAAAATGTTGTTTTTTTTTTACCATGAGTGACTTATTTTGGCCTATGAGTTGATAATACATACAGTATATGTTGTTTTGGTTTGGCTTCTATTGTACTTCTCAATCTGGGATAATGAGTAATGGTAATTGTGGCTTGGATAAGCTTCAATATGTGTATACACAGGCTTCAGTACATGTCTGGTGTTTCACAGCAGTGAAACAGAGAGCAGTGGAATAGAGTAAAGAGTGTATTTGTGGTGCTGGGATCATAGAGGATGCAGTGAAGCTTACCGTGCTGTTTGATCACAGGGAATCCTGGGCTCAGGGTTCGCCCTGAAGGTGCAACAGAAGCAGAGACAGAAACATTTCAACAGACAGATCCCTGCAGCTGCCATCCTGATCCAGGTGAGTCCCTAGCCCTAGGGTCAGGGACCCTAACCCTAGGGTTAGGGTCAGGGACCCTAGGTCCCTGACCCTAACCCTAGGGTTAGGGTCCCTGACCCTAACCCTAGGGTTAGGGACCCTAACCCTGACCCTAACCCTAATCCTGATCCAGGTGAGTCCAATGACACTTGGACTAGGAAACGAGGGGTGGGAAATGTGCTCACATCATTTACTTAAGTAAAATGAACATCACCTCAGGGTGGGACCATAAAATGAACATCACCTCAGGGTGGGACCATAAAATCCTAAATACAAAACTGAAATCCTGCTCGTACCTAACCTCGCCTCACCGGGCTTTCCACTTTTGGTCTCTGTTCCAAAAGTGCCGTGTGAACCGTTCTGGAACGGATGATATCGCTACGTCATGTTGTAGTCATTGTTTTGTAGTCATCAGGCAGGAACAATCAAACAGAACTTCCTTTTCCCTCAAACCGGAAGAATAACAATAAAAGCTCTCGTACGTAGCCTGTAGCTTTTATTGAGAAAAATTGGTTTAAGGGAAAAGGAAGTTCCGGAAGATTGATGACTACAAAACAATACTACAACATGACGTATCGATATCATCCGCTCCCGACCGGTTCATAAACCCGAAATGGAATGGTGCCCAGGCTAGCTCATACCTAACATAGGGAACCAAACATATAAATATTGAATCCAAATACTTATATTCGGGGGTCCTTGACATGAAAATGTTTGATAACCACTGATATAGAAACATAAGGCTTTTCAGAAAAATGTCATGATTTAGAAGGCATTTTTAAAATTGGAATTCGACGTCAGGCATAAAGGTAATTCTAAAACAGATCAGACTACTGGTGGTTGGAGGCTGGCTAGGATGAAGAAGTGTACTGGACACACAGGCAGCTTTATAGTGGAGTCCAACACAGCAGCCAATTTCCAGCCTGGTTATTTTTTTATCGTCGATAGGATGCACATGATACATAATGCTTCTATTTCTATCTACAGCATTGACGGCTTACGAAGTTACGAATACATTATGCACAGAGCGCCAGGTCGGATAGTTAACCTAATTACCGTATGTACGTGTTCTCTAACTCTTACCTGTATCTTTGTTCCATTACCTACTGTGGTGCTGCTATGACAACTGAACCGGATAGAATAAAGGTCTATCCGTCCAAACTATCATCATCGGAATGACTTGAATTTTAATCCTGATTACTTCCACAAGTAGGAATGATTCATTAGTTTGATGAATGTATTCTCTGGGCTGTCCCTGCAGACCTCGTGGAGGTGTTTTAATGTATTCTCTGGGCTGTCCCTGCAGACCTCGTGGAGGTGTTTTAATGTATTCTCTGGGCTGTCCCTGCAGACCTCGTGGAGGTGTTTTAATGTATTCTCTGGGCTGTCCCTGCAGACCTCGTGGAGGTGTTTTAATGTATTCTCTGGGCTGTCCCTGCAGACCTCGTGGAGGTGTTTTGATGAATGTATTCTCTGGGCTGTCCCTGCAGACCTCGTGGAGGTGTTTTGATGAATGTATTCTCTGGGCTGTCCCTGCAGACCTCGTGGAGGTGATGAATGTATTCTCTGGGCTGTCCCTGCAGACCTCGTGGAGGTGTTTTTATGTATTCTCTGGGCTGTCCCTGCAGACCTCGTGGAGGTGTTTTAATGTATTCTCTGGGATGTCCCTGCAGACCTCGTGGAGGTGTTTTAATGTATTCTCTGGGCTGTCCCTGCAGACTAATGTATTCTCTGGGCTGTCCCTGCAGACCTCGTGGAGGTGATGAATGTATTCTCTGGGCTGTCCCTGCAGACCTCTGTCCCCGCTGTCCTCTGTCCCTGACCTCTGTCCCTGCAGACCTCTGTCCCTGCTGTCCTCTGTCCCTGACCTCTGTCCCTGCTGTCCCTGCAGACCTCGTGGAGGTGTTTTGATGAATGTATTCTCTGGGCTGTCCCTGCAGACCTCGTGGAGGTGTTTTGATGAATGTATTCTCTGGGCTGTCCCTGCAGACCTCGTGGAGGTGTTTTAATGTATTCTCTGGGCTGTCCCTGCAGACCTCGTGGAGGTGTTTTAATGTATTCTCTGGGCTGTCCCTGCAGACCTCGTGGAGGTGATTAATGTATTCTCTGGGCTGTCCCTGCAGACCTCGTGGAGGTGTTTTGATGAATGTATTCTCTGGGCTGTCCCTGCAGACCTCTGTCCCTGCTGTCCTCTGTCCCTGACCTCTGTCCCTGCTGTCCCTGCAGACCTCGTGGAGGTGTTTTGCCGTGGAGAACCCTGACTCGGCCACCTTCAAGCTGTTCCTGAGAAAGAGGCCTCTGCTTCCCTCCACTCGCACCTCGGTGTCCAGCCCAAAGCCCAAGAAATCGGTCAGCTTCTATATGTGTGCGTGTGCGTGCGTGTGCGTGTGTGCGTGCGTGAGAACATGTATAGGCCCTATGGGTTTTTTTTTTCATACAAAAACACTGTAGAATATTATAACAATAATGGTTGTTGTGAAACTGAAGGAACTTTTCGTCCAAAACTGTAACTTTTCAGGATTCAAATTCAAAGTAGTAGATCGACAAGCTCAAAATGTGTCTTTTGCGCTGCGCTTCGAGCTTGTAGATCTACTACTTTTGATGTTTTTGTGATGCTGACATTTTTGTGACTCTGTAGTATGATCAAGTAGGGCGTTACTTTATGAAACCCCCCCCCACCACAAAATAGTGTAAATATGGAGATAAGAAACGACTGTATCGCAGTAGCGTTATGGCCAGGTTCCCCCGTAAATATGGCAGCAACGTTGAGGTACGCTCCAGCAGCCAGATGGGGGTCGGCGACCTATTACATATCATTTCTGGGGTCCTTGACATGAAATATTGAGCACCAGTGATATAGAAACATAGGTATTTCAGAAAACTGTCATGTCTGTGATTGCTGCACGCAAGCAATTGTGACGTGCGTGTGTGCGTGTGCGTGTGCGTGTGCGTGTGCGTGTGCGTGTGTGTGTGTGTGTGTGCGTGTGCGTGTGTGTGTGTGTGTGTGTGCGTATGCGTGCGTGCTGCGTGCGTGCGTGCGTGCGTGCGTGCGTGCGTGCGTGCGTGCGTGCGTGCGTGCGTGCGTGCGTGCGTGCGTGCGTGTGTGTGTTGGACAGGTGAAGATCAGGAGGAAACTGAGGAGTGCAGACGACAGCCCCACGTCTCCCACCATCCCCAGCATCACCTACGACTCTGTGTTCGACAGCGGCACCGACGTGTACAGCACCGTGGGAACAGGTACCGTACCTGAACACCAGTCTTTACAACAGTGGTTCTCAAACATCAAGGAACCCCATATCGAGGAGGGAATTCGGTATAGCTTGAAACTTATGAAATAAAGAACTCATGTTGCTATGATTAGGTGATGTAATGATGATGTAAAAACAAACAATGTCAAAACAAACGTTAAATTCTCTTTATTGTTAATGGGATTTAATACGGCGTATATACTGAAGAGAAGTGCATTAGCGCATTAGAGCAAGTAAGATTAATCTAATAAAAACCAATCTAATTAGGGACTATCTGTAGAAGTATACTTGGATTCAAGTGTGATTGACCAGCTCCATGTGTCCCTTTTAAGCCCCAAGGTTCTCCCTAAGGTAACAGAGCCACGGGCAGCAGAAGGAGATTAGGAGATTAGCATTTCATTGAATAATTAATTTTATACTTGAATAATCCTCCTAACCATGAATTTCATTGAAACCATGAAAATATCAACTTTTGATCCCTTTTTATTTCACATTATCTTTGTTCTTCTCAGATGAGAAATATGACACTGATCTGCCTGGCATTATGTGAGATTAGCTGCAAACAGACACACAGACATAGACACAGACAGACAGTCAGACACACAGGCACACACACGCACAGACACACAGGCACGCACAGACACACAGGCACACGCACGCACAGGCACGCACAGGCACACGCACGCACAGACACACAGGCACGCACAGACACACGCACGCACAGACACACAGGCACACGCACGCACAGACACACAGGCGCACAGACACACAGGCACACGCACGCACAGACACACAGGCACAAACACGCACAGACACACAGGCACACGCACACGCACGCACAGACACACAGGCACACACCCTCACAGACACACAGGCACACGCACGCACAGACACACAGGCACACGCACGCACAGACACACAGGCACACGCACGCACAGACACACAGGCACACGCACGCACAGACACACAGGCACACGCCCTCACAGACACACAGGCACACGCACGCACAGACACACAGGCACACGCACTCACAGACACACAGGCACACGCACGCACAGACACACAGGCACACACCCTCACAGACACACAGGCACACACCCTCACAGACACACAGGCACACGCACGCACAGACACACAGGCACACGCCCTCACAGACACACAGACACACGCACGCACAGACACACAGGCACGCACAGACACACAGGCACACGCACGCACAGACACACAGGCACGCACAGACACACGCACGCACAGACACACAGGCACGCACAGACACATGCACGCACAGACACACAGGCACGCACAGACACACAGGCACGCACAGACACACAGGCACACGCACGCACAGACACACAGGCACACGCACGCACAGACACACAGGCACACACACGCACAGACACACAGGCACACGCACGCACAGACACACAGGCACGCACAGACACACAGGCACACGCCCTCACAGACACACAGGCACACGCAGGCACAGACACACAGGCACACGCACGCACAGACACACACGCACAGACACGCACAGACACACAGGCACACGCACTCACAGACACACAGGCACGCACAGACACACAGGCACACAGGCACACCCACAGACAGGCACGTGCACAGACAGACACACAGGCACGCACACGCACAGACACACAGGCACACGCACTCACAGGCACACAGGCACGCACAGACTGACACACAGGGCAGGCCGACGGCCTGCTCTCCTGGAGGAGATAAAGAATGAATAAATAAAATAATGAAATGTAGCCAACATGCACGCATTGCTTTTCCTATACATTTTGCCGTGGCCGTACCAGCGTGGCCGTACCAGCGTGGCCGTACCAGCGTGGCCGTACCAGCGTGGCCGTACCAGCGTATCCGGCGCTGTGGTGCCAGGCGGGACGTGGGGGATGGAGGAGTTCATTTAAATGTTAAAAAAATCACCCATACAAAACATTTGTTCACTGCTTGATTGATTGATTGAATACTTTAACAGTTTGCAAAAGGTACAGTTATACAATTATGTTAAAAGCATAACAGGAAAAGCTCAGAGGGCTTGTTTCCATTGTGGTATTCAGTATGAATGAGAGATGGAGGAGATGTTTCCATTGTGGTATTCAGTATGAATGAGAGATGGACTCAGAGGGCTTGTTTCCATTGTGGTATTCAGTATGAATGAGAGATGGAGGAGATGTTTCCATTGTGGTATTCAGTATGAATGAGAGATGGACTCAGAGGGCTTGTTTCCATTGTGGTATTCAGTATGAATGAGAGATGGAGGAGATGTTTCCATTGTGGTATTCAGTATGAATGAGAGATGGACTCAGAGGGCTTGTTTCCATTGTGGTATTCAGTATGAATGAGAGATGGAGGAGATGTTTCCATTGTGGTATTCAGTATGAATGAGAGATGGACTCAGAGGGCTTGTTTCCATTGTGGTATTCAGTATGAATGAGAGATGGAGGAGATGTTTCCATTGTGGTATTCAGTATGAATGAGAGATGGACTCAGAGGGCTTGTTTTCATTGTGGTATTCAGTATGAATGAGAGATGGAGGAGATGTTTCCATTGTGGTATTCAGTATGAATGAGAGATGGACTCAGAGGGCTTGTTTCCATTGTGGTATTCAGTATGAATGAGAGATGGAGGAGATGTTTCCATTGTGGTATTCAGTATGAATGAGAGATGGACTCAGAGGGCTTGTTTCCATTGTGGTATTCAGTATGAATGAGAGATGGAGGAGATGTTTCCATTGTGGTATTCAGTATGAATGAGAGATGGACTCAGAGGGCTTGTTTCCATTGTGGTATTCAGTATGAATGAGAGATGGAGGATATGAATCCTTAACACAAGCAGCGCCGGGATTTCTTTCAAAATAGCAGCTCTGGGTGCAGCGCAGATATGGCAGCTTTTACTCTACCCCACCCCCCACCTCCCCGTTCCGACCAAAAAAAAACAAAGATAAAGTCGCTGGATAATCCCTCACGTTCATATTTTAAACGAGAGGCATGTTGAAGTCAGAAATGAAGAGCTTAGTATATCCATCTGGTCAAAACCACGGAGAGCTCCCTAGATTAGGAGATACGAGCCTTTCTTTCTGAGCCGTAAACAGGGAAGTGAACGACAACGTGCATGCGTGAAGAGCAAGGAGTATGGTGCAGAAGGAGAGGCCAACCCCCCACAAAAAGAAAAAAATGCGCTAGGACGTGTGTACACGTCCTCGCAATCCATCCGTTGGATTAGCTATGATGTTTCCACACGTCGTACGGTCTAAATTGGTTAAAATGCACACTTTTCACCCCAAATTCCAATTCCAGTTTGTTATATTGCACCTTGTCTGCGTGTGTGACGGGTGTCTGTGTGTGTGTGTGTGCGCACGTGCGTGTGTGTGTGTGTGCACATGCGTGCGTGCGTTTCCTAAACAGTCCATTTAAACTGTGCAGATGTCTTTCTTGCAGTATTTAATCCATTGAGACCTGGAACGCATCCATGTCACGTTAGCGTTTAACCACATTAACCATTAACCCATTTTGGGGCGGGAACCCCTTTTGGTGTTTTAAACATTGTTATAATTTAGCTATTGAAAAATAGCAGATCTACAAGCTCATAGCGCGCCACCGAGTGGCGCGCTATGAGCTTGTAGGTCTGCTATTTTTGAAAAATCGTTAAAATGTGCCTCAAATCTTTCCGAAAATTGTCATGATTTAGAAAACTTTTTTTTTTTAATTTCGACGTCAGGCCTGAATGGGTTAACTTGAAGTGTGACGTCTCTACCTATGTGGTCTTCCTCTGTAACTTGGAATGGTTTACATTTACAGCCATCTGCTGTGTTGATGAAATGCATGAGCTTTCTGCTGTGATTAGGCCGCGTGCTGAGCCAGATGCTGAGACAACCTTCTGCTTCTTAATGGAGAAAAAACTAATAGACATAAACATGCCTTTTGTAAATGCAGTAACTATTAACCACTTCAGTCCCTATTTTAGCCAAATGTTCGCCCCCAGGGGCGACTGTGGCTCAAGAGGTAGAGCAGGTCGTCCAATGATCCATGGGTCGGCGGTTCGAATCCCGGCTCCTCCTGGCTACATGTCGAAGTGTCCTTGGGCAAGACACTGAACCCCAAATTGCTCCCGATGTGCTGGTTGGTGCCTTGCATGGCTTCCGCCGCAATCGGTGTATGAATGTGTGTATGAATGGGTGAATGTAATGCACAATCTATGTAAAGCGCCTTGGATAAAGGCGCTATATAAATGCACCATTTACCATTTACCATTTACCAGAATAGGGATAGGGTGCTGTTACTTCTGAATGCCCTGTCTGTCTGTCTCATTCTGAATGCCCTGTCTGTCTGTCTCATTCTGAATGCCCTGTCTGTCTGTCTCATTCTGAATGCCCTGTCTGTCTGTCTCATTCTGAATGCCCTGTCTGTCTGTCTCATTCTGAATGCCCTGTCTGTCTGTCTCATTCTGAATGCCCTGTCTGTCTGTCTCATTCTGAATGCCCTGTCTGTCTGTCTCATTCTGAATGCCCTGTCTGTCTCATTCTGAATGTCCTGTCTGTCTGTCTCATTCTGAATGTCCTGTCTGTCTGTCTCATTCTGAATGACCTGTCTGTCTGTCTCATTCTGAATGCCCTGTCTGTCTGTCTCATTCTGAATGTCCTGTCTGTCTGTCTCATTCTGAATGCCCTGTCTGTCTGTCTCATTCTGAATGTCCTGTCTGTCTGTCTCATTCTGAATGTCCTGTCTGTCTGTCTCATTCTGAATGACCTGTCTGTCTGTCTCATTCTGAATGCCCTGTCTGTCTGTCTGTCTCATTCTGAATGTCCTGTCTGTCTGTCTCATTCTGAATGTCCTGTCTGTCTCATTCTGAATGTCCTGTCTGTCTGTCTCATTCTGAATGCCCTGTCTGTCTGTCTCATTCTGAATGCCCTGTCTGTCTGTCTCATTCTGAATGTCCTGTCTGTCTGTCTCATTCTGAATGTCCTGTCTGTCTGTCTCATTCTGAATGTCCTGTCTGTCCGTCTCATTCTGAATGCCCTGTCTGTCTGTCTCATTCTGAATGCCCTGTCTGTCTCATTCTGAATGCCCTGTCTGTCTCATTCTGAATGTCCTGTCTGTCTGTCTCATTCTGACTGCCCTGTCTGTCTCATTCTGAATGCCCTGTCTGTCTCATTCTGAATGCCCTGTCTGTCTGTCTCATTCTGACTGCCCTGTCTGTCTCATTCTGAATGCCCTGTCTGTCTGTCTCATTCTGACTGCCCTGTCTGTCTCATTCTGAATGCCCTGTCTGTCTCATTCTGAATGCCCTGTCTGTCTCATTCTGAATGCCCTGTCTGTCTCATTCTGAATGTCCTGTCTGTCTCATTCTGAATGTCCTGTCTGTCTCATTCTGAATGTCCTGTCTGTCTGTCTCATTCTGAATGCCCGTCTGTCTGTCTCATTCTGAATGCCCTGTCTGTCTCATTCTGAATGCCCTGTCTGTCTCATTCTGAATGCCCTGTCTGTCTGTCTCATTCTGAATGCCCTGTCTGTCTCATTCTGAATGCCCTGTCTGTCTGTCTCATTCTGAATGCCATGTCTGTCTCATTCTGAATGCCCTGTCTGTCTGTCTCATTCTGAATGCCCTGTCTGTCTCATTCTGAATGCCCTGTCTGTCTGTCTCATTCCTGCACATGTCCTGCACATGTCCAATCACTGTCACTGACCTCTAATCCAATCACAGCCACTGCATGCAACCTCTCATCCAATCACTGTCACTGACCTCTAATCCAATCACAGCCACTGCATGCAACCTCTCATCCAATCACTGTCACTGACCTCTAATCCAATCACAGCCACTGCATGCGACCTCTCATCCAATCACTGTCACTGACCTCTAATCCAATCACAGCCACTGCATGCGACCTCTCATCCAATCACTGTCACTGACCTCTAATCCAATCACAGCCACTGCATGCGACCTCTCATCCAATCACTGTCACTGACCTCTAATCCAATCACAGCCACTGCATGCAACCTCTCATCCAATCACTGTCACTGACCTCTAATCCAATCACAGCCACTGCATGCGACCTCTCATCCAATCACTGTCACTGACCTCTAATCCAATCACAGCCACTGCATGCGACCTCTCATCCAATCACTGTCACTGACCTCTAATCCAATCACAGCCACTGCATGCGACCTCTCATCCAATCACTGTCACTGACCTCTAATCCAATCACAGCCACTGCATGCGACCTCTCATCCAATCACTATCACTGACCTCTCATCCAATCATCCAGTCACCGTATTCTCATCCTGTCACTGTCTTTTTTAACGTCCAACTGATGGACTAAGTGTCCAAACACCGGCTGTGTCCAAAATCACTTACCGTACTACAATGCTACCGTACTACAATGCTATTATGTGAGATTAGCTGCAAACAGACACACAGACATAGACACAGACAGACAGTCAGACACACAGGCACACACACGCACAGACACACAGGCACGCACAGACACACAGGCACACGCACGCACAGGCACGCACAGGCACACGCACGCACAGACACACAGGCACGCACAGACACACGCACGCACAGACACACAGGCACACGCACGCACAGACACACAGGCACACGCACGCACAGACACACAGGCACACGCACGCACAGACACACAGGCACAAACACGCACAGACACACAGGCACACGCACACGCACGCACAGACACACAGGCACACACCCTCACAGACACACAGGCACACGCACGCACAGACACACAGGCACACGCACGCACAGACACACAGGCACACGCACGCACAGACACACAGGCACACGCACAGACACACAGGCACACGCCCTCACAGACACACAGGCACACGCACGCACAGACACACAGGCACACGCACTCACAGACACACAGGCACACGCACGCACAGACACACAGGCACACACCCTCACAGACACACAGGCACACACCCTCACAGACACACAGGCACACGCACGCACAGACACACAGGCCCTGTCTGTCTGTCTCATTCTGAATGCCCTGTCTGTCTGTCTCATTCTGAATGTCCTGTCTGTCTGTCTCATTCTGAATGTCCTGTCTGTCTGTCTCATTCTGAATGTCCTGTCTGTCCGTCTCATTCTGAATGCCCTGTCTGTCTGTCTCATTCTGAATGCCCTGTCTGTCTCATTCTGAATGCCCTGTCTGTCTCATTCTGAATGCCCTGTCTGTCTCATTCTGAATGCCCTGTCTGTCTCATTCTGAATGCCCTGTCTGTCTGTCTCATTCTGAATGCCCTGTCTGTCTCATTCTGAATGCCCTGTCTGTCTGTCTCATTCTGACTGCCCTGTCTGTCTCATTCTGAATGCCCTGTCTGTCTGTCTCATTCTGACTGCCCTGTCTGTCTCATTCTGAATGCCCTGTCTGTCTCATTCTGAATGCCCTGTCTGTCTCATTCTGAATGCCCTGTCTGTCTCATTCTGAATGTCCTGTCTGTCTCATTCTGAATGTCCTGTCTGTCTCATTCTGAATGTCCTGTCTGTCTCATTCTGAATGTCCTGTCTGTCTGTCTCATTCTGAATGCCCGTCTGTCTGTCTCATTCTGAATGCCCTGTCTGTCTCATTCTGAATGCCCTGTCTGTCTCATTCTGAATGTCCTGTCTGTCTCATTCTGAATGTCCTGTCTGTATCATTCTGAATGTCCTGTCTGTCTCATTCTGAATGTCCTGTCTGTCTGTCTCATTCTGAATGCCCTGTCTGTCTGTCTCATTCTGAATGCCCTGTCTGTCTGTCTCATTCTGAATGCCATGTCTGTCTCATTCTGAATGCCCTGTCTGTCTGTCTCATTCTGAATGCCCTGTCTGTCTGTCTCATTCCTGCACATGTCCTGCACATGTCCAATCACTGTCACTGACCTCTAATCCAATCACAGCCACTGCATGCAACCTCTCATCCAATCACTGTCACTGACCTCTAATCCAATCACAGCCACTGCATGCGACCTCTCATCCAATCACTGTCACTGACCTCTAATCCAATCACAGCCACTGCATGCGACCTCTCATCCAATCACTGTCACTGACCTCTAATCCAATCACAGCCACTGCATGCGACCTCTCATCCAATCACTGTCACTGACCTCTAATCCAATCACAGCCACTGCATGCGACCTCTCATCCAATCACTGTCACTGACCTCTAATCCAATCACAGCCACTGCATGCGACCTCTCATCCAATCACTATCACTGACCTCTCATCCAATCATCCAGTCACCGTATTCTCATCCTGTCACTGTCTTTTTTAACGTCCAACTGATGGACTAAGTGTCCAAACACCGGCTGTGTCCAAAATCACTTACCGTACTACAATGCTACCGTACTACAATGCTACCGTACTACAATACCGTACTACAATACCGTACTACAATACCATACTACAATGCTACCGTACTACAATACCATACTACAATGCTACCGTACTACAAAACCGTACTACAATACCGTACTACAATGCTACCGTACTACAATACCGTACTACAATACCATACTACAATGCTACCGTACTACAAAACCGTACTACAATACCGTACTACAATGCTACCGTACTACAATACCGTACTACAATGCTACCGTACTACAATACCATACTACAATGCTACCGTACTACAAAACCGTACTACAATACCGTACTACAATGCTACCGTACTACAAAACCGTACTACAATACCATACTACAATGCTACCGTACTACAATACCATACTACAATGCTACCGTACTACAAAACCGTACTACAATACCGTACTACAATGCTACCGTACTACAATACCGTACTACAATACCGTACTACAATGCTACCATACTACAATACCGTACTACAATGCTGCATACATACAATAGTATCTTTCACTTACTACTACACACTATCAAATCATCACACATAATGTTGGGAAAGTGTCCCATCTGGTGGCCAGAAGATGTACTGCATGTTCCCGTTTACATGTCATCGGTTTCAACTAATATCTACCAAAAGGTGGAAGAGCCAATCAGCCAAACAGCGCTAGTTGCGAATGCAGTGAGCGATTTGTCTGTCACGCTGTGACACCACCCGCCCGCCACCAGAGGGCGCAGCTATCACACACAAAAAAACGCGCGCACACACACACACACACAGACACACACACACACACAGTAAAAAAAATAAAAAATAAAAAAAATAAAACATTAGAAAAAAGTACGTAATTTATTCTAATTGCTGTTATTGCAATTTACGAGCTGTGTTCGCTTCCCGCGTTCGCGTGTCTTACTTGTAGGGGCGATGCGGCATGACCAAAGGAATCCTGGCAAATTTTACGACCTACGGTTCAAGAGTTATAAGGCGAATTGTAAAGTGGGCTCTTATAGCGCCACCATGAGGCCGACTGATGTAATTATTCATTACATTAACATTATTATGAGCCTCCCCTCCAAGTGTTGCAACTGTAGCTCCGACGGTTTCTGAGAGAAAAATACTTGATGTGAGTTTTCACATTTTCCCATGTAAGTGGATGGGAATATTTAATTCACTAATAAATTCGTTATGAATGTATACTTTGTTAAATGGGAAAAATGGCTTCGTTAAGACCTCCATATTATTATGGTCAATGCCTGTGTGAAAAGTGGGAGTGATTGGTGCAGGCAGTGAGCAGCTACGACATGAATGTCTGACATTCATTCAGACATTGAGTTAATTATAGTATGATATGCTGATGATATGATGATATGATATGATGATGTGATTGATGGTGTTCTTCATCTCATGCTCTTCAGATGGTCAACAGTCTTGATGATGATATGATGATAAGATATGATGATATGATGATGATATGATGATGTGATTGATGGTGTTCTTCATCTCATGCTCTTCAGATGGTCAACAGTCTGATGATATGATGATGTGATTGATGGTGTTCTTCATCTCATGTCTCTTCAGATGGTCAACAGTCTTGATATGATGATATGATGATGATATGATGATGTGATTGATGGTGTTCTTCATCTCATGTCTCTTCAGATGGTCAACAGTCTTGGACGTCATTGTCTTCCGTTCAGTTTTGCTCGCCACCCCCAGGTAAGAACACTGTTCACGTTTATAGCCCCGTTTGGAACGTCATTATTCATATTCGCTCATATTTCGCTCCGAGACGAGGTCCACTGCGCTGGACCCCGGCGGGTGTCGGGTCCGCTGAAAGCAGTGTTGATTTCGTCGACTAAATTTAAGACAGAAAATGTTCGTCGACTACCTTTTTCCACTGACGAAAACTAAATGGAAACTTAATGAAAACTAAGCTATGATGACTAAAACTAAGACTAAATACACTGACAATTTCGTCAACAAATACAAACTAGACTAAAATGTTAGGAAGGGACTAGTGGACAAGAGATCCACTATAAGTCACACACACCCCTCCAAGCCAAGGTCAACAAATTATCTAACGTGATATAATGCCAGAGTCAGTGGTTCTCTCAAACATTTTGATGTCAACGACGACAACATTTATTTTTATTTGACCGCGGACCCCCATCAGATTGGTTTTGTGCCACATTGGACCCCCGTTTCTTTTTTTAAGAATAGCAGATGTACAAGCTCGTAAACTCGTCCCAAACTCTTCTCCCTTCTGGCTCCAAAACTGTGGAATGCACTCCCCGTTGTAGTCAGAACTGCAGCATCACTCCCAATCTTCCGCCGTAGTCTGAAAACCTCCATCATGGCCCATAGCACCTACCCCCTTAGACAGCACTTTTTAGACTTAGATAGCATTTGATACAGACTTATAGCATGTTATGTAGACAGCACAATAATTGCATTGTATGTAGTCATAGCACTTCATAGTATATATGTACAGCATAGTATAGTATATATGTATAGTTTATATGTACAGTGTCATTATATATATATGTTCTAGCTACGTTCTTAGCTTACGCATGTTTCTTGATAAATGCTTTTTATATATGTGATGTATTCCCATGCTTTTGTTCTTGCTAAATGTAAGTCGCTCTGGATTAAGAGCGTCTGCTAAATGCCTAAATTGTAAAATTGTAAATTGCAAAGTGACTGTGCTGTGAGCTTGTATCTGCTATTTTTTAATAGCCAACGTATAAAATATGGATCAAGCGGTTAACTGACTGTGATGCTGTATTAACACTAGAAGGACCCCCAAGGACCCCTGGGGGTCCCCCGTCCCCGGACCCCACTTTTTAAGAACCACTGTTCTAGAGTCACCTGCTCAGCGAGGCTCCAACCAGTAAACAAACATCCAGATGTATACATACATAAACACAACATCTAACGTCGGTATCGGCCAAAATGTCTTTAACCCATTTTGACCTGAGGCCGATTCTAAAAAAATGTCTTCTAAATCCTGACAGTTTTCTGAAAACCTCATGTCGCTATATCAGTCGTTCTCAAACTATTTCATGTCAAGGACTCCCAGAATTATATGTAATTGGCCACCGACCCCCATCTGAAAATATGTTGTTCCAGGAGACCTCCCGGAAGCAAAGATTTGAGTTAAAAAATGTATGCTCTGAAAGAATATTATATTCAAAGATTTGCGCCACATTTTTCTCGATTTTTCAGAAAGAATAGCAGATCTCCAAGCTCGTAGCACGGCACTCTGTGCCGCGCTACAAGCTTGGAGATCTGCTATTTTTTCAATAGCTAAAGCAAACGCAATGCTTAAAACACCAAAAGGGTCCTGAATCATGTCTTAAACGGTGCCTCCCTAGTATACAGTGTATAGTACAGGAGCAGCATTGTTACATGAGGTTCAATGTGTTTGGGCAGTGAAGAGGAACCCTGGCCTGCTGGAGGTGCATCCTCCGGGTCCCCTGCAGAGGAACAGCAGCTTCGCAGACGACCTGGACCTGGAAGGAGAACAACAACACATCGACCTGACACCGGTCAGCTCCGTGTCACAGTGAGTTAGACCAATGGTTCTCAAGCCCATGTGGGTTAATAAGAACTATTGTGACATTATTTGAACATAGACGAACATAATGAGAATAATAAACTTTATTTATAAAGCACTTTTAAAACAATGTTACAAAGTGCTTTCCAATACAGAATAAAATGCAGTGCAGTAGAATAAAACAACAACAATAAACACATTTAAAACAAGTAATCAGGTGAAGCCCGGTCACCCATGGTGACAAGCTGGGTAGCTTCCAGGAGAGCCTTGCTTGCCGATCTAAGGCTACGCGTTGGCCTATGGGGCTCCAGCATGTCCTTGATGTAGATGGGGGGCCAAGCCATGTAGTGCCTTAAAAGTGGTAATTTAAAATTTAAAATCAATCCTAAAATGAACAGGCAGCCAGTGGAGGGAGGCGACTCAGGCGAGGACAGGGGTAATGTGGTCCCGCCTTCTGGAGTTTGTCAGTAATCTGGCTGCTGAGTTCTGTACCATTTGAAAAAAAATTCTATGTCAATGGTTCTCAAACATTTTCATGTCAAGGACCCCCAAAAATATATGTAATTGGCCACCGAACCCCATCTGAAAATATGTTGTTCCAGGGACCTCAAAGAAGCAAAGATATGAGTTAAAAACGTTCGCTCTGAAAGAATATATATATTCAAAGATTTGCACCACATTTTCACGATTCTTTTCAAAAATAGCAGATGTACAAGCTCGTAGCGCGGCACTCAGTGCCGCGCTACGAGCTTGTAGATCTGCTATTTTTCAATAGCTAAAGTATAACATAATGCTATAAACACCAAAAGGGGTTCCCGCCCAGAATGGGTTTAACGCCTGTCATGTTGCCATGACAACAAAACAATACACACTCCATGATCAAAGCAGTGAAATCCTCCATGATCAAAGCAGTCAAATCCTCCTCTACGACAAGATTAGAAGGACATGAAGAGACAGTTGACAGTGTTTGGTAGACGGCAGAGATTGAGAAATGTACATACAGTACATATGGGATTATGTATGTAGGTATTAGGTATTAGGTATTAGGTATTAGGTGTGTACAGTGTTGTTTTTGGCAGCAAATTTCTATTTTAGTTTTAGTCATAGGCTGCGTTCGAATTGCTAGGGTTGTTCCCTACTCCCTACTCCCCATACGGGGACCCAGACTCAGTGGACTCAAATAGTGATTAATTCGGACAATACTCCCTGTATGGGGAGCACCGACTCTGACGTCAATATCGGTAGAGGGCGCTATAGGTCCGCAGGTTCATGTACTTTTTATTTGCATTGTAATCCCCATAGGGTTTTTTCAGATCGCCTCATAAAGAACTGTATGAAAAATAAACAAATCATCCCGGCCGTTTCACTCATTTGGATATGAAGAATCAACTGACTACAAAAAAACAGTCAAAACGCTGCTGCTGAAATGATGATAAAAAGGTTATTCTTTTAAAATAACATAGGCCTATGATTATTTATTTATTATCAATAAATTAATATTATATCCATTATCCAGCAATATGAAAACAGTGCACCACCTTGACAATATGAAAATATCAGCAGCATGATTATGAACCCCCGCTAATCCTGGGGGGGGGGGGGGGGGGGGGTACGGCAAAAATAGCCGATCTATAACCAACACGACGTCCGTGTTGTGAGCTTGTAGATCGGGTACTTTTGGTAAAGAATTACCCAAAGTAGCCGATCTACAAGCTCTGCTCACAATACGGACGTTAACAGAAACAGCAGTCCAATAAATTACTGCCTACATAATGAAGTTTTAATGTATTTAGCGCAATTCAATGAAATAATGTTAGATAACATATATTTTTTAATGGCAGGAATTAATTAATATTAATAAAACTTATGTTCGGAGACACAATGAATGTGTCTCACATGCATGTACAAAATATATATTGGACTTTAGCACATAGCTTTACAACCTCACCAACCTTAATCCAAAAACTATTAAAATATAAGGCGTTCTACAGCAAGCAACTCATTCCTCTCCTAACGTCATGCGCTGGGCCTGGGTGATCCAATTAATCAGATTAGTAATACTATTGCAAATTAATTGTTTTATTATAAATAAATAAAACAAAACAATTGCAAATAAATGCACAGATCATTTGTCTCGAGATCTGTAGCTTCGAGATCCGCCAGGGAAGAAAAGAGAGGGGAAACGAAAGTTTAAAAAGTACATTTGTGTTGATTTCTTTCGCTGGTTCAACTTCTGCCTCTTCTGAGGTGGAGCGCAATAAGCGCATGCATGCAGAAGCAGCGCACGTGCACGCAAACGCGTGCATGTGCGCTCAAGAGCGAGCTTGCGCAATGCATTATGGGGCAGATTTGCTTCGCTGTGTTTTTGTAGTGACCATCGGATGGTCCCTACAATTCCCGGTGCATTGTGGGATACTTCAGTCCACTACATTAGGGTGCAAAAATGCTCACTACATATTCGGACACTATAACAAAATGGCGGAACCCCAAAGTAGTGCACTATATGGGGCATAGGGAATGAACCCCAAAGTAGTGCACTATATGGGGCATAGGGAATGAACCCCAAAGTAGTGCACTATATGGGGCATAGGGAATGAACCCCAAAGTAGTGCACTATATGGGGCATAGGGAATGAACCCCAAAGTAGTGCACTATATGGGGCATAGGGAATGAATTCGAACGCAGCCATAGTCTCTTGAATAGTTTTCACTTAGTTTTAGTCACATTTCAGTCACCTGGAATGTATTAGTGTTAGTCTAGTTTCAGTCGACTATGGCGATGAAAAAAGCGCATCGTCGCGTTTTGACCTTTCTAGCGATGAAAAAAAACGCATCGTCGCGTTTTGACCTTTCTAGCGATGAAAATTTTGACCTTTCTAGCGATTAAAAACGCACATCGTCGCGTTTTGACCTTTCTAGCGATGAAAAACGCGCATCGTCGCGTTTTGACCTTTCTAGCGATGAAAAAAGCGCATCGTCGCGTTTTGACCTTTCTAGCGATGAAAAAAGCGCATCGTCGCGTTTTGACCTTTCTAGCGATGAAAAACGCGCATCGTCGCGTTTTGACCTTTCTAGCGATGAAAAAAGCGCATCGTCGCGTTTTGACCTTTCTAGCGATGAAAAAAGCGCATCGTCGCGTTTTGACCTTTCTAGCGATGAAAAAAGCGCATCGTCGTGTTTTGAGCTTTCTGGCGATGAAAAAAGCGCATCGTCGCGTTTTGACCTTTCTAGCGATGAAAATTTTGACCTTTCTAGCGATGAAAAACGCACATCGTCGCGTTTTGACCTTTCTAGCGATGAAAAACGCGCATCGTCACGTTTTGACCTTTCTAGCGATGAAAAAAGCGCATCGTCGCGTTTTGACCTTTCTAGCGATGAAAAAAGCGCATCGTCGCGTTTTGACCTTTCTAGCGATGAAAAACGCGCATCGTCGCGTTTTGACCTTTCTAGCGATGAAAAAAGCGCATCGTCGCGTTTTGACCTTTCTAGCGATGAAAAAAGCGCATCGTCGCGTTTTGACCTTTCTAGCGATGAAAATTTTGACCTTTCTAGCGATGAAAAACGCGCATCGTCGCGTTTTGACCTTTCTAGCGATGAAAAAAGCGCATCGTCGCGTTTTGACCTTTCTAGCGATGAAAATTTTGACCTTTGTAGCGATGAAAAACGCGCATCGTCGCGTTTTGACCTTTCTAGCGATGAAAAAAGCGCATCGTCGCGTTTTGACCTTTCTAGCGATGAAAATTTTGACCTTTGTAGCGATGAAAAACGCGCATCGTCGCGTTTTGACCTTTGACCTCTAGCGATTTGACCTTTCGCGTTTTGACCTTTGACCTCTAGCGATTTGACCTTTCGCGTTTTGACCTTTCTAGCGATGAAAAACGCGCATCGTCGCGTTTTGACCTTTGACCTCTAGCGATTTGACCTTTCGCGTTTTGACCTTTGACCTCTAGCGATGATTTGACCTTTCACGTTTTGACCTTTGACGCGCATCGTCGCGTTTTGACCTTTCTAGCGATGAAAAACGTGCATCGTCGTGTTTTGACCTTTGACCTCTAGCGATTTGACCTTTCACGTTTTGACCTTTGACCTCTAGCGATTTGACCTTTCACGTTTTGACCTTTGACCTCTAGCGATTTGACCTTTCGCGTTTTGACCTTTCTAGCGGTGAAAAACGTGCATCGTCGCGTTTTGACCTTTGACCTCTAGCGATTTGACCTTTCGCGTTTTGACCTTTGACCTCTAGCGATTTGACCTTTCGCGTTTTGACCCTTCTAGCGATAAAAAACGCGCATCGTCGCGTTTTGACCTTTGACCTCTAGCGATTTGACCTTTCACGTTTTGACCTCTAGCGATGATTTGACCTTTCACGTTTTGACCTTTGACGCGCATCGTCGCGTTTTGACCTTTCTAGCGATGAAAAACGCGCATCGTCGCGTTTTGACCTTTGACCTCTAGCGATTTGACCTTTCGCGTTTTGACCTTTGACCTCTAGCGATGATTTGACCTTTCGCGTTTTGACCTTTGACCTCTAGCGATTTGACCTTTCACGTTTTGACCTTTCTAGCGATGAAAAACGTGCATCGTCGCGTTTTGACCTTTGACCTCTAGCGATTTGACCTTTTACGTTTTGACCTTTGACCTCTAGCGATGATTTGACCTTTCACGTTTTGACCTTTGACGCGCATCGTCGCGTTTTGACCTTTCTAGCGATGAAAAACGCGCATCGTCGCGTTTTGACCTTTGACCTCTAGCGATTTGACCTTTCGCGTTTTTACCTTTGACCTCTAGCGATTTGACCTTTCACGTTTTGACCTTTGACCTCTAGCGATTTGACCTTTCACGTTTTGACCTTTCTAGCGATGAAAAACGTGCATCGTCGCGTTTTGACCTTTGACCTCTAGCGATTTGACCTTTCACGTTTTGACCTTTGACCTCTAGCGATTTGACCTTTCACGTTTTGACCTTTGACCTCTAGCGATGATTTGACCTTTCGCGCTTTGACCTTTGACGCGCATCGTCGCGTTTTGACCTTTCTAGCGATGAAACACGTGCATCGTCGCGTTTTGACCTTTGACCTCTAGCGATTTGACCTTTCACGTTTTGACCTTTGACCTCTAGCGATGATTTGACCTTTCACGTTTTGACCTTTGACGCGCATCGTCGCGTTTTGACCTTTCTAGCGATGAAAAACGCGCATCGTCGCGTTTTGACCTTTGACCTCTAGTGATTTGACCTTTCGCGTTTTTACCTTTGACCTCTAGCGATTTGACCTTTCACGTTTTGACCTTTGACCTCTAGCGATTTGACCTTTCACGTTTTGACCTTTCTAGCGATGAAAAACGTGCATCGTCGCGTTTTGACCTTTGACCTCTAGCGATTTGACCTTTCACGTTTTGACCTTTGACCTCTAGCGATTTGACCTTTCACGTTTTGACCTTTGACCTCTAGCGATGATTTGACCTTTCGCGCTTTGACCTTTGACGCGCATCGTCGCGTTTTGACCTTTCTAGCGATGAAAACGTGCATCGTCGCGTTTTGACCTTTGACCTCTAGCGATTTGACCTTTCTCGTTTTGACCTTTGACCTCTAGCGATTTGACCTTTCGCGTTTTGACCTTTCTAGCGATAAAAACCGCGTATCGTCGCGTTTTGACCTTTCTAGCGATGAAAAAAGCGCATCGTCGCGTTTTGACCTTTCTAGCGATGAAAAACGCGCATCGTCGCGTTTTGACTTTTGACCTCTAGCGATTTGACCTTTCACGTTTTGACCTTTGACCTCTAGCGATGATTTGACCTTTCACGTTTTGACCTTTGACGCGCATCGTCGTGTTTCGACCTTTCTAGCGATGAAAAACGTGCATCGTCGCGTTTTGACCTTTGACCTCTAGCGATTTGACCTTTCGTGTTTTGACCTTTGACCTGTAGCGATGATTTGACCTTTCACGTTTTGACCTTTGACCTCTAGCGATTTGACCTTTCGCGTTTTGACCTTTGACCTCTAGCGATTTGACCTTTCGCGTTTTGACCTTTGACCTCTAGCGATTTGACCTTTCTAGCGATGAAAAACGCGCATCGTCGCGTTTTGACTTTTGACCTCTAGCGATTTGACCTTTCACGTTTTGACCTTTGACCTCTAGCGATGATTTGACCTTTCACGTTTTGACCTTTGACGCGCATCGTCGCGTTTTGATTGATTGATTGAAGAATGTATTAACAGTTTGCAGAATTAAAGTACATTTCAAGCACAAACTCAATACAAAGGCTGTTAACTGTGAGTGGACGACCCAATTAAGCATTACACTTGTTTCCAATAGGGTCCACCATGTTCAAATCATCAAAACATTTAGAGACGTACAAATAGACACTTCTATAGACAGAACAGGAATTCATCATAAAGGAGGTAAAAAGGGAAAAGAAACATATACAGTGAGGGGAAAAAGGGGGGGGGCGGTGGGGGGGGATTCAGATTTTACGGGGGCCAGTTTCGAATTGCAGCCATCCGTAGGTGCCCTTTGAGAGCGGTTTTGAAGGAGTCAAGGGATTCGCATGTCTTAATGACAGTTGGTAGGGCGTTCCACATTTTGGTGGCATAGGAGCGAAAAGAATTTAGTCCCTTGTTTGTGCCGAATCTGGGTTGTACATGGTTCGTTTTGACCTTTCTAGCGATGAAAATCGCGCATCGTCGCGTTTTGACCTTTGACCTCTAGCGATTTGACCTTTCGCGTTTTGACCTTTGACCTCTAGCGATGATTTGACCTTTCACGTTTTGACCTTTGACGTGCATCGTCGCGTTTTGACCTTTCTAGTGATGAAAAACGCGCATCGTCGTGTTTTGACTTTTGACCTCTAGCGATTTGACCTTTCACGTTTTGACCTTTGACCTCTAGCGATGATTTGACCTTTCACGTTTTGACCTTTGACGCGCATCGTCGCGTTTTGACCTTTCTAGCGATGAAAAACGTGCATCGTCGCGTTTTGACCTTTGACCTCTAGCGATTTGACCTTTCGCGTTTTGACCTTTGACCTCTAGCGATGATTTGACCTTTCGCGTTTTGACCTTTGACGCGCATCGTCGCGTTTTGACCTTTCTAGCGATGAAAAACGTGCACCGTCGCGTTTTGACCTTTGACCTCTAGCGATTTGACCTTTCGCGTTTTGACCTTTGACCTCTAGCGATGACCTCTAGCGATTTGACCTTTCGCGTTTTGACCTTTGGCCTCAAGTGATTTGACCTTTCGCGTTTTGACCTTTCTAGCGATGAAAAACGTGCATCGTCGCGTTTTGACCTTTGACCTCTAGCGATTTGACCTTTCACGTTTTGACCTTTGACCTCTAGCGATTTAACCTTTCGCGTTTTGACCTTTCTAGCGATGAGAAACGCGCATCGTCGCGTTTTGACCTTTGACCTCTAGCGATTTGACCTTTCGCGTTTTGACCTTTGACCTCTAGCGATGATTTGACCTTTCGCGTTTTGACCTTTGACGCGCATCGTCACGTTTTGACCTTTCTAGCGATGAAAAACGCGCATCGTCGCGTTTTGACCTTTGACCTCTAGCGATTTGACCTTTCGCGTTGGACCTTTGACCTCTAGCGATGATTTGACCTTAAGCGTTTTGACCTTTGACGCGAATCATCGCTTTTTGACCTTTCTAGCGATGAAAAAAGCGCATCGTCGCGTTTTGACCTTTCTAGCGATGAAAAAAGCGCATCGTCGCGTTTTGACCTTTCTAGCGATGAAAAAAGCGCATCATCGTGTTTTGACCTTTCTAGCGATGAAAAAAGCGCATCGTCGCGTTTTGACCTTTCTAGCGATGAAAAAAGCGCATCATCGTGTTTTGACCTTTCTAGCAATGAAAAACGTGCATCGTCGCGTTTTGACCTTTGACCTCTAGCGATTTGACCTTTCGCGTTTTGACCTTTCTAGCGATGAAAAACGTGCATCGTCGCGTTTTGACCTTTGACCTCTAGCGATTTGACCTTTCACGTTTTGACCTTTGACCTCTAGCGATTTAACCTTTCGCGTTTTGACCTTTCTAGCGATGAGAAACGTGCATCGTCGCGTTTTGACCTTTGACCTCTAGCGATTTGACCTTTCGCGTTTTGACCTTTGACCTCTAGCGATGATTTGACCTTTCGCGTTTTGACCTTTGACGCGCATCGTCACGTTTTGACCTTTCTAGCGATGAAAAACGCGCATCGTCGCGTTTTGACCTTTGACCTCTAGCGATTTGACCTTTCGCGTTGGACCTTTGACCTCTAGCGATGATTTGACCTTAAGCGTTTTGACCTTTGACGCGAATCATCGCTTTTTGACCTTTCTAGCGATGAAAAAAGCGCATCGTCGCGTTTTGACCTTTCTAGCGATGAAAAAAGCGCATCGTCGCGTTTTGACCTTTCTAGCGATGAAAAAAGCGCATCATCGTGTTTTGACCTTTCTAGCGATGAAAAAAGCGCATCGTCGCGTTTTGACCTTTCTAGCGATGAAAAAAGCGCATCATCGTGTTTTGACCTTTCTAGCGATGAAAAAAGCGCATCGTCGCGTTTTGGCCTTTCTAGCGATGAAAAACGCGCATCGTCGCGTTTTGACCAAATGTCATAGGATTTTAGTCAACTAAATCTACAGGTGATTTAGTCGACTAAAATGTGTTTTGGCGGGCCTTGATGCCGTCGTAATGACTGATTCTACACTTGCTGAAAATAGCAAGCTCACAACACGTCGCAGCGCGACGCGTTGTGAGCTTTTAGATCTGCTATTTTCAGCATGCAACCAAGTGTAAAATGACTTATACTGGATCTCTTGTCCACTAGTCCCTTCCTAACATTTTACTCTAGTTTTTATCTGTTGACGAAATTGTCAACATATTTAGTCTAGTTGTAGTCATCATAGCTTAGTTTTTATTTAGTTTCCATGTAGTTTTCGTCAGTGAAAAAATGTAGTCGACGAACATTTTTCGTCTTGGTTTTAGTCAACGAAAACAACACTGATTAGGAATAAGTCAATCTAGACAGTTTAGCTCATTGAGGATGTATTAACATGTGAATTTCATTTTATTTTATTTGATACATTTGTTCAGGGTACAAAGTATGTACATAATTCTATGTATACATACTTGTACTTTGTCAAATTTTATTTGTATTGCACTTTTCATTAAAGATGTGCCATGATTTTTTCCACCCTAAACATGATCATCAGGTCTTATTGTTATATAAGGAGGAAGACATTTTTTCAAAAAGGTGTACAGTATTTGTTAAAATGTCGTTTTTATGTGGGCACCCCCACCAGTTCATTACGTTTGCCTGGTGGGTGTGGTGATGGGTGGTGATCCACCTGAACTGAAGGTAGTTCAGCTGTAGTTGTATGATAAAGGGGGAGGGGTTAGGGGAGGGGCTGATAATGTGATGTCACTATATTACAGTTTTTTTCATTGGCACATTTGACTGTCAAGGGTTCAGCCTCCATGAAGAAACCCTAAATACAAAGTTAATACACCATTGCACATAAAACCGACTCCATGGTGTCTAATGAAGTACTGTCACCTCATAGACAATTAGACACATGAAAAACTGGAAAAAGTGCTACATACAAAAGCATGGAATGAATCTACCGTATCAAAACGCGCTCTTATCATCATACGTCATCTCATTGGTGGTGGGGGATTCAGATTTTACGGGGGCCAGTTTCGAATTGCAGCCATCCGTAGGTGCCCTTTGAGAGCTCATTCCGGCCTATCACAATTTGCATCCTCACTTTTGTCTTCAATGTTCGGCATTTAAAGTCTGTCTGGAGAAACTAGTTCACTATAAACTAAAGAATACCGCACGACTGGCCCCTTTACCAACTCGCCCCACGAAATGTGTTAATGTAGTTAACAGTATATTTAGTATTTCCCTCCCTCTCTGAAATCTGAAATGATCTTGTATACAGATTTATTTGATTGTATAGTAGTCGATGTAAAATTAAGAAAGAATAACATGAGGACCTTCTAGCAGTTAATTTTGTTTTATTAAACACATTTCTTCCATATGTAGCCCATGTTTTGTAATGGTAGGCCCATGGATATACAGAGTGAACTTAACAATGATAAATTAATATGATAATACCTTTTATATAATCACCAACATGAATTATGTTTGTTGAGTAGTGGGGCGAGATGGAAAAGGGGCGACCGTACCTGTTACCAAACTAAAGACATGGGTTGTGTGAGTGGGTCCATGTTAGAGAGGTGGATCTAGTTTAATGGCGGTACTAACTGAAGAATGTGCTTGAGTACAGATATAACTGCTGATCATTATATCACGCTTAAGCTTACTTTATACTTCTTGCCAAAAAGAACGGATCTAGCTTGTAGTTCCGTCCTTTTTGGCAAGCGACACGGTGTAGTATACAGTGTAAAATCAGTCTTTAGAATATACATATAGCTATTAAAGTAGTGGTTCTCAAACCTTTTAGTGTCAAGGACCCCCAAATGTATATATATTTGGCTGCTGACCCCCATCTGGAAATGTTTTGTCCTAGTAGGGACCTCTAGAATTGGAAGATTTGTGTAACAACTTGTGTAACTACTGCTCAAAATAACAATCTCACTCTCACACAGAATGACCGAGTCCCACAGGAGAGCCATCCGTGTCATCCAGAGAATGAGATACTTTGTGGCTAAGAAAGGATTTCAGGTGAGCATTTAAAAAAAAAAAGGTCTTCTAATCCTTATCACTGTAGTCCTTCTTCTTCTGTGATTTCCACTCATTGGCCTGCTCTGGGGATGATAAATCTGTTAGTTATGACTTGATGTTTGCAAAGTTATACTGCATGTTATTAGTCAGCAAGATGTACTTTTGTAGTCTCTTGCAAAATGTAGTCTCTGGGTTGTTTGACTCGTTTCTAGCGCTTATTGTGTTACTCTTTGGGTATATTTGTACATTTCCACCTTCAGTCGATGCTTCATAACCATTTGAGTGAAAAGGCCGGGATGATCGGTTTATTTTTCAGACACAGTTCTTATATGGAATGGAAATACAGCGCGTGGCGCTGCGACCCGTTGTCAGCTTGTAGATTGGCTATTTACAGCAAGTGCAAAATCAGCCATTACGACGGCATTAAGGCCCGCCAAGATACACTTTAGTCGACTAAATCAACTGTAGATTTAGTCGACTAAAATCACATGACATTTAGTCGACTAAAACTAGACTAACGCTAAAACATTCCAGGTGACTAAAATGTGACTAAAACTAAAATAGAAATGTGCTGCCAAAAACAACACTGCCCGGAGATGTTCCATACGTGGGTCATTCTGTTGTCCTCTCTGTGTTCTGGTGCTCTGTGTTCTGGTGCTCTGTGTTCTGGTGCTCTGTGCCAACGCGTCCTCTCTGTGTTCTGGTGCTCTGTGCCAACGCTGTCCTCTCTGTGTTCTGGTGTTCTGTGTTCTGGTGCTCTGTGTTCTGGTGCTCTGTGTTCTGGTGCTCTGTGTTCTGGTGCTCTGTGCCAACGCTGTCCTCTCTGTGTTCTGGTGCTCTGTGTTCTGGTGTTCTGTGTTCTGGTGCTCTGTGTTCTGGTGCTCTGTGTCAACACTGTCCTCTCTGTGTTCTGGTGCTCTGTGTTCTGGTGCTCTGTGTTCTGGTGTTCTGTGTTCTGGTGCTCTGTGTTCTGGTGCTCTGTGTCAACGCTGTCCTCTCTGTGTTCTGGTGCTCTGTGCCAACGCTGTCCTCTCTGTGTTCTGGTGCTCTGTGCCAACGCGTCCTCTCTGTGTTCTGGTGCTCTGTGCCAACGCTGACCTCTCTGTGTTCTGGTGCTCTGTGCCAACGCTGTCCTCTCTGTGTTCTGGTGCTCTGTGCCAACGCGTCCTCTCTGTGTTCTGGTGCTCTGTGCCAACGCTGTCCTCTCTGTGTTCTGGTGCTCTGTGCCAACACTGTCCTCTCTGTGTTCTGGTGCTCTGTGCCAATGCTGTCCTCTCTGTGTTCTGGTGCTCTGTGCCAACGCGTCCTCTCTGTGTTCTGGTGCTCTGTGCCAACGCTGTCCTCTCTGTGTTCTGGTGCTCTGTGCCAACGCTGTCCTCTCTGTGTTCTGGTGCTCTGTGCCAACGCTGTCCTCTCTGTGTTCTGGTGCTCTGTGCCAACGCTGTCCTCTCTGTGTTCTGGTGCTCTGTGCCAACGCTGTCCTCTCTGTGTTCTGGTGCTCTGTGCCAACGCTGTCCTCTCTGTGTTCTGGTGCTCTGTGCCAACGCGTCGCTGCTCCTGAATAGCACAGCGCTCTGAGAGGACGTCGTCAACAGGTTTTGACGCCTCAGGTGTGGCTGCAGCCATTGCTAAACAAACAGAATTAGTCTGATGCTTTGCATACATGCCTCAGGCCTTTATGAATGTTTTAACACCAAAACATTACACATTACGTTTCATGGAGATAACTGCAGGTCATATATAAGGTTAATCATGCTAAAGATTTTGTATAAAAAAATAAAAAATAAAAAAAAACGTTTTTCCATAATATCCTTTTTGCTCATATTCTATGCAGCAAGCCCGCAAGCCTTATGATGTGCGAGATGTCATCGAGCAATACTCGCAAGGTCACCTCAACCTCATGGTGAGAATCAAGGAGCTGCAGAGAAGGTGAGATGGTCACCTGAACCCGGTGTTTCTGAGCGTGGGGGTCTGAGGACCACCAGGGGTAGACTCTGAGAATGACTTGTAAAGGCATAGGGCTCCATCTTGCGCCACCCTTATCCCTTATCCCTAAACTTATTTGCCATTTTTGTACTCCCCCCTTCTCCTACATACTGTAGGATAGGAACCAAATGGACCTAACGGGTCCATTTGGTTCCATTTGTACACTCTCAGAGTTAAACTAACATTGATTTTACAATATACATTGAGGGTCCCAGAGATAAAAATGTCATTAAATGGGGGGTCCGTAGACTAATGCATTTCAAACTGGGGGTCCTTGAAATTAAACGGGTTGAGAATCACTGCTAGAGCCGTAAAAATCTTCTCTTATGGGGGTCCCTGGCATATCTTTTCAAATGGGGGCCCGCGGGGCTAATTAGTGTCAATTTGGGGGTCCTTGACATGAAAAGGTTTGGGAACCACTGCTGTAGGAAATGCGTGGTTGAATGCATGCGTTATGAATGCTGTGATCTTTTCTCCTAGAATGGACCAGTCTTTGGGGAAGCTGACGTTCTTCCAGTCTGGCACAGGTACCATACATTTTGAACGAACATCCAAAGTTAAAGTATGTTTCCACGGGAAAACAGCATTTCACTGTATTAATATTATTACCCTCTTCCTCTGAAGACAGGGCAAAAGACAAAGGCACGAACACAGTTGGAGCCAGGCTCTCCCGCATGGAGGACAAGGTGGGATCAATCATGCAATTTTAAAGCTCAAATCCATAGTTCCATACCACCAATTGTTTTGGTGGTATGGCAACACAATGAAGCTACGTACGTTTTCTGTGTTCAAAGATGCTCTCCATAGTCCATACATACCGGGTTGAATGTTCATAGTTAAAGTATAAAGATGCTCTCCATAGTCCATACATACCGGGTTGAATGTTCATAGTTAAAGTATAAAGATGCTCTCCAATGCCATACATACCGGGTTGTCTGTTCATAGTTAAAGTATAAAGATGCTCTCCATAGTCCATACATACCGGGTTGAATGTTCATAGTTAAAGTATAAAGATGCTCTCCATAGTCCATACATACCGGGTTGTCTGTTCATAGTTAAAGTATAAAGATGCTCTCCATACATACCGGGTTGTCTGTTCATAGTGCTAGCAACGCACAGTGTCGTACACGACAACTACTGTGAGAGTGTGAGCCTACATATGAATTCATATCACATTATATGCTATTGTAGTCTAAGTCAATAAATGATATGGTCTCTGTCCGGTGGAAAACTGATATGTAGTATGACAATAATTAAAAAGATGCAAGTTTTTGGCCCGACAGCGACGATGTATATAATATATATTTTTTATTTTTTATTTGACCTTTATTTAACCAGTAAAAACACATTGAGACTCTTTTACAAGTGGGAACGTCTCTGTGGGAACTGGCCAAGAGGCAGAAATAATATTACACTTCAATACTACATCATAAATGTTTGGAACAGCAAATAAATATATACATGGATATATATTCATTCATGGTCATGTTTCCTGGTGAGTGCATAACATGCTCACTGCCTGGTAGCTGGAGGAGGCCAACTACAGATAGAAACATATTATTGTCCAGTATTGCTGTAGTTCAAATGTCATTCATCATTAATGGCTGATTTGACCACATGTGGATCTTGGACTCCCAAGTGGCCAGACTGTGTGTGACATCAAATTATGAAGTATGATTCCATATTTTGCTCAAGGTTTCTGTCTTGATCTGACATCCATTCACTTTCATTTCATCATAATAATAAAATGAAAGTTAAATAATTATATAAAAATCACCCCCATGTGAAGTGAGGGGCGCTCTTCTCATCGTACATCATCAGGGACATATGACGTACATTCTCCATTCATTGTCAATGGGAATTTAATCTTTGTGTAGGACAAAAATACCGATGTCCTCGTCCACATATGACGTACATTCTCCATTCATTGTCAATGGGAATTTAATCTTTGTGTAGGACAAAAATACCGATGTGCTCGTCCACATATGACGTACATTCTCCATTCATTGTCAATGGGAATTTAATCTTTGTGTAGGACAAAAATACCGATGTGCTCGTCCACATATGACGTACATTCTCCATTCATTGTCAATGGGAATTTAATCTTTGTGTAGGACAAAAATACTGATGTGCTCGTCCACATATGACGTACATTCTCCATTCATTGTCAATGGGAATTTAATCTTTGTGTAGGACAAAAATACCGATGTGCTCGTCCACATATGACGTACATTCTCCATTCATTGTCAATGGGAATTTAATCTTTGTGTAGGACAAAAATACCGATGTCCTCGTCCACATATGACGTACATTCTCCATTCATTGTCAATGGGAATTTAATCTTTGTGTAGGACAAAAATACCGATGTGCTCGTCCACATATGACGTACATTCTCCATTCATTGTCAATGGGAATTTAATCTTTGTGTAGGACAAAAATACCGATGTGCTCGTCCACATATGACGTACATTCTCCATTCATTGTCAATGGGAATTTAATCTTTGTGTAGGACAAAAATACCGATGTGCTCGTCCACATATGACGTACATTCTCCATTCATTGTCAATGGGAATTTAATCAGATCAAATCAAATCAAACATTATTTATAAAGCACATTTAAAAACGACTGTCATCGATCCTGTGACTGTACAAGTGCTGTACAAGTCAAAAAAACATATAGCATCAACAATACAATCTAATAAGATCAATACATCAATATCAAGCGGGTTCATATGGATATAATAAGACACTAAGATAAGAAGTGACCAAATAAAAGGTTGGAATTTAACTAGGCTGTGAATTAAAAGCCAGGTCGAAAAAACGGATCTGATGTGAAGAGGCCAGGGGCAGTCTCCCCTGGTTTTAAGTAGGGCTGTTCTGGGGGTCAATAGTGAGAGGTGCGCTGACCTCAGGGCTCTGACTGGCTTATGGTGTTCAAGATGTTCTGCCAAGTAAAAGGGGGCCAGCCCATTGAGGGATTTAAAAGCAATCATTAAAATTTTAAAATCAATCCTAAATTTGCCAGTGGAGGCAGTGGAGTGAGGCCAAGATATAGGGGAGATATGGTTGAGCTTTTTTGTGCCTGTGAGATGGCGCGCGGCAGCGTTTTGTACTAACTGCAGTCGTCTGACCAAGGACTATAAAGCATTACAATAATCTAATCTATAGAGGAAATGAAAGCGTGAATTAGTGTTTCAAGTTGCTTCGGGGGGAAGATATGGTTTTACTTTATCAATCAAACGCAGCTGGAAGAAACTGGTTTTGATGACAGAGGATATTTGCTTGTAGAATTTGAAAGAGCTGTCGATAATTATGCCAATTATGCCATTAACATGGGGACGGATGTTGGGGGTGAAAGTGCCAACAGTATGGGGCGGGATAGGGGTGTCATGGCCAAGGATAATTCTTTCGGTTTTGCTGTCATTTAAGTGAAGAAAATGTGTGGCCATCCAGATTTTTATGTCATGAAGGCAGTTTAGTATTTTTGACTGTGAGTGGCATGTAGATCTGGACATCATCGGAATAACAGTACAAACAATGTTTGTTTAAGACGGAAATCTACACTAATAGCTGAATGTAGCGCCCCTCAAAAACAAATTATATGCACAAGTTTTCAAGATTAGCAGTAGCACCACGTAAACACACACACACACACACACACACACGTCACTTGCGTCATTCACGTCAATTCACGCGATTCGTGTTAACTGTGTGTTATTTGCACTATTTCCCAGCATTGGTATTATTCATCACGTCACTGGTGTCATGTCAATTTCAACAGTGGCATTTGCGACACCCGGCATGATTGAACCATTTGCATAAAAACCTGCCACACACTGGTTCTCAGAACTGCCGACAGAGGCCACACCTGACCTGCACTTCCATGGGTCCTCAACCACACACGCCAAGTGTGAAGTTGATTGACGCTTGTGTTGTTTTTGGCAGCAAATTTAGATTCTAGTTTTAGTCATTAGTCTCTTGAATAGTTTTCATTTAGTTTTAGTCACATTTTAGTCACCCGGAATGTTTTAGTGTTAGTCTGGTTTTAGTCGACTAAATATCGTAGGATTTTAGTCGACTAAATCTACAGTTGATTTAGTCGACTAAAATGTGTTTTGGCGGGCCTTGATGACGTCGTAATGACTGTTTTTTTCACTTGCTGAAAATAGCTGATCTACAAGCCCACAACGTGTAAATGGTGCATTTATATAGCGCCTTTATCCAAGGCGCTTTACATAGATTGTGCATTACATTCACCCATTACCAACCAGCACATCGGGAGCAATTTGGGGTTCAGTGTCTTGCCCAAGGACACTTCGACATGTAGACAGGAGGAGCCGGGATTCGAACCGCCGACCCATGGATCATTGGACGACCTGCTCTACCTCCTGAGCCACAGTCGTGTCACAGCGCGACGCGTTGTGAGCTTGTAGATCGGCTATTTTCAGCATGCAACTAATTGTGAAATGACTTATACTGGATCTCTTGTCCACTAGTCCCTTCCTAACATTTTAGTCTAGTTTTTATTTGTTGACGAAATTGTCAGTATATTTATCAGCCCGACGTACTGAAAAAAGGAAAGAACTCACACTGTCTTCAAATGCAGTGAAATACTTTATTATTAACGTTACTGTTCATTGTATGCGAACTTCATCAGGCTATCATAGCCCGATAAATTATTATAATTTGTTTTAATTAAAAAAAACATATTTTTGAAATATATATTTAATGTAGGAAAAGAAAATGGGATTTTTACTCAAGTTGTGGCCCGCTACAAATTGTTCCGTGACCCACAAATGGGTCCCGAACCACTGTTTGGGGTAAAACTACATAGCCTACATGCAGACATCTGTACACATTGTCAGAGTACTCAGTGCAGTAGCCGGTATCCCTGGTAACCGTGTGGGTTAACCCATTCAGGGAGGGAACCCCTTTTGGTGTTTTAAGCATTATGTTATGCTTTAGCTATTGAAAAATAGCAGACCTACAAGCTCGTAGCGCGGCACCGAGTGCCGCGCTACGAGCTTGTAGGTCTGCTATTTTTGAAAAATCGTGAAAATGTGGTGGATATCTGAATATATTCTTTCAGAGCGAACGTTTTTAACTCAAATCTGTGCTTCTGGGGGCGTCCCTGGAACAACATATTTTAAGATTGGGGTCCGCGGCCAAATACAGATAATTCTGGGGCTTCTTGACATGAAATAGTTTGAGAAAACTGTCAGGATTTAGAAGGCATTTGTAGAATCGTCCTCAGGTCTAAATGGGTGCCACTGGGCACAAAGTATGTGTATGTGGCAGTGGCGTGCACAGACATTTAGAGGGGCAGGTGCTCAAGTTAAAAAAGGGCACCTTGTGCAGCGCGTGGAACCGGCCGGTTGCCTTAATCTATTTTGGGCGGGAACCCCTTTTGGTGTTAGCATTATGTTATGCTTTAGCTTTTAAAAAATAGCAGATCTACAAGCTCATAGCGCGCCACCGAGTGGCGCGCTACGAGCTTGTAGGTCTGCTATTTTTGAAAAAAGAAAAAAGAAAAAAAATGTTTTCTTTTTTTTCTTTTTTCAAAAGGGCACATTGCCATAAGGGCTCTAGCACCCCCTAGTGTCTATCTGTGCACGCCACTGGTATGTGGTTAGAGTGTCCGCCCTGTGACTGGGAGGCCGGGGTTCAATCGCTGGGCCGGCCGGGTCATACCAAAGACTCAGCATCAAGGGTTGGATTGGGGGTAAGTACCTGTGACATACTAGTGTCATGTCCAGGGGGTGTACTTGTATATCATGTCCAGGGTGTGTACTTACTGTATACATCAAGCTGCCTTACGCTACAGAAACAGGAGATTTGGGGCTCCATTTCCGTCACCGCTAAACCCCTTATCCCTAAACTTCTTTGCCTTTTTTACTATCTTGAAAAACATTTTTGAATAGTTAAACTAGCCAATCTACATTGACACGTTGTGAGCTTGTCGACTGGCCATTTTAACGATCCAAAAATATTTTGCAAAATAGTAAAAAAAAAAAAAAAAAAAAAAAAAAAAAGGATTAGGGATAAGGGGTTTAGTGGTGACGAAAATGGAACCATAGGCTCCTGCCCCATGGCTCCTGCCCCATGGGCCTCATGGCTCCTGCCCCATGGGCCTCATGGCTCCTGCCCCATGGGCCTCATGGCTCCTGCCCCATGGGCCTCATGGCTCCTGCCCCATGGGCCTCATGGCTCCTGCTCCATGGGCCTCATGGCTCCTGCCCCATGGGCCTCATGGCTCCTGCCCCATGGGCCTCATGGATCCTGCCCCATGGGCCTCATGGCTCCTGCCCCATGGGCCTCATGGCTCGGCAAGGCTTACTTACTGTACTTACTTTTCAGGCAAGTCCAATACAACCAGTCAGACACAGAGGCCAGTCTATGACATCGGGCATCTATGATGTCAGTACCAATTTGTTGCTGGCCGGGCAGAAACAAACCTCTTGTCTCTTTTCTATTTTAACTCTTGTTTTATTTTTTTCTCGTAAATTCTCTAGTTCAGGGGTGCCCACTCTTTTTTGACTTGAGAGCTACTTTCAAAATGACAGCTCAACAAGATCTACCCACCTGAAAACATTATAATAGCATTGCTGAAAATGGCTTTGGAATAGCGGCGCTGGCATTACATTTAAGACAAATGCACTTGGATTGGGAAAGGGGGAAATGGAATGGGTAGAGACTTTCTGTCATTTCATTTGTAATTCTACCGACATTTGTGAGCAGCAACACTCTTGAAAACAAAGTATATTGCATTATGGGTTTGAGCTAACAGGCCCTTTTTGATGTCAATCAATCAAGTGAACTTAATTCAAGTGGCAGATGCAATTTATTTTTTTATATTTAAATGAAATATCCTTTAGGGGCATGTCATGTGGTCTACCTGCACAGCCTTTAGGAGCATGTCATGTGGTCTACCTGCACAGCCTTTGTGATCTACTGGTAGATCACAATCTACCTTTTGGGCACCCCTGCTCTAGTTGATCATATTACAGCATCGTGCAAAAGTATCAAAAGTAGCAGATCTGCAAGCTGGAAGCGCGGGGTGATATTGAAGCAATGGAAAAGCATTAAAAAGTGTTTCTGACAAAACCAGCTAACTCCATTAATTGGATCCTCAAACTGTTGACTAAAGCAGCTAACTCCACCCGCTCCCTAACCCTAACCCGCTCCCCCCTCTCATCCAAGTAATTGCCAATATATATAAAGTGAAAGTCACAATATCAACTTTGATGTGTGTTACATAATTGTATTATGTAACACTCATCGCTTTGCTTTATTAAAAAAAATATAAGGTTTTCATCATTTGCTGAAAAATGTGGTTCTATATTTTTCATTTCCTGAAAAAGAAACATTTCGGAGTTAGTCGCGTGGTGTCTGCATGACAGCTAGAGATGTACTTGGGAGACTTTTGGCATCTCATCTCCATATTTGGCGCCATCTATCCAAAGAAACAAGACATCCAAATGCATTTTAATAAGTGGAAAAGCATTTTCGAAGCAAGGCACGTGCAATAGCTTGTAGATTTTCTCCTGTGCTTCATTTGACTGCATTTCTACTTTTTATTTAATTTTTTTTGCATAGATAACACGCATGGACCAGTGTCTGAACCGCATCGCAGACAACCTGGTCACCCTTCTTGCCCAGAGGGGGGCAGGGGAGGAGGGGGACGCAGGGGGAGGAGTAAGGGTGATACCGGGCACAGGACGGAGGAGGAGTTTTACCGTCCTCCCCAGCCAGGACAGCCTCCCCAGCTATGAGCAGCTCTCTACGGACACCTCCCCTCCTAACACCAGCAGATCCACCCCCCCAACCAGCCTACAGCCTCCCCAGCTATGAGCAGCTCTCTACGGACGCCTCCCCTCCTAACACCAGCAGATCCACCCCCACAAACAGCCTACAGCCTCCCCTCAACACCACGCCGCCTTCCCAGCTATGAGCAGCTCTCTACCGACGCCTCCCCTCCTAACACCAGCAGATCCACCCCCCCAACCAGCCTACAGCCTCCCCAGCTATGAGCAGCTCTCTACCGACGCCTCCCCTCCTAACACCAGCAGATCCACCCCCCCCCCCCCCCCCAACCAGCCTACAGCTTCCCCTCAACACCACGAGCAGCCGGGACGAGAGCTCCTGAAATTATGGGGACTCATGTGCACAGAAAGTTGCGGCGCGCAGCGCACTCAATTAAATCGTTATTTTTGGCCACGAGCAGCAAACGCAACCACAGGCTGTGCCGTTTGATGCATTTCACAGACTCTGGTGTTGTTTCAATGTAACGCTCCAAGTTATACTTTGAAAAGTTTTCAGAAATAGCGGGAAATCAGCAGATATGAGCTTGTGACGGGTTATGAGCTTATAGGGCCAGAGCGTAGGGAGGAGTTTCGCTCAGAACGGGTTATTCTGGTTGCCATTTTCCTGCCTACCAGTAGACTATAGTAGTAGGCTGCTAGGCTACATTATCCTGCCTACCAGTAGACTATAGTAGTAGGCTGCTAGGCTACATTATCCTGCCTACCAGTAGACTATAGTAGTAGGCTGCTAGGCTACATTATCCTGCCTACCAGTAGACTATAGTAGTAGGCTCCTAGGCTACATTATCCTGCCTACCAGTAGACTATAGTAGTAGGCTGCTAGGCTACATTATCCTGCCTACCAGTAGACTATAGTAGTAGGCTGCTAGGCTACATTTTCCTGCCTACCAGTAGGCTATAGTAGTAGGCTGCTAGGCTACATTTTCCTGCCTACCAGTAGGCTATAGTAGTAGGCTGCTAGGCTACATTTTCCTGCCTACCAGTAGACTATAGTAGTAGGCTGCTAGGCTACATTATCCTGCCTACCAGTAGACTATAGTAGTAGGCTGCTAGGCTACATTTTCCTGCCTACCAGTAGACTATAGTAGTAGGCTGCTAGGCTACATTATCCTGCCTACCAGTAGGCTATAGTAGTAGGCTGCTAGGCTACATTTTCCAGCCTCACTGTGGAGACATATACCACTGTAGATATAAAATAATTAAATAAACACTGTATGGTTTGGGTGTCAGATGACAAAATAACATAACCTTGATACCCTAACTTGTCCATTCCACCGCGGGCCGTCAGAATTATGCTTCCATTATAGCCTTGCAGTGTGTTGACTGTCGGAGATATCAAATAATTAAATACACGCTGTATGGTTTCTTTGATTTGGGTGTCAGCTGACAAAATAACATAACCTTCAGCAACATTCCCAAACACATGTACCTGTCCTCAAACGAGCATGACAGTGTAATCAAAATAATAATGGTCAGATCGCATACAGACAGATTATTTATTTACTGCGGAGAGAACACATGTTTGACGGATCACCTGTGTTTTTCCCTGTCTCCCTGGTTCCATATGTCCACATGTCTTCTCGTCAAGTAAGATGTAAACATTGAGAACTGTTTTGACGTGAGGGGAGGGGAGGCGGCTATCAGATCAGAACACCCGAACATTTTCTAACGGCGAAGAATAATAATACCACCGTCGATCCAGAGCCAGACAGAGTCTGTTGTTGTTTGTAAGGCCTCCCCTCCGCAATAGAGAGTATGCACAGGCATGATTTTCCCATCAGGACACGCCTCCCTCACCTAGACTGAGTGGCAAAACATTGAGCAGCTGTTTGGAAGCGCTCGTTGGAAATCACTCCTGAGATGAAATCCACCTGTTTCTAAATGTCACATAATGCAGGAGGCAGCAAAATGTTGTGTTATTGAAAACAAGCACTTCCAAACTCTGACACTTAGAAAAATAATCAAATGCAGGGCATTTCTTGACAGAAAGTAGCTCATAACGTTTCTATGGTGGATTTTCATGAAACAAAAACTTCAGCAGATAGAAAGAGGATAATTCAAGCTTTTCGTTCAGCTGCAATGTTGGTGAGTTTAACATTGTTTAATGCAATCAGACAGGACTTATCTGTTTGGATGAATGGGCTGTCGAGGCCAGAAAGTAGTTTTTTGCCACTCAGTGGGCGTTCCCGCATAACTTCCAGGTTCACCCACCCTTCTCCCCCACTCCTACCCCCCTCTCTCACCCACCCTTCACCTACTCTTCTTGACTATTATTTATCGTATTGTAATTATATTGTATTGCGTTTGAAAGACGATGGTTTAGCTGGAAATTATTTCCATAATTTTTATTTTATTTTGTTTTGGTCTTTTTTCTCTCTCTGCATTGTACTTGAAATTCATGAAGGTAGATGTTATTGTCATTGACACCAACATCATGAAGGTAGATGTTATTGTCATTGACAACAACATCATGAAGGTAGATGTTATTGTCATTGACACCAACATCATGAAGGTAGATGTTATTGTCATTGACAACAACATCATGAAGGTAGATGTTATTGTCATTGACAACAACATCATAATTCATGAAGGTAGATGTTATTGTCATTGACAACAACATCATAATTCATGAAGGTAGATGTTATTGTCATTGACAACAACATCATAATTCATGAAGGTAGATGTTATTGTCATTGACAACAACATCATGAAGGTAGATGTTATTGTCATTGACAACAACATCATGAAGGTAGATGTTATTGTCATTGACAACAACATCATGAAGGTAGATGTTATTGTCATTGACAACAACATCATAATTCATGAAGGTAGATGTTATTGTCATTGACAACAACATCATAATTCATGAAGGTAGATGTTATTGTCATTGACAACAACATCATGAAGGTAGATGTTATTGTCATTGACAACAACATCATAAAAGCTACTGTGACAATCTCCTATACTGTATGTGATGTGTTTTAGAAGTAATTGATACAATAATTGTATTGCATTCATTTTGGGGTCAACGGTTTTTGAGGTGAGTTCAAATTAGACGTAATCAAAATGATGTGATGTATTGATTGATCGATTGTTTTGTAAAGTCTCTGAAATAGTAACTGAAATAAATGAAATGAAATTGCAGTATGTTTCGTAGCACATAGATCTGGTCCATAGCTGTAATGCCTTTGCAAAGGCATTAGAGCTATGGACCAGAGCTACGTAACACACATGTTTATCAAGGTTAATAAAAAGGACAACGTTGCATTTTTAACCTGAATCTGTCGTTCTTTTGTGAAGAGAAAATGTGAAAATCTGACATAAAACATGCCCAGTGCACTGGTGGAAAGTAACTTAGTATTTTTACTTAAGTACTGTACTGTCTGTACAATTTTTAGGTATTTGTACTTTACTTGAGTATTTCCAACTTCCAGTAGGCCTACTTTTGCTTCTACTCCACTACATCTCAAAGCCAAAAATTCTACTTTTACTCCACTACAATTATTTGAAAGCTTTAGTTACTAGTTACTTTGGAGATTTTAATTTTGATTAGAAAACATACATTAACCACTTCAACCCTATACATTTCGGCCATTTGAAAATAGCCGATTTACAAGCTCACAATTGAGAGCTTGTTGATCTGCTATTTTCAATAGACTTTGTACACATTTGTACACACTTTTAGTACTTTAAGTACATTTTGATGCCGATGCTTTTGTACTTTTACTCAAGTACATTTTCAATTCCGTACTTTTACTTGTAACGAAGTAGTTCTAAATTGCAGTATTGGTACTTTTACTTAAGTACTTTTTCCACCACTGCGCAGTGCACTGGTGGAAAGCAAGTACATTTATTTACTCAAGTATTGTACTTGAGTACAATTTTGAGGTACTGATTAAATTAACATAAATACTAAATCAAACAACTTAAAAAAAACTGTCTGGGTTGCTCACAAAAGCCCAAGTAGACGTTAAAATGACCCCAAACCTTTTTGAAAATGAAAAATCCCTTCAAGCCCTATGTATGTTTAGTTTTGTCTAATCAAAAATAGCAGATTATACACGCTCACAATGCATAGCATTACAATGCGTTATTGTGAGTTTGTAGATCTGCTATATTTTCTCTGGACCTTCGCTCCAGAATAGGGATGCTCTGTTGAACAGATATATATTCAGCTCCAGAATAGGGAGGCTCTGTTCTGGAGCTGAATATATTGTTCTAACAATGGTTGAACTTTTCTCTTGTGAGAGCAGCCTGAAGCGTCCAATAAATCTATTTTAGGGGGCAGATAGTTTATAAGACTCTCCACACACAGCTGACTTGGCGGGTGTTTGGTGTGTGTGTGTGTGTGTGGGGGGGGGGGGGGGGGGGGGGGGACAGCATAGCTAATGCAGTGGTCTTTAGTCAGGTGACCTCTCGGGGCAGCAGATGGTGACCTCATCCCCACTGACCCATTGGCATTCCTCCACAGAGCAGCACCCCAAGATAGCCATCTGGACTCTGGCCTTCTGCCTCTTGTGTCTCCCCAACAATGGAGCAGCGCCACCTCCTTAAGTGTGCTAAGTGTGGATGGCCTTTGTGTCGGTATAAAGGTAGCTGGGGGGGAGAAGAGCATTGTTATGAGCAGTGTTGCCATGTCCTCTTATTATAAGGGGGCGGCGGTGGCTCAGGGGTAGAGTGGCTGGATGGTAACCGCTAGCCTGGCTAATAAGCCAGACCGAATCAGCCGTTGGCAAAAAGAATTGCCTGCCGGCGACAGTGTTGTGTGATATTAGTCTGGCTTATTAGCCAGGCTAGGTAACCGCAAGGTTGCTAGTTTGAACCCTGTGGGCTCCCCCAGAGTTAGTGTCGAAGTGTCCAAGACACTGAACCCCTGATTGCTCCTGATGTGCTGCTTAGTGCCTTGCATGGTTTCCGCCGCCATCGGCGTGTGAATGTGTGTGTGAATGGGTGAATTGATGCACAAACTATGTGTAAAGCGCCTTGGATAAAGGCGCTATATAAATGCACCATTTACCATAAGCGAAGTTGGGCTTGTTTATCTGTAAAGTTGTTTGTAAATATTGGTAGTTGTGGGCCACATCTTTTTTTATTTTTTTTATTTAAACCAGCAGTTCTCAAATATTTACATGTCATGCACCGCCAATTAATTTGTCCCTAATACCCCATCTGAGAAAATGAAAAAATGAAAAAATGTTTTGTGCCGGGGAGCCCCATACCAGAGTTGTGTTGTTAAAATATTAAAATCGTCCCAAATATTCCACATTTTCCCTTTTATTTTATTTTGAATAGATGATCTGCAAGCTCACAATGCGTCGCGAATAGCCGATGCATAATGTTTGTTGCATATTTCTCTTGCATGATCTGGAAACACGTACTGGTCACGAGGGATTGAAAGGGTTTGGGTTGTTTCTCCTGTTTGTGCTGTTCAGGGATTCAAAAGGCTTTCTTTGTCCACAGAATACTCATATATCTGTGGTGGATAGACTTCACAAGTAGCCTAATGCTAATGCCCAACATATTGAATGGATATTTCACTTTCAAATAAAATAAACATTTTCCAGGAGAATTTCATGCTAGAAGGCTTCCTTATACCTTTATTTCTACATCCCCAGAGGTCCAGGTGTTATTTTGTGCAAAAGTGCATTATTGGCTATTTCCCCTAATATAAGCCCTCTATGGGGGTTGGGTTTTTGTGCTAACTCGCTTATTTTCATCGAAATAAGTAGTAAAGTGTGCCGCTTGGGATACTATTTACATTATGAAGAGAGAATATATTAAAAAAAATGTTTTTTGAGCGATGGAAATAAGCAAATTAGCACCCCAATAACCACTACAAATAAAGGTAAGAAAGCCTTCTAGCATGGACTTCTCCTTTAAGTATATATGTAATGACAAAAATAAATAAAGTCTCAAGGCACTGTGTCAAGAAACGATTGCAGCAGAGAAGGTTCTGAAATGTCATGGAAATGCAACCTATATTCTGAGAATGTCATAATATGAATATGTTTATTATTTGGAGAAAAGAAAACAATAATGAAAAACAATAAAAATCTGCACACCAGAATGCTGCTCCCGTTGTGGGTTAATGTATTGGTAACGTTCGGAGCCGGGAGGCTCTTCGTCAGACTTTATACTGTTGTTTATTATGTTAGTGTATGATGAAATATACAGACAAAGATAATGACAAAAGTATATGTGTAGGAGAGATATAAAACCCTATTGGGCTCATATACGAAGAAGTCCTCCCCTAGAAAAAGAGAAAATAATAGGTGAACATTCCCCCGAAATTAGCAGATCTACAAGTTGGGAACTTTGTAGATTGGTGTTTTCGGCCAAGAGATTTGTTGTAGAGGGGGGGAAAGGAACAGACCGAGTATAAACCCCTGTGGGATACCCAAGCTAATGAAATACAATGGGTTTAATAAGTTTATAAGTAAAAGACTGTAACAGTAAACTGCCTGTGATGAATTTACACACTGTTTGCGTTATTTAACAAAGACATTTTTGGATTACTAACACATTGTTAACAAAGACATTTTTGGATTACTAACACATTGTTATAAGTTATATGCATTATTGTGCTATTGTGCTATAAGGAATAATAAAGGCTACACATCCCCTTTTGACCATATTTGCTATGCATTGTATATATTTATAGTTACAACAGATGTACTGTATTGCGATGACTTAGGTGTCTCTTTGTCTCCGCTTAAGTTGTTGCATCTCAAACTATACTGTATGAGTAAGTGAACTGGTATATAATCCAAAAATAAGCAATATTAGGAAGGAAGGAAAAGTAATTTTGTTCAATTATTTCTCTCAAAACAAGAATTTGATAAATGCGTGGAACACCAGCACAGTGTTTTACTGTACTGAATATGTGTGCGTGAATAGTTCTCAAAGTGTGGTCTGCATGGGGACCCCCAATGGGTCCCCATGCATGATTAGTTAATATAGTGATTGTAACCACTTAGCTAGTGAATATATTTATTTATCAGTCTCTCCATGAGTCTCCTCATGGGACCATCTGTTGGTGATCGGTGCAGTAATGCATGTCCCCTTCATTACGCTGCACTTGCTGTTCACCAGTGTTGTGTTTTTGGCAGGAAGTTTTGATTTTAGTCTCTTGAATAGCTTCCATTTAGTTTTAGTCTCACGAAGAGACAGAATTTTATTCCATATCATTGCAATGGCATATAGAGGAGTAAAAAATGCATATAAATCCAATTTCCCCTTTAATGTTGTTGTTTGTTGTCTTTAATGCCCCAGCCCCTGGCTAGATCAGCCTATAAAATCAAACAATAGTGCATGTGGTTGTTTGCAAACAAACTTCAAAATACACATAATGTAGTTTTGCTTTGGGCAAAGGGTTAATGATGATAGTATCCTGATTAGCCTATGAAAAGGCATAGCGAATGAAAAGAAATGAATGGAGGAAAAGACACAGGGGGGTCAGACAGCTCAAACTAGGAACAAAGCCTGATTTGCAGGTGAAAAGGACGGCACACTCTGTTGTGTGGCCATTAGCCACCAACCAACCAGCCTGACGGTCACTGGGCCAGATACCAACCAACCAGCCTGACACTGGGCCAGATGGCCTCTTCAGTTCCTTAGAGAGATGCCTAAACAGAGAATACGCAGTGGCAGAATACCTGAGCACCGTGACCGACCCAAAACAAAGAAAAATCTTAACTAGGTACAGACTCAGTGAGCACAGTCTTGCGATCGAGAAAGGCCGTCATAGGCAGACCTGTATCCCGAGAGAAGACAGACTATATGCACCCACTGCACACAAAATGAAGTGGAAACCGAGCTACACTTCCTAACCATCTGTCCATTGTACCAAGACATCAGAGACACATACTTCCCACAGATTAAAACCACACACGGAGATTTTGAAAACATGACCAATGACAAAAACTCCCATATCTGCTGGGCGAAGTACAACAATGTGCAAACACAGCAGCAAGATTTGTGAGTTGCTGTGATAGGAGAAGGATATCAAACGGAACACAACCACCCTAAAGACTAATCATTGTGTATATTCCTGCACTATACCTGCATCCAGTGATCTTGGTACATAGAAATTGATCTATTGAAGATTCTGACTTTCAAATGTACATATTTTTTGTTTTGATTGTATTGCTGTATTGTTGTATTGTGCTTTCTGCTTTGGCAATGTAAACGTATGTTTTCTCATGCCAATAAAGCCCTTTGAATTGAATTGAATTGAATTGAATTGAGTTGCATGCACTCTCTGCACCAGTGTTGTTTTTGGCAGCAAATTTAGATTTTGAGTTACTTTTAGCCTTAGTCTCTTCAATAGTTTTCATTTAGTTTCAGTCACATTTTAGTCACCTGGAATGTTTTAGTGTTGGTCTAGTTTTAGTCGACTAAATATCATAAGATTATTAATGGGTTTTGGCGGGCCTTGATGCCGTCGTAATGACCGTTTTTGCTATTTTCAGCATGCAACCAAGTGTAAAATGACTTATACTGGATCTCTTCTCCACGAGTCCCTGCCTAACATTTTAGTCTAGTTTTTATTTGTTGACGAAATTGTCAGTATATTTAGTCTAAGGTTTATTTACCATAGCTTAGTTTTCATTTAGTTTCCATTTAGTTTCCGTCAATGAAAATAGGTAGTCGACGAACATTCTTCGTCTTAGTTTTAGTTGACGAAATCAACACGGCTCTGCACTCTCTCCCTGCATGGGACCCAACGTTCCAAACTAGTGGAAATATAATGTGAACAACTGAGGCTCTAGAGTCTTTAGGAGGCACATGTTTCAATTATATCTCTGCTGTCGTGCAGAAACTCCAAAAAGTTCATTTTTCCAGGAAATGAAAAATAATATTTATTCAGGAAATTAAGAAAACCTTAGGCTTATATATATATATTTTTTTTTTAAACAATACTACTGCCTCATGAAAGTTGGTATTGTCAGAAAATTTGCATGAGAGGGGGTGGAGTTAATCAGCTGCTTTAGCAGACAGTTTGAGGGTCCAAGAATGGAGTTAGCTGGTTTTGTTAGGAGCACTTTTTAATACTTTTTATTGATAACATATTTTTTTAACCAACACACCGACGTAAAGGGTGTTCAATAGTATTGATTTACTATTTACTACTTTCGTCGAAAACCTTTTTTCACTGACGAAAACTAAATGGAAACTAAAAACTAAGCTATGATGACTAAAACTAAGACAAATAAAAACTGGACTAAAATGTTAGGAATTAAGGGACTAGTGGAAGTAATTTCTACAAGCCCACGTGTCGCAGCGTGACGCGTTGTGGGCTTGTAGATCGTCTATTTTCAGCAAGTGAAAAAACAGTCGTTACGACAGCATCAAGGCCCGCCAAAATACATTTTAGTCGACTAAATCAACCGTAGATTTAGTCGACTACAATCTCATGACATTTAGTCGACTAAAACTAGACTAACACTAAAACATTCCAGGTGACTAAAATGTGACTAAAACTAAATGAAAACTATTGAAAAGACTATATGACTAAAACTAAAATCTAATTTTGCTGCTAAAAACAACACTGCTACCAACCTTGATGGTTGAGCATAGCTAAACTAAACAACAATAACTAAAGAAGATTATTCATGACAGGCAAAACGTGTATAGGAAAAATATTTATTCAGTCATACATAGAAAAATACTGTATATATTTTGTCTCAATATCACAAAAAATATAAAAAAGGGAGGGGGAAAAAGGGGGAAAAAAACATTCTTGTTTACACAAACAATGAACATAAAGCCAGTTTAAGAAGAAATTAAATTAAAATTTAAATTAAATAAATAAAACAAAGACAATGAGAGCATTTTGCAACAGCAGACATGCCTACAGAAAATAATAATAATAATAATTTAACATGTGGATCAAGTGCTTGCAGGCGAGCTCATCTATATCCTCTGGGAACGAGTCTGGTCACTGATTGGCATCGATGGGTTGAGGATGTTCATGTTCTTGGTTTCAGACGTTCTTCTCCGTTTTACGAAGAAATCTGTGGAGAACAAAAAAATGCCATTAATGTTAAACTTAATGTACAGTTTGTTACTGTTACAACGAAATAGATTAGAAGTTTAAAATGTCATGTCAATTTATAGCCATGTCTCTTCCTAACAAGCCCATAGTAGCCTATGCATAGCTACTATGGTAGTACCCCCCCCCCCCCCCCCCTGGGTTTCCCAGAAAAATTAGTAACAGACAGTTTAACCCTTATTTTATGCGTTGGCTATTCGAAAATAGCAGATCTACAAGCTCACAACATGTCACACATATTTTTGAAACATTTGTAAAAAAAAAATAATAATAATAAAATTCTTGTTAAGTGTATAGGCTACAATGACACAAACAATATTTTCATTGTGAAGTATTACATTTGTTTGACAGAATGTTTCAAAGAACCACTGCCTACCTGTGATTTTGGTGCCGTTTATTGACGCCTTGGATGTTGATGACTGTAAGAACGTCCTCTTCCGCCGGACAGGCAGCATCACTTCAGCAGCGGACATCATCATCTTCTGCGTATTGGAGACGCTGGAGCAGTTCTCCTGGTTGATGATCTCCTCCGACAACAACAGAGCCGCCGGCTCATCCGCGTTCTTCATGCGACCGCAGCGGACACTGTCCTCCTCCGGGTTGGACTTCTTGGAACAGACCACCGTGGTCTCCCGGTAGAACGGAGCGGCAGATTCGGCCTCTTCCCACTGGAAGCCGCCCTGTCCGGGCAGAGGAGCCAGAGGATAGTCGCTCTGGAAGTCGAAGTTCCAGCGGCGCGCGTCCTGCTCGGAGATGTCCCGGAGCCGTGCGTTCAGGTCCCGGCTCAGCTGCTCGTGGTCCACGGGTCCAAATAGAGTCCTGCACACCCCGCTGGAGCGAAGCAGGGCAGCTTCTCTGCTGATGTGCACGGTGGTGGTGGTCGGTGGTGTCCCCGAAATGAGCGTCATGATCTTTCAGTCAAAGTTCCGTTTTCTTGGGGGAAGAGTTTGGGAGGAGGTTGTATGAGTCTCGATTCCTCTGGGCTTTTTAAATGTCACTCCTCGGTGTGGGTCTGTCCTTTTAAAGGGCAGTGGTGTGGTGGTGGGAGCACGCCGGCTGTTGCTACACAGCAGGAAGGCCTTGTTTATTGGCTATACTCCCCCCCTCCCATTATAGGCTTAGGGGGGGGTAAACAAACCCAAAAGAAGAAAGGGATAAGTGTGTGTGTGTGTGTGTGTGTGTGTGTGTGTGTGTGTGTGCACCCCAGTTAAGTGGACTTAGCTCTAAAGTCCTATAATATAATAGCTTATAATGTTGTTGAATAGCATAACAAACAAACAGAAGCCAACAGAGATAATGTTAACTGAGGATCTGCACATTCAGTCAATGGGATGCCGACATAATTCAATCTATAACACAATATAAATGTGTTTTTAAATGGCCAAAATACTGTTATACTGGGCAGAGGTTTTTAATGCATGTGTTTTTTTAAAATAATTAAAATCTACAAAGTAACTAGTAACTCAAGTTTTCAACATTGGAGTAAAAGTACAATATTTTCCTCAAATAAAATACTGAAGAAATTGAAGTAAAAAATACCTCAAAATTGAATTGTACCCATTCTGGGCGGGAACCCCTTTTGGTGTTTTAAGCATTATGTTACACTTTAGCTATTTTTCAAAAATAGCAGATCTACAAGCTCATAGCGTGCCACCGAGTGGCGCGCTACGAGCTTGTGCCAATTTTTGAAAAATCGTAAAAATGTATATATATTTTTTTTCATCAGGTCAAAATGGGTTGAGTATGTGTACACTAAGAGTATGTTCACTCTAAGTTGCGCGAAAGGTGACTTGATGAGGGCCGCAGCCAGTTGCAGCTCACGTGGGTTGACTCACACAGTTGTCACTTGGCTTTGTTTTCTAGACTGTTTATTGACATAAATTGACTTTATTTGTATTACAGTTGTAGGCTACAAGACGTTTGGTATGAGAGGTGGAAAAATACCCAATAAACCACTCGAAAATAGTTAAAAATCCAATCATTATATTATCAAAAATATCCAAAATGGCAAAAATGTAGCCATCATGAAATCTGACACTTTGCATCTCTTTGCTTTGACTATCGTGTGTAAGTAGACTATATTCCTCACTTGGTAAGGGAAATTAAACTCTACTGAGCTGTAACAACTATGGTTAGCCTCTCCATGTCCTGCTGTATCAGAGTGTGAAGTCTATTCAACTAGTAGTAAGTAGTTGAATAGACTTTTAACGAGCCCATCAGTGACACCATTCCGCACCTGGGCAGAGACAAAGCCGTCCACAGCAGGGCCATTAGCAGGGTAGGTGGGGGAATGGGAGTAGCAGCGTTGTTTCCTTTTTGAAAATCATCTTGAGGGCCGCATTGGACCTCTCCCTGGGCCGCATGCGGCCCACGGATCACCAGTTTGACACCCCTGACTTAGACTCTCCACCACTGGCGAAGGGCCACACATTGGACATGGAAATGAGACGTGAAACGCCTAGTGTTGCATTGTGTTAAAACTGCAACATACCATATCTCCAAAACTGTTACTTTTCAGGATTCAATTTCAAAAACAGCAAAAGTGGCAGATCTGCTACTTTTCATGCTTTTGTGTGTGACGCTGTACGGCTGTAGTATGATCAAGTAGGGCATTAATTTATGGAAAAACACAAAAGGTTAGACTATATATATGGAGATATTAATATATACCCGACACCGACAGTGACAATATACTATATTCCATGCCAGAAGGCATGAGTCCTTGCTTGCAAATACAAGAACATTCTTTCAATTAAATTAAATTTTTATTAAAGTGTCAAATCGCAACATGTTGTCTCTCAAGACGCTTTACAGAGCCGACAGTCCCACCCTGAGCAAAGCAATTTTGTGACAGTGGCAACGGAAAAACTCCCCCTTATTAACTGGAAGAAATGGCGGGCTTGGCCTGTTGTAGCGCCACCATGAGGCTGATTTGAAAACTGTCAAGTGGCATTTCTTCCAAAGCCTAGTGGGAATATGCATGCACAGTTTCACCACAATCGGACGCTGCGTTGAGTAGTTGTGGCGATTTGTACAAAACGGGTACAAAGCGGGCTACTCCTGAAAAGTTTAGAAGCCAATCGTAGCCAATGAGGGTGGATTATGAGAAATCAAACAAACCTGTCTTGATCACATGACTATGGAGAGCATGTGTACCGATTTGCGTGAACTTTGGATAAAATCTGAAGGAGTAATATTAGAAAATGTGTTTTACATATGTTGGCCTCCTGGTGGCGCTATAAAGAGCAGATGTGAAAAATTCCAGGAAAAGGTTTTTCTTTGACCTCTAGGGAGTTGGCATACAAAGTTATCCACAGATCCGTGCAGTTAGAGGTAAAAACACTTTTCGGCCAGTTATAGCGCCACCATGAGGCTGAGTTGAAAATGTTCATGTGGCATTTCTTCCTCAGCCTAGTGGGAATGTGCGTGCACAATTTCACGGAAATCACACAATGTGTTCATGATTTGCAGCATTTAGTTTGAAACTGAGCACTCCTGCGAACTTTGGAAGCCAATCTTAGCCAATCAGGATGGAGTCTGAGAAATCTGAAAGACCCGTTTCGTTGAATGGCTCTAGAGAGACTGTGTACCAATTTGCGTGATGTTTGGACAAAATCTGTAGATGTACTGTCCAAAAACTTGCTTTGCACAAAGCGGCCTCCTGGTGGTGCTATAACAGGCCGTTCTGGAAATTTTGGGGCAGAGGTTCATCGTTGGCATCCAGGGAGTGTGTGTGCAAAATTTGGCATCGACCGGGTTAACGGTGCCGGAGATTAGCTGGTCACAGACGGACGGACGGACACACGGACACACGGACGGAGTGCAAAACATACTCTCTCCCCATGCCAAAAACTTGCTTTGCACAAAGCGGCCTCCTGGTGGTGCTATAACAGGCCGTTCTGGAAATTTTGGGGCAGAGGTTCATCGTTGGCATCCAGGGAGTGTGTGTGCAAAATTTGGCATCGACCGGGTTAACGGTGCCGGAGATTAGCTGGTCACAGACGGACGGACGGACACACGGACACACGGACGGAGTGCAAAACATACTCTCTCCCCATGCCTTCGGCCTGGTGGAGACAACAACTGAGGCTCTAGAGTCTTTAGGAGGCACATTTTTTCAATTATATATCTCTGCTGTCGTGCTGAAACAAGCTAACTCCAAAAAGTTCATTTTTCCAGGAAATTAAAAATAATATTTAGTCAGGAAATTAAGAAAACCTTAGGCTTATATATTTTTTTTTAAAACAATACTACTGCCTCATGAAAGTTGGTATTGTCAGAAATTTGCATGAGAGGGGGTGGAGTTAATCAGCTGCTTTAGCAGACAGTTTGAGGGGCCAAGAATGGAGTTAGCTGGTTTTGTTAGGAGCACTTTTTAATACTTTTTATTGATTCCATATTTTTTTAACCAACACACCGACGTAAAGGGTGTTCAATAGTATTATTTACTACTTTCGTCAAAAACCTTTTTTCACTGACGAAAACTAAATGGAAACTAAAAACTAAGCTATGATGACTAAAACTAAGACTAAATATACCGACAATTTTGTCAACAAATAAAAACTGGACTAAAATGATAGGAAGGGACTAGTGGACAAGAGATCCAGTATAAGTAATTTTACAATTAGTTGCATGCTGAAAATAGCTGCTCTACAAGCCCACGTGTCGCAGTGCGACGCGTTGTGGGCTTGTAGATCGTCTATTTTCAGCAAGTGAAAAAACTGTCGTTACGACAGCATCAAGGCCCGCCAAAATACATTTTAGTCGACTAAATCAACTGTAGATTTAGTCGACTACAATTTCATGACATTTAGTCGACTAAAACTAGACTAACACTAAAACATTCCAGGTGACTAAAATGTGACTAAAACTAAATGAAAACTATTCAAAAGACTGACTAAAACTAAAATCAAATTTTGCTGCTAAAAACAACACTGCTATACCAACCTTGATGGTTGAGCAGTTATTATTATAGCTAAACTAAACAACAATAACTAAAGAAGATTATTCATGACAGGCAAAACGTGTATAGGAAAAATATTTATTAATATTTATTCAGTCATACATAGAAAAATACTGTATATTTTGTCTCAATATCACAAAAAATATAAAAAGGGAGGAAAAAAAACATTCTTGTTTACACAAACAATGAACATAAAGCCAGTTTAAGAAGAAATTAAATTATATTTTAAATTAAATAAATAAAACAAAGACAATGACAGCATTTTGCAACAGCAGACATGCCTACAGAAAATAATAATAATAATAATAATAATAATTTAACATGTGGATCAAGTGCTTGCAGGCGAGCTCATCTATATCCTCTGGGAACGAGTCTGGTCACTGATTGGCATCGATGGGTTGAGGATGTTCATGTTCTTGGTTTCAGACGTTCTTCTCCGTTTTACGAAGAAATCTATGGAGAACAAAAAAAAAATGTTAATGTTACACTTAATGTACAGTTTGTTACTGTTACAACAACATAAATTAGAAGTTTAAAATGTCAAATTAGCCTATAAGCCCAGTAGCCTAATGTCCGGGGACCCCCAGGGGTCTTTCCCAGAACAATAAGTAACAGACAGTTTAACCCTATGCGTTGGCTATTCGAAAATAGAAGATCTACAAGCTCACAACATGTCACATATAGCCTAAACATTTGTATAAAAAAAAAAGAAAAAAAGGCTACCATGACACAAACAATATTTGAATTGTGAAGTCTTAAATTTGTTTGACAGAATGTTTCAAAGAACCACTGCCTACCTGTGATTTTGGTGCCGTTTATTGACGCCTTGGATGATGCTGCCTGAGAGAACGTCCTCTTCCGCCGGACAGGCAGCATCACTTCAGCAGCGGACATCATCATCATCACCTTCTGCGTATTGGAGACGCTGGAGCAGTTCTCCTGGTTGATGATCTCCTCCGACAACAACAGAGCCGCCGGCTCGTCCGCGTTCTTCTGGCGACCGCAGCGGACACTGTCCTCCTCCGGGTTGGACTTCTTGGAACAGACCACCGTGGTCTCCCGGTAGAACGGAGCGGCAGATTCGGCCTCTTCCCACTGGAAGCCGCCCTGTCCGGGCAGAGGAGCCAGAGGATAGTCGCTCTGGAAGTCGAAGTTCCAGCGGCGCGCGTCCTGCTCGGAGATGTCCCGGAGCCGTGCGTTCAGGTCCCGGCTCAGCTGTTCGTGGTCCACGGGTCCAAATAGAGTCCTGCAGACCCCGCTGGAGCGAAGCAGGGCAGCTTCTCTGCTGATGTGCACGGTGGTGGTGGTCGGTGGTGTCCCCGAAATGAGCGTCATGATCTTTCAGTCAAAGTTCAGTTTTCTTGGGGGAAGAGTTTGGGAGGAGGTTGTATGAGTCTCGATTCCTCTGGGCTTTTTAAATGTCACTCCTCGGTGTGGGTCTGTCCTTTTAAAGGGCAGTGGTGTGGTGGTGGGAGCACGCCGGCTGTTGCTACACAGCAGGAAGGCCTTGTTTATTGGTTACTCCCCCCCCCCCCCCCCCCCCCCCATTATAGGCTTAGGGGGGGGTAAACAAACCCAAAAGAAGAAAGGGATAAGTGTGTGTGTGTGTGTGTGTGTGTGTGTGTGTGTGTGTGTGTGTGTGTGTGTGTGTGTGTGTGTGTGTGTGTGTGTGTGTGTGTGTGTGTGTGTGTGTGTTTGTGTGCACCCCAGTTAAGTGGACTTAGCTCTAAAGTCCTATAATATAATAGCTTAAGCTTATAATGTTGTTTAATAGCATAACAAACAAACAACAGAAGCCAACAGAGATAATGTTAACTGAGGATCTGCACATGCACATGCCATAATTCAATCTATAACACAATATAAATGTGTTTTTAAATGGCCAAAATACTGTTATACTGGGCAGAGGTTTTTAATGCATGTAATAATAATTAAAATCTACAAAGTAACTATAACTAAAGTTTTCAACATTGGAGTAAAAGTACAATATTTTCCTCAAATAAAAGTGTTGGAAATTGTAAATACTGAAGAAATTGAAGTAAAAAATACCTCAAAATTGAACTTCTGGCGGGAACCCCTTTTGGTGTTTTAAACATTATTTTATACTTTAGCTATTGGAAAATAGCAGACCTACAAGCTCATAGCGCGCCACCGAGTGGCGTGCTACAAGCTTGTAGGTCTGCTATTTTTGAAAAATCGTAAAAATGCCGCACAAATGTATGAGAGGTGGAAAAAATACCCAATAAACCACTCGAAAATAGTTAAAAATCCAATCATTATTTTAAAATGACATGTAGCCATCATGAAATCTGACACTTTGCATCTCTTTGCTTTGACTATCGTGTGTAAGTACACTATATTCCTCACTTGGTAAGGGAAATTAAACTCTACTGAGCTGTAACTATGGTTAGCCTCTCCATGTCCTGCTGTATCAGAGTGTGAAGTCTATTCAACTAGTAGTAAGTAGTTGAATAGACTTTTAACGAGCCCATCAGTGACACCATTCCGCACCTGGGCAGAGACAAAGCCGTCCACAGCAGGGCCATTAGCAGTTTTAGTCGACTAAATCTACAGTTGATTTAGTCGAACTAAATGTATTTTGGCGGGCCTTGATCGGCTTGATGCCGTCGTAATGACTGTTTTTTTCACTTGCTGAAAATAGCCGATCTATAAGCCCACAGCGTGTTGCAGCGCGACACGTTGTGGGCTTGTAGACCTGCTATTTTCAGCATGCAACTAAAACTAAAATGACTCGTACTGGATCTCTTGTACACTAGTCCCTTCCTAACATTTTAGTGTAGTTTTTATTTGTTGACGAAATTTTAGTCTTAGTTTTCGTCGTCATAGCTTAGTTTTTATTTAGTTTCCATTTCGTTTTCGTCAGTGGAAAAAGAGGTAGTCGACGAACATTTTTCGTCTTAGTTTTAGTCGACGAAATCAACACTGTGCAACACATGTCGGGAGTGTCGGGTGATGACGAACCTTAGGTGTCATGTGCCCCCTTTTTGTGTTCTCCTTTTAGCATGACTTAGATTTAACTGTACTAAACAAACACTGTTAACAATCAAAGTATTCAGTCAATCTGCCCAGTTGAGCAGGTCCATCTCTGACGTTTGTGCCTCGACACTTAATTCCTCTCCAGCTGTTCCCGTGGACGACCTCGTTTCCTGTTCCCTCTGGGGTTCCATCTCAGCCAGTGGCTCGTCAGGTATGTGTTAACATTGACAGCACATTTGGATTGTTTTAGTTTTATTCTAGTTTTAGTCGACTAAATAACTTGTCTTTTATAGTTCTACTGGATCTAGACTAGACAAAAGTGTCAATAGTAGTAAGTAAGTCAGAGAGGCTTATTGTCGGTATCAGCCAGGGTGCGGGAGTCTATCCCCGTTTCAATGCGCTAGACCTCTACCATCAGCTCCCAGGACTAGGACAACTTTAGTTTTTTTCAACCAAGGTTCATGTTTTAGGTTGTTGTTCGTTTTAGGGATTTTAGCTGTTTTTGACAGGGGGGCGGGGGCATTCGAGCATGGGGCTAAATATGTATTTTTTCACAACATTTTATAGTGATTTATTTTTTTATTATTTACTATAGTCCTACTAGACCCCAAGAAATCTGGCCACAAAATATCACGGGATCTATTGAATGTGTCAAACTGAGATATTGAGTCTATGACACACAGTGTGGCTTCCCCCCAGTAGGCTACCTTCACATTCAGTAGATCATGTGATCTTCTGTGGCCAGATGTAATTTCTTGAGGTCTAGTAGGACTATAGTAAATAATAAAATGGGAAAAAAATATTTTACTTTCTCTAATAACAACCTAAAACATGAACCTTGGTTGAAAAAAACTAAAGTTGTCCTTTGCTCAATCTGTCTATCTAAAAAATTACTTGTGGGTTTATTAGACGAGGCTGTCAATATTGCCATTTTTATTCACTCCTGATTTGAATGCTTCTGTAAAAAAAAAGAAAACAATAAACAAAGTTAAAACTAGAAAAAGTGCCCTTCTGGGCACAGGTCTCTACCAGGAGGATAGGAGTGTGTGTGATGTTTGGCAAAATGTTTAGGATATAAACATGTTTGTTTGTTTTTTGCAACAATTTTCTTCATTTTGTTGAGGAAATGCAGAGCCAGATCACTCATAGCATCTCTGAGGATATAATTCTGGATGAGCAGGACATTTGTACAAAACGGGCCACTCCTGAAAACTTTGGAAGGCAATCTTAGCCAATCAGTGTAGAATCTGAGAAATCAAACAGACTCGTCTTGATCACATGACTACAGAGAGTATACCGATTTGCATGAGATTTGGATGAATTCTGTGCGACTAATGCAGAACTGCAGAAATCGGCCTCATGGTGGCGCTATAACCGGCAGATGTGGAGGGATGCAGGGAAAATGTTTTTCCATGGCCTCTAGGGAGGGCCTCCCTGCCTGCCTGCCTCCGCCTCCCTCCCTGCCTGCCTCCCTCCCTATTTACTACTTACGGCGAAAACCGTTTTTCACTGACGAAAACTGAATGGAAACTAAAAACTAAGCTATGATGACTTAAACTAAGACTAAATATACCGACAATTTTGTCAACAAATAAAAACTGGACTAAAATGTTAGGAAGGAACTAGTGGAAGTAATTTTACAATTAGTTGCATGCTGAAAATAGCCGCTCTACAAGCCCACGTGTCGCAGCGTGGCGCGTTGTGGGCTTGTAGATCATCTATTTTCAGCAAGTGAAAAAACTGTCGTTACGACAGCATCAAGGCCCGCCAAAATACATTTTAGTCGACTAAATCAACCGTAGATTTGGTCGACTACAATCTCATGGCATTTAGTCGACTAAAACTATACTAACACTAAAACATTCCAGGTGACTAAAATGTGACTATTCAAAAGACTATGACTAAAAAAATCAAATTTTGCTGCTAAAAACAACACTGCTACCAACCTTGATGGTTGAGCAGTTATTATTATAGCTAAACTAAACAACAATAACTAAAGAAGATTATTCATGACAGGCAAAACGTGTATAGGAAAAATATTTATTCAGTCATACATAGAAAAATACTGTATATATTTTTCTCTCAATATCACAAAAAAAGGGAGGGGAAAAAAGGAAAAAAACATTCTTGTTTACACAAACAATGAACATAAAGACAGTTTAAGAAGAAATTAAATTTCATTCTAAATTAAATAAATAAAACAAAGACAATGAGAGCATTTTGCAACAGCAGACATGCCTACAGAAAATAATAATAATAATAATAATAATTTAACATGTGGATCAAGTGCTTGCAGGTGAGCTCATCTATATCCTCTGGGAACGAGTCTGGTCACTGATTGGCATCGATGGGTTGAGGATGTTCATGTTCTTGGTTTCAGACGTTCTTCTCCGTTTTATGAAGAAATCTATGGAGAACCAAAAAAATAATGTTAATGTTACACTTAATGTACAGTTTGTTACTGTTACAACAACATAAATTAGAAGTTTAAAATGTCAATTTAGCCTATAAGCCCAGTAGTCTAATGTCCGGGACCCCCAGGGGTCCTGTATGGGGAGTTTCCCAGAACAATAAGTAACAGACAGTTTAACCCTATGCGTTGGCTATTCGAAAATAGCAGATCTACAAGCTCACAACATGTCATATATATTTTTGAAACATGTGTAAAAAAAAAAAAGAAAAAAAAAAGGCTACCATGACACAAACAATATCTTCATTGTGAAGTCTTACATTTGTTTGACAGAATGTTTCAAAGAACCACTGCCTACCTGTGATTTTGGTGCCGTTTATTGACGCCTTGGATGATGCTGCCTGTGAGAACGTCCTCTTCCGCCGGGCAGGCAGCATCACTTCAGCAGCGGACATCATCATCATCACCTTCTGCGTATTGGAGACGCTGGAGCAGTTCTCCTGGTTGATGATCTCCTCCGACAACAACAGAGCCGCCGGCTCGTCCGCGTTCTTCTGGCGACCGCAGCGGACACTGTCCTCCTCCGGGTTGGACTTCTTGGAACAGACCACCGTGGTCTCCCGGTAGAACGGAGCGGCAGATTCGGCCTCTTCCCACTGGAAGCCGCCCTGTCCGGGCAGAGGAGCCAGAGGAGCGTCGCTCTGGAAGTTGAAGTTCCAGCGGCGCGCGTCCTGCTCGGAGATGTCCCGGAGCCGTGCGTTCAGGTCCCGGCTCAGCTGCTCGTGGTCCACGGGTCCAAATAGAGTCCTGCAGACCCCGCTGGAGCGAAGCAGGGCAGCTTCTCTGCTGATGTGCACGGTGGTGGTGGTCGGTGGTGTCCCCGAAATGAGCGTCATGATCTTTCAGTCAAAGTTCCGTTTTCTTGGGGGAAGAGTTTGGGAGGAGGTTGTATGAGTCTCGATTCCTCTGGGCTTTTTAAATGTCACTCCTCGGTGTGGGTCTGTCCTTTTAAAGGGCAGTGGTGTGGTGGTGGGAGCACGCCGGCTGTTGCTACACAGCAGGAAGGCCTTGTTTATTGGTTACTCCCCCCCCCCCCCCATTATAGGCTTGGGGGGGGTAAACAAAAGAAGAAAGGGATAAGTGTGTGTGTGTGTGTGTGTGTGTGTGTGTGTGTGTGTGTGTGTGTGTGTGTGTGTGTGTGTGTGTGCACCCCAGTTAAGTGGACTTAGCTCTAAAGTCCTATAATATAATAGCTTATAATGTTGTTGAATAGCATAACAAACAAACAGAGGCCAACAGAGGTAATGTTAACTGAGGATCTGCACATGCAGTCAATGGGATGCTGACATAATTCAATCTATAACACAATATAAATGTGTTTTTAAATGGCCAAAATACTGTTATACTGGGCAGAGGTTTTTTATAATTAAAATCTACAAAGTAACTATTGTAACTCAAGTTTTCAACATTGGAGTAAAAGTACAATATGTTCCTCAAATAAAAGTGTTGGAAATTGTAAATACTGAAGAAATTGAAGTAAAAAATACCTCAAAATTGAACTTAACCCATTCTGGGCGGGAACCCCTTTTGGTGTTTTAAGCATTATGTTATACTTTAGCTATTGGAAAATAGCAGATCTACAAGCTCATAGCGCGCCACCGAGTGGCGCACTACGAGCTGGTAGCTCTGCTATTTTTGAAAAATCGTAAAAATGCGGCACAAATCTTTGAATATATATTCTTTCAGAAGTCTTTATTTTTTTATTTTTAGGTCAAAATGGGTTGAGTATGTGTACTTATATAGTACAGGGGTGTCAAACTCATTTTGGGGCAAGGGCCACATTGCGCGAAAGGTGACTTGATGAGGGCCGCAGCCAGTTGCAGCTCACGTGGGTTGACTTACACAGTTGTCACTTGGCTTTGTTTTCTAGACTGTTTATTGACATAAATTGACTTTATTTGTATTACAGTTGTAGGCTACAAGACGTTTGGTATGAGAGGTGGAAAAAATACCCAATAAACCACTCGAAAATAGTTGAAAATCCAATCATTATTTTAAAATGACATGTAGCCATCATGAAATCTGACACTTTGCATCTCTTTGCTTTGACTATCGTGTGTAAGTACACTATATTCCTCACTTGGTAAGGGAAATTAAACTCTACTGAGCTGTAACTATGGTTAGCCTCTCCATGTCCTTCTGTATCAGAGTGTGAAGTCTATTCAACTAGTAGTAAGTAGTTGAATAGACTTTTAACGAGCCCATCAGTGACACCATTCCGCACCTGGGCAGAGACAAAGCCGTCCACAGCAGGGCCATTAGCAGTTTTAGTCGACTAAATCTACAGTTGATTTAGTCGAACTAAATGTATTTTGGCGGGCCTTGATCGGCTTGATGCCGTCGTAATGACTGTTTTTTTCACTTGCTGAAAATAGCCGATCTACAAGCCCACAGCGTGTTGCAGCGCTAACACAGCGCGACACGTTGTGGGCTTGTAGATCTGCTATTTTCAGCATGCAACTAAAACTAAAATGACTCGTACTGGATCTCTTGTACACTAGTCCCTTCCTAACATTTTTGTGTAGTTTTTATTTGTTGACGAAATTTTAGTCTTAGTTTTAGTCGTCATAGCTTAGTTTTTATTTAGTTTCCATTTCGTTTTCGTCAGTGGAAAAAGAGGTAGTCGACGAACATTTTTCGTCTTAGTTTTAGTCGACGAAATCAACACTGTGCAACACATGTCGGGAGTGTCGGGTGATGACGAACCTTAGGTGTGTCAGATAACCCTTTTTGTGTTCTCCTTTTAGCATGATCTAGATTTAACTGTACTAAACAAACACTGTTAACAATCAAAGTATTCAGTCAATCTCCCCAGTTGAGCAGGTCCATCTCTGACGTTTGTGCCTCAACACTTAATTCCTCTCCAGCTGTTCCCGTGGACGACCTCGTTTCCTGTTCCCTCTGGGGTTCCATCTCAGCCAGGGCTCGTCAGGTATGTGTTAACATTGACAGCACATTTGGATTGTTTTAGTTTTATTCTAGTTTTAGTCGACTAAATAACTTGTCTTTTATAGTTCTACTGGATCTAGACTAGACAAAAGTGTCAATAGTAGTAAGTAAGTCAGAGAGGCTTATTGTCGGTATCAGCCAGGGTGCGGGAGTCTATCCCCGTTTCAATGCGCTAGACCTCTACCATCAGCTCCCAGTACTACGACAACTTTAGTTTTTTTCAACCAAGGTTCATGTTTTAGGTTGTTGTTCGTTTTAGGGATTTTAGCTGTTTTTGACAGGGGGGCGGGGGCATTCGAGCATGGGGCTAAATATGTATTTTTTCACAACATTTTATAGTGATTTATTTTTTTATTATTTACTATAGTCCTACTAGACCCCAAGAAATCTGGCCACAAAATATCACGGGATCTATTGAATGTGTCAAACTGAGATATTGAGCCTATGACACACAGTGTGGCTTCCCCCCAGTAGGCTACCTTCACATTCAGTATAGATCATGTGATCTTCTGTGGCTATTATAGTAAATAATAAAATGGGAAAAAAATATTTTACTTTCTCTAATAACAACCTAAAACATGAACCTTGGTTGAAAAAAACTAAAGTTGTCCTTTGCTCAATCTGTCTATCTAAAAAAAATACTTGTGGGTTTATTAGACGAAGCTGTCAATATTGCCATTTTTATTCACTCCTGATTTGAATGCTTCTGTAAAAAAAAAAGAAAACAATAAACAAAGTTAAAACTAGAAAAAGTGCCCTTCTGGGCACAGGTCTCCAGGGAGGATAGGAGTGTGTGTGATGTTTGGCAAAATGTTTAGGATATAAACATGTTTGTTTGTTTTTTGCAACAATTTTCTTCATTTTGTTGAGGAAATGCAGAGCCAGATCACTCATAGCATCTCTGAGGATATAATTCTGGATGAGCAGGACATTTGTACAAAACGGGCCACTCCTGAAAACTTTGGAAGGCAATCTTAGCCAATCAGTGTAGAATCTGAGAAATCAAACAGACTCGTCTTGATCACATGACTACAGAGAGTATACCGATTTGCATGAGATTTGGATGAATTCTGTGCGACTAATGCAGAACTGCAGAAATCGGCCTCATGGTGGCGCTATAACCGGCAGATGTGGAGGGATGCAGGGAAAATGTTTTTCCATGGCCTCTAGGGAGTGCCTCCCTGCCTGCCTCCGCCTCCCTCCCTGCCTGCCTCCCTCCCTATTTACTACTTACGGCGAAAACCGTTTTTCACTGACGAAAACTAAATGGAAACTAAAAACTAAGCTATGATGACTTAAACTAAGACTAAATATACCGACAATTTTGTCAACAAATAAAAACTGGACTAAAATGTTAGAAAGGAACTAGTGGAAGTAATTTTACAATTAGTTGCATGCTGAAAATAGCCGCTCTACAAGCCCACGTGTCGCAGCGTGGCGCGTTGTGGGCTTGTAGATCATCTATTTTCAGCAAGTGAAAAAACTGTCGTTACGACAGCATCAAGGCCCGCCAAAATACATTTTAGTCGACTAAATCAACCGTAGATTTGGTCGACTACAATCTCATGACATTTAGTCGACTAAAACTAGACTAACACTAAAACATTCCAGGTGACTAAAATGTGACTATTCAAAAGACTAAGACTAAAACTAAAATCAAATTTTGCTGCTAAAAACAACACTTCTACCAACCTTGATAGTTGAGCAGTTATTATTATAGCTAAACTAAACAACAATAACTAAAGAAGATTATTCATGACAGGCAAAACGTGTATAGGAAAAATATTTATTCAGTCATACATAGAAAAATACTGTATATATTTTTGTCTCAATATCACAAAAAATATAAAAAAGGGAGGGGGAAAAAACATTATTGTTTACACAAACAATGAACATAAAGCCAGTTTAAGAATAAATTAAATTAAATTTTAAATTAAATAAATAAAACAAAGACAACGAGAGCATTTTGCAACAGCAGACATGCCTACAGAAAATAATAATAATAATTTAACATGTGGATCAAGTGCTTGCAGGCGAGCTCATCTATATCCTCTGGGAACGAGTCTGGTCACTGATTGGCATCGATGGGTTGAGGATGTTCATGTTCTTGGTTTCAGACATTCTTCTCCGTTTTACGAAGAAATCTATGGAGAACAAAAACAATGCCATGTTACACTTAATGTACAGTTTGTTACTGTTACAACAAAATAAATTAGAAGTTTAAAATGTAAATTTAGCCATGTCTCTTAAGGCCTATAAGCCCAGTAGCCTGATGTCCGGGGACCCCCAGGGGTCCTGTATGGGGGGTTTCCCAGAACAATAAGTAACAGACAGTTTAACCCTATGCGGTGGCTATTCGAAAATAGCAGATCTACAAGCTCACAACATGTCACATGTATTTTTGAAACATTTAGTAAAAAATAAAAACAAATAAAAAGGCTACCATGACACAAACAATATTTTCATTGTGAAGTCTTTGTTTGACAGAATGTTTCAAAGAACCACTGCCTACCTGTGATTTTGGTGCCGTTTATTGACGCCTTGGATGATGCTGCCTGTGAGAACGACCTCTTCCGCCGGACAGGCAGCATCACTTCAGCAGCGGACATCATCATCTTCTGCGTATTGGAGACGCTGGAGCAGTTCTCCTGGTTGATGATCTCCTCCGACAACAACAGAGCCGCCGGCTCGTCCGCGTTCTTCTGGCGACCGCAGCGGACACTGTCCTCCTCCGGGTTGGACTTCTTGGAACAGACCACCGTGGTCTCCCGGTAGAACGGAGCGGCAGATTCGGCCTCTTCCCACTGGAAGCCGCCCTGTCCGGGCAGAGGAGCCAGAGGAGCGTCGCACTGGAAGTCGAAGTTCCAGCGGCGCGCGTCCTGCTCGGAGATGTCCCGGAGCCGTGCGTTCAGGTCCCGGCTCAGCTGCTCGTGGTCCACGGGTCCAAATAGAGTCCTGCAGACCCCGCTGGAGCGAAGCAGGGCAGCTTCTCTGATGTGCACGGTGGTGGTGGTGGTCGGTGGTGTCCCCGAAATGAGCGTCATGATCTTTCAGTCAAAGTTCAGTTTTCTTGGGGGAAGAGTTTGGGAGGAGGTTGTATGAGTCTCGATTCCTCTGGGCTTTTTAAATGTCACTCCTCGGTGTGGGTCTGTCCTTTTAAAGGGCAGTGGTGTGGTGGTGGGAGCACGCCGGCTGTTGCTACACAGCAGGAAGGCCTTGTTTATTGGTTACTCCCCCCCCCCCCATTATAGGCTTGGGGGGGGGTAAACAAACCCAAAAGAAGAAAGGGATAAGTGTGTGTGTGTGTGTGTGTGTGTGTGTGTGTGTGTGTGTGTGTGTGTGTGTGTGTGTGTGTGTGTGTGTGTGTGTGTGTGTGTGTGTGTGTGTGTGTGTGTGTGTGTGTGTGTGTGTGTGTGTGTGTGTGTGTGTGTGTGTGCACCCCAGTTAAGTGGACTTATCTCTAAAGTCCTATAATATAATAGCTTATAATGTTGTTGAATAGCATAACAAACAAACAACAGAAGCCAACAGAGATAATGTTAACTGAGGATCTGCACATGCAGTCAATGGGATGCCGACATAATTCAATCTATAACACAATATAAATGTGTTTTTAAATGGCCAAAATACTGTTATACTGGGCAGAGGATTTTAATGCATGTAATAATAATTAAAATCTACAAAGTAACTATAACTAAAGTTTTCAACATTGGAGTAAAAGTACAATATTTTCCTCAAATAAAAGTGTTGGAAATTGTAAATACTGAAGAAATTGAAGTAGAAAATACCTCAAAATTGAACTTAACCCATTCTGGGCGGGAACCCCTTTTGGTGTTTTAAGCATTATGTTATACTTTAGCTATTGGAAAATAGCAGACCTACAAGCTCATAGCGCGCCACCGAGTGGCGCGTAAAAATGCCGCACAAATCTTTGAATATATATTCTTTCAGAAGTCTTTTTTTTTTATTTTATTTTTTTACGTCAGGTCAAAATGGGTTGAGTATGTGTACTTAGAGTGACCAGGGGTGTCAAACTCATTTTGGGCCAAGGGCCACATTGCGCGAAAGGTGACTTGATGAGGGCCGCAGCCAGTTGCAGCTCACGTGCGTTGACTCACACAGTTGTCACTTGGCTTTGTTTTCTAGACTGTGTATTGACATAAATTGACTTTATTTGTATTACAGTTGTAGGCTACAAGACGTTTGGTAGAGCCTCTCCATGTCCTTCTGTATCAGAGTGTGAAGTCTATTCAACTAGTAGTAAGTAGTTGAATAGACTTTTAACGAGCCCATCAGTGACACCATTCCGCACCTGGGCAGAGACAAAGCCATCCACAGCAGGGCCATTAGCAGGGTAGGTGGGGGAAGGGGAGTAGCAGCGTTGTTTCCTTTTTGAAAATCATCTCGAGGGCCGCATTGGACCTCTCCCTGGGCCACATGCGGCCCACGGATCACCAGTTTGACACCCCTGACTTATCTCTCCACCACTGGCGCCACATTGGACATGGAAATGAGACGTGAAACGCCTAGTGTTGCATTGTGTTAAAACTGCAACATATCATATCTCCAAAACTTTTCAGGATTCCATTTCAAAAACAGCAAAAGTGGCAGATCTGCTACTTTTCATGCTTTTGTGTGTGACGCTGTACTGCTGTAGTATGATCAAGTAGGGCATTAATTTATGGAAAAACACAAAAGGTTAGAATATATATATGGAGATATTAATATATACCCGACACCGACAGTGACAATATACTATTTTCCATGCCAGATCAAGGCCTGAGCATGCAACCAAGTGTAAAATGACTTATACTGGATCTCTTCTCCACGAGTCCCTACCTAACATTTTAGTCTAGTTTTTATTTGTTGACGAAATTGTCAGTATATTTAGTCTCAGGTTTATTTACCATAGCTTAGTTTTCATTTAGTTTCCATTTAGTTTTCGTCAGTGAAAAAAGGTAGTCGACGAACATTTTTCGTCTTAGTTTTAGTTGACAAAATCAACACGGCTCTACACTCTCTCCCTGCATGCAGGGACCCAACGTTCCAAACTAGTGGAAATATATGTGAACTAGAAAAAGTGCCCTTCTGGGCACAGGTCTCCACCAGGAGGATAGGAATGTGTGTGATGTTTGGCAAAATGTTTAGGAGTGATATAAACATGTTTGTTTGTTTTTTGCAACAATTTTCTTCATTTTGTTGAGGAAATGCAGAGCCAGATCACGCATAGCATCTCTGAGGATAGAATTCTGGATGAGCAGGACATGTGCAGCATTTTGTACAAAACGGGCCACTCCTGAAGACTTTGGAAGGCAATCTTAGCCAATCAGTGTAGAATCTGAGAAATCAAACAGACTCGTCTTGATCACATGACTACAAAGATCATGTATACCGATTTGCATGAGATTTGGATGAAATTTGTGCGACTAATATAAACAATGTGTTTTGCAGAAATCGGCCTCATGGTGGCGCTATAACCGGCAGATGTGGAGGGATGCAGGGAAAATGTTTTTCCATGGCCTCTAGGGAGTGAGCATACAAAGTTGTACACAGATCGATGCAGTTATAGGTAAAAACAGGAATTGCCCTGTTATAGCGCCACCATGAGGCTGGTTTGGAAAATAAATTGTGTCATGTCATCCTCAGCCTAGTGGAAATGTGCGTGTATAATTTCACGGAAATTGCACACTGTGTTTGTGATTTGTGGCATTTTGTTCGAAACGGACCAATCATGTGAGCTTTGGAAGCGAATCTTAGCCAATCAGGAAGGAAGATGGGAAATGGTGCAGATCCGTGTTGATCACATGACTATGGAGATAGTGTATACCGAATTGTGTGATGTATGGATAAAATGTGTACGAGTAATCTACAGAAATGTGTTTTGCCTAAATCGGCCTCATGGTGGCGCTATACAGGCCGTTGAGGAATATTTGGGGCAGAGGTTCGTCGTTGGCATCCAGAGAGTGTGTGTGCAAAGTTTGGCATGGATCGGGCCAACGGTGCCGGAGATTAGCTGGTAACGGACGGACGGAAGGAAGGAAGGAAGGACGGACGCACGCACACGGACGGAGTGCAAAACATACTCTCTCCCCATGCCTTCGGCCTGGTGGAGACAATAACTGAGGCTCTAGAGTCTTTAGGACAGTAGTTCCCAAAGTGGGGTCCGGGGACCCCCAGGGGTCCTTGAGGGAGTTCCAGGGGGTCCCCAGCTAAATGATAGTTTGGAACCAAATGGACCCTTATGGGTCAGTAACTCAGAGAGTGTACAAATGGAACCAAATGGACCAACGGGTCCATTTTGTTCCATTTGTACACTCTCAGAGTTAAATTAACATTGATTTTACAATTTAAATTGGGGGTCCCAGAGATAGAAATGTCATTAAATGGGGGTCCGTAGACTAATGCACGTCAAACTGGGGGTCCTTGAAATTAAATGGGTTGAAAATCACTGCTAGAGACATACAAATCTTATTTTATTGGGGTCCCTGGCATATCTTTTCAAATGGGGGTCCGCAGGCTATTTATTGTCAATTTGGGAGTCCTTGACATGAAAAAGTTTGGGAACCACTGCTTTAGGAGGCACATTTTTCAGTTATATATCTCTGCTGTCGTGCAGAAACAAGCTAACGCCAAACAGTTAATTTTTCCAGGAAATGAAAAATAATATTTATTCAGGAAATTAAGAAAACCTTAGGCTTATATATTTAAAAAAAAAAACAATACTACTGCCTCATGAAAGTTGATATTGTCAGAAAATTGCATGAGAGGGGGTGGAGTTAATCAGCTGCTTTAGCAGACAGTTTGAGGGTCCAAGAATGGAGTTAGCTGGTTTTGTTAGGAGCACTTTTTAATACTTTTTATTGATAACATATTTTTTTAACCAACACACAGACGTAAAGGGTGTTCAATAGTATTGATTTACTATTTACTACTTTCGTCGAAAACCTTTTTTCACTGACGAAAACTAAATGGAAACTAAAAACTAAGCTATGATGACTAAAACTAAGACTAAATATACAGACAATTCTGTCAACAAATAAAAACTGGACTAAAATGTTAGGAAGGGACTATAGTGGAAGTAATCTGACAATTAATTGCATGCTGAAAATAGCCGCTCTACAAGCCCACAACGTGTCGTTACGACAGCATCAAGGCCCGCCAAAATACATTTTAGTCGACTAAATCAACCGTAGATTTAGTCGACTACAATCTCATGACATTTAGTCGACTAAAACCAGACTAACACTAAAACATTCCAGGTGACTAAAATGTGACTAAAACTAAATGAAAACTATTCAAAAGACTATGAATAAAACTAAAATCTAATTTTGCTGCTAAAAACAACACTGCTACCAACCTTGATGGTTGAGCAGTTATTATTATAGCTAAACTAAACAACAATAACTAAAGAAGATTATTCATGACAGGCAAAACGTGTATAGGAAAAATATTTATTAATATTTATTCAGTCATACATAGAAAAATACTGTATATATTTTGTCTCAATATCACAAAAAATATAAAAAGGGGGAAAAAAACATTCTTGTTTACACAAACAATGAACATAAAGCCAGTTTAAGAAGAAATTAAATTACATTTTAAATTAAATAAATAAAACAAAGACAATGAGAGCATTTTGCAACAGCAGACATGCCTACAGAAAATAATAATAATAATAATAATAATAATTTAACATGTGGATCAAGTGCTTGCAGGCGAGCTCATCTATATCCTCTGGGAACGAGTCTGGTCACTGATTGGCATCGATGGGTTGAGGATGTTCATGTTCTTGGTTTCAGACGTTCTTCTCCGTTTTACGAAGAAATCTATGGAGAACAAAATAAATGCCATTAATGTTACACTTAATGTACAGTTTGTTACTGTTACAACAAAATAAATTAGAAGTTTAAAATGTCAATTCAGCCATGTCTCTTAAGGCCTATAAGCCCAGTAGCCTGATGTCCGGGGACCCCCAGGGGTCCTGTATGGGGGGTTTCCCAGAACAATAAGTAACAGACAGTTTAACCCTATGCGGTGGCTATTCGAAAATAGCAGATCTACAAGCTCAGAACATGTCACATATATTTTTGAAACATTTTGTAAATAAATACAAACAAATAAAAAGGCTACCATGACACAAGCAATATTTTCATTGTGAAGTCTTTGTTTGACAGAATGTTTCAAAGAACCACTGCCTACCTGTGATTTTGGTGCCGTTTATTGACGCCTTGGATGTTGATGCCTGTAAGAACGTCCTCTTCCGCCGGACAGGCAGCATCACTTCAGCAGCGGACATCATCATTATCTTCTCCTGCGTATTGGAGACGCTGGAGCAGTTCTCCTGGTTGATGATCTCCTCCGACAACAACAGAGCCGCCGGCTCGTCCGCGTTCTTCTGGCGACCGCAGCGGACACTGTCCTCCTCCGGGTTGGACTTCTTGGAACAGACCACCGTGGTCTCCCGGTAGAACGGAGCGGCAGATTCGGCCTCTTCCCACTGGAAGCCGCCCTGTCCGGGCAGAGGAGCCAGAGGATAGTCGCTCTGGAAGTCGAAGTTCCAGCGGCGCGCGTCCTGCTCGGAGATGTCCCGGAGCCGTGCGTTCAGGTCCCGGCTCAGCTGCTCGTGGTCCACGGGTCCAAATAGAGTCCTGCAGACCCCGCTGGAGCGAAGCAGGGCAGCTTCTCTGATGTGCACGGTGGTGGTGGTCGGTGGTGTCCCCGAAATGAGCGTCATGATCTTTCAGTCAAAGTTCAGTTTTCTTGGGGGAAGAGTTTGGGAGGAGGTTGTATGAGTCTGGATTCCTCTGGGCTTTTTAAATGTCACTCCTCGGTGTGGGTCTGTCCTTTTAAAGGGCAGTGGTGTGGTGGTGGGAGCACGCCGGCTGTTGCTACACAGCAGGAAGGCCTTGTTTATTGGTTACTCCCCCCCCCCCCCCCCCATTATAGGCTTAGGGGGGGGTAAACAAACCCAAAAGAAGAAAGGGATAAGTGTGTGTGTGTGTGTGTGTGTGTGTGTGTGTGTGTGTGTGTGTGTGTGTGTGTGTGTGTGTGCACCCCAGTTAAGTGGACTTAGCTCTAAAGTCCTATAATATAATAGCTTAAGCTTATAATGTTGTTGAATAGCATAACAAACAAACAACAGAAGCCAACAGAGATAATGTTAACTGAGGATCTGCACATGCAGTCAATGGGATGCCGACATAATTCAATCTATAACACAATATAAATGTGTTTTTAAATGGCCAAAATACTGTTATACTGGGCAGAGGATTTTAATGCATGTAATAATAATTAAAATCTACAAAGTAACTATAACTAAAGTTTTCAACATTGGAGTAAAAGTACAATATTTTCCTCAAATAAAAGTGTTGGAAATTGTAAAAACTGAAGAAATTGAAGTAAAAAATACCTCAAAATTGAACTTAACCCATTCTGGGCGGGAACCCCTTTTGGTGTTTTAAGCATTATGTTATACTTTAGCTATTGGAAAATAGCAGACCTACAAGCTCATAGCGCGCCACCGAGTGGCGCACTACGAGCTTGTAGCTCTGCTATTTTTGAAAAATCTTAAAAATGCGGCACAAATCTTTGAATATATATTCTTTCAGAAGTCTTTATTTTTTTATTTTTACGTCAGGTCAAAATGGGTTGAGTATGTGTACTTATATAGTACAGGGGTGTCAAACTCATTTTGGGGCAAGGGCCACATTGCGCGAAAGGTGACTTGATGAGGGCCGCAGCCAGTTGCAGCTCACGTGGGTTGACTTACACAGTTGTCACTTGGCTTTGTTTTCTAGACTGTTTATTGACATAAATTGACTTTATTTGTATTACAGTAGGCTACAAGACGTTTGGTATGAGAGGTGGAAAAAATACCCAATAAACCACTCGAAAATAGTTGAAAATCCAATCATTATTTTAAAATGACATGTAGCCATCATGAAATCTGACACTTTGCATCTCTTTGCTTTGACTATCGTGTGTAAGTACACTATATTCCTCACTTGGTAAGGGAAATTAAACTCTACTGAGCTGTAACTATGGTTAGCCTCTCCATGTCCTGCTGTATCAGAGTGTGAAGTCTATTCAACTAGTAGTAAGTAGTTGAATAGACTTTTAACGAGCCCATCAGTGACACCATTCCGCACCTGGGCAGAGACAAAGCCGTCCACAGCAGGGCCATTAGCAGTTTTAGTCGACTAAATCTACAGTTGATTTAGTCGAACTAAATGTATTTTGCCGGGCCTTGATCGGCTTGACTGTTTTTTTCACTTGCTGAAAATAGCCGATCTACAAGCCCACAGCGTGTTGCAGCGCTAACACAGCGCGACACGTTGTGGGCTTGTAGATCTGCTATTTTCAGCATGCAACTAAAACTAAAATGACTCGTACTGGATCTCTTGTACACTAGTCCCTTCCTAACATTTTAGTGTAGTTTTTATTTGTTGACGAAATTTTAGTCTTAGTTTTAGTCGTCATAGCTTAGTTTTTATTTAGTTTCCATTTAGTTTTCGTCAGTGGAAAAAGAGGTAGTCGACGAACATTTTTCGTCTTAGTTTTAGTCGACGAAATCAACACTGTGCAACACATGTCGGCAGTGTCGGGTGATGACGAACCTTAGGTGTGTCAGATAACCCTTTTTGTGTTCTCCTTTTAGCATGATCTAGATTTAACTGTACTAAACAAACACTGTTAACAATCAAAGTATTCAGTCAATCTCCCCAGTTGAGCAGGTCCATCTCTGACGTTTGTGCCTCAACACTTAATTCCTCTCCAGCTGTTCCCGTGGACGACCTCGTTTCCTGTTCCCTCTGGGGTTCCATCTCAGCCAGTGGCTCGTCAGGTATGTGTTAACATTGACAGCACATTTGGATTGTTTTAGTTTTATTCTAGTTTTAGTCGACTAAATAACTTGTCTTTCATAGTTCTACTGGATCTAGACTAGACAAAAGTGTCAATAGTAGTAAGTAAGTCAGAGAGGCTTATTGTCGGTATCAGCCAGGGTGCAGGAGTCTATCCCCGTTTCAATGCGCTAGACCTCTACCATCAGCTCCCAGTACTAGGACAACTTTAGTTTTTTTCAACCAAGGTTCATGTTTTAGGTTGTTGTTCGTTTTAGGGATTTTAGCTGTTTTTGACAGGGGGGCGGGGGCATTCGAGCATGGGGCTAAATATGTATTTTTTCACAACATTTTATAGTGATTTATTTTTTTATTATTTACTATAGTCCTACTAGACCCCAAGAAATTACATCTGGCAAATATCACGGGATCTTTTGAATGTGTCAAATTGAGCCTATGACACACAGTGTGGCTTCCCCCCAGTAGGCTACCTTCACATTCAGTAGATCATGTGATCTTCTGTGGCCAGATGTAATTTCTTGAGGTCTAGTAGGACTATAGTAAATAATAAAATGGGAAAAAAATATTTTACTTTCTCTAATAACAACCTAAAACATGAACCTTGGTTGAAAAAAACTAAAGTTGTCCTTTGCTCAATCTGTCTATCTAAAAAATTACTTGTGGGTTTATTAGACGAGGCTGTCAATATTGCCATTTTTATTCACTCCTGATTTGAATGCTTCTGTAAAAAAAAAGAAAACAATAAACAAAGTTAAAACTAGAAAAAGTGCCCTTCTGGGCACAGGTCTCCACCAGGAGGATAGGAGTGTGTGTGATGTTTGGCAAAATGTTTAGGATATAAACATGTTTGTTTGTTTTTTGCAACAATTTTCTTCATTTTGTTGAGGAAATGCAGAGCCAGATCACTCATAGCATCTCTGAGGATATAAATCTGGATGAGCAGGACATTTGTACAAAACGGGCCACTCCTGAAAACTTTGGAAGGCAATCTTAGCCAATCAGTGTAGAATCTGAGAAATCAAACAGACTCGTCTTGATCACATGACTACAGAGAGTATACCGATTTGCATGAGATTTCAACAGAGATTTGGATGAATTCTGTGCGACTAATGCAGAACTGCAGAAATCGGCCTCATGGTGGCGCTATAACCGGCAGATGTGGAGGGATGCAGGGAAAATGTTTTTCCATGGCCTCTAGGGAGTGCCTCCCTGCCTGCCTGCCTCCGCCTCCCTCCCTGCCTGCCTCCCTCCCTATTTACTACTTACGGCGAAAACCGTTTTTCACTGTCGAAAACTGTCGTTACGACAGCATCAAGGCCCGCCAAAATACATTTTAGTCGACTAAATCAACCGTAGATTTGGTCGACTACAATCTCATGACATTTAGTCGACTAAAACTAGACTAACACTAAAACATTCCAGGTGACTAAAATGTGACTATTCAAAAGACTATGACTAAAACTAAAATCAAATGTTGCTGCTAAAAACAACACTGCTACCAACCTTGATGGTTGAGCAGTTATTATTATAGCTAAACTAAACAACAATAACTAAAGAAGATTATTCATGACAGGCAAAACGTGTATAGGAAAAATATTTATTCAGTCATACATAGAAAAATACTGTATATATTTTTGTCTCAATATCACAAAAAATATAAAAAAGGGAGGGGGAAAAAACATTCTTGTTTACACAAACAATGAACATAAAGCCAGTTTAAGAATAAATTAAATTAAATTTTAAATTAAATAAATAAAACAAAGACAATGAGAGCATTTTGCAACAGCAGACATGGCTACAGAAAATAATAATAATAATAATAATAATAATAATAATAATAATAATAATAATAATAATAATAATAATAATAATAATAATAATAATAATAATAATAATAATTTAACATGTGGATCAAGTGCTTGCAGGTGAGCTCATCTATATCCTCTGGGAACGAGTCTGGTCACTGATTCGCATCGATGGGTTGAGGATGTTCATGTTCTTGGTTTCAGACGTTCTTCTCCGTTTTACGAAGAAATCTATGGAGAACAGAAAAAATGCCATGTTACACTTAATGTACAGTTTGTTACTGTTACAACAAAATAAATTAGAAGTTTAAAATGTCATGTCAATTTATAGCCATGTCTCTTAGGACTATAAGCCCAGTGGCCTAATGTCAGGGGACCCCCAGGGGGGGTAAGTAAAAGACAGTTTAACCCTATTTTATGCGTTAGCTATTCGAAAATAGCAGATACAAGCTCATAACATGTCACATATATTATTAAAACATTTGTAAAAAAAAAAAAAAAAAAAGCTCTTGTTAAGTGTAGGCTACCATGACAAACAATATTTTCATTGTGAAGTCTTAAATTTGTTTGACAGAATGTTTCAAAGAACCACTGCCTACCTGTGATTTTGGTGCCGTTTATTGACGCCTTGGATGATGCTGCCTGTGAGAACGTCCTCTTCCGCCGGACAGGCAGCATCACTTCAGCAGCGGACATCATCATCATCATCTTCTGCGTATTGGAGACGCTGGAGCAGTTCTCCTGGTTGATGATCTCCTCCGACAACAACAGAGCCGCCGGCTCGTCCGCGTTCTTCTGGCGACCGCAGCGGACACTGTCCTCCTCCGGGTTGGACTTCTTGGAACAGACCACCGTGGTCTCCCGGTAGAACGGAGCGGCAGATTCGGCCTCTTCCCACTGGAAGCCGCCCTGTCCGGGCAGAGGAGCCAGGGGATAGTCACTCTGGAAGTTGAAGTTCCAGCGGCGCGCGTCCTGCTCGGAGATGTCCCGGAGCCGTGCGTTCAGGTCCCGGCTCAGCTGCTCGTGGTCCACGGGTCCAAATAGAGTCCTGCAGACCCCGCTGGAGCGAAGCAGGGCAGCTTCTCTGCTGATGTGCACGGTGGTGGTGGTCGGTGGTGTCCCCGAAATGAGCGTCATGATCTTTCAGTCAAAGTTCAGTTTTCTTGGGGGAAGAGTTTGGGAGGAGGTTGTATGAGTCTCGATTCCTCTGGGCTTTTTAAATGTCACTCCTCGGTGTGGGTCTGTCCTTTTAAAGGGCAGTGGTGTGGTGGTGGGAGCACGCCGGCTGTTGCTACACAGCAGGAAGGCCTTGTTTATTGGTTACTCCCCCCCCCCCCCCCCCATTATAGGCTTGGGGGGGGTAAACAAAAGAAGAAAGGGATAAGTGTGTGTGTGTGTGTGTGTGTGTGTGTGTGTGTGTGCACCCCAGTTAAGTGGACTTAGCTCTAAAGTCCTATAATATAATAGCTTATAATGTTGTTGAATAGCATAACAAACAAACAGAAGCCAACAGAGATAATGTTAACTGAGGATCTGCACATGCAGTCAATGGGATGCCGACATAATTCAATCTATAACACAATATAAATGTCTTTTTAAATGGCCAAAATACTGTTATACTGGGCAGAGGTTTTTTATAATTAAAATCTACAAAGTAACTATTGTAACTAAAGTTTTCAACATTGGAGTAAAAGTACAATATGTTCCTCAAATAAAAGTGTTGGAAATTGTAAATACTGAAGAAATTGAAGTAAAAAATACCTCAAAATTGAACTTAACCCATTCTGGGCGGGAACCCCTTTTGGTGTTTTAAGCATTATGTTATACTTTAGCTATTGGAAAATAGCAGATCTACAAGCTCATAGCGCGCCACCGAGTGGCGCACTACGAGCTTGTAGCTCTGCTATTTTTGAAAAATCGTAAAAATGCGGCACAAATCTTTGAATATATAGTACTGCGAGAGTGAGGTCTAGCCAACACCAACTCGGGATTCCTGGATCGCTGCCCTCCACAAATTCCTATCCAACATCAGGTTCTTGAGCTCTGCGGTGTTGTCAGCCAAGCTGTCGCGCCGCAGCACGTCTACATAGGTGGTACGCTTCTTTCCCCTCCTGGCTTTGCCCTGGGTTGGCTCCCATAGGGTCAATTTACTTGCCTCAAGTTCTGGGTGCCTGACGCAGTGCCCTGCCAGCCTCATCCTTCTCTCTCTGACTTTGTCCGTGACGCGTGGTAGGTCCCCATAGAGGTCCACATTTCTGATGCGGTCCGTCCATGTGACACCTAGTGCCATTCGTAGCATTCTTGTGTAGACTCCATCCAGGGCTTTTTCCTGTTGTACTGTGAGGGTCCATGTCTCGGCCCCATACAGCAGTACTGACTCCACAGTAGCTATGAACAGCCGCCTCTTAAGGTCTCCTCCCATGTCTGATTTCCACACTCTCCTCATCCCGTGCAAGGCTTTCCAGGCAAGTGCTCTCCGAACCTTCAGATCCTGTTCAGTTGAGGCAGTCCAGGCCCCGAGGTACTTGAAGTCCTCGACTTGCTCGAGCACCGTCCCGTCTGCAGTGGCAAAGGTTTTGTCCTCGGTGTTGAATGTCATTACCTTTGTTTTCTTGGCATTGAGCTTGAGGCCGATCTTCCTGCACTCCTTTTCTACTGCCAGTAGTAGCTCCGTTCCTTTCTCGACTGTATCCGAGATTAGGGCGATGTCGTCTGCATAGTCGAGGTCAGTGACCATGATGGGGTGTACTCGCCTTGACTTCCTCGGGACCAGAGTGAACCCCAGCGCCTCCTCTCTGCCATTGATTGCAAGTCTCAGTGCATGATCCATCACTACAACGAACAGGAAGGGGGCAAGAGTGTCACCTTGTAGGACGCCTGCAAGAATTTCAAATTCTTTGGTGTCTCCGTCGCAGGTTTGGACCTTGGCTCTAGTCTGGCTGTAGCTTGACTCTATCATCTGGACCAACTTTTCTGGAACTCCGTAGGCACGTAGAATTCTCATGAGTTTCCCACGGTGGATGGTGTCGAAAGCCTTTTGGAAGTCGATGAATGTGATCACCGCTGACAGGTTGCGCTCCCTTACCCCTTCCAATATCCTCCTCAGTGCCAGTATCTGCCCGACTGTTGTTCGTTCCGGGCGGAAGCCGTTCTGTGAGTTTCTCAGTAGAGGGTCTTGAATATATATTCTTTCAGAAGTCTTTATTTTTTTATTTTTACGTCAGGTCAAAATGGGTTGAGTATGTGTACTTATATAGTACAGGGGTGTCAAACTCATTTTGGGGCAAGGGCCACATTGCGCGAAAGGTGACTTGATGAGGGCCGCAGCCAGTTGCAGCTCACGTGGGTTGACTTACACAGTTGTCACTTGGCTTTGTTTTCTAGACTGTTTATTGACATAAATTGACTTTATTTGTATTACAGTTGTAGGCTACAAGACGTTTGGTATGAGAGGTGGAAAAAATACCCAATAAACCACTCGAAAATAGTTGAAAATCCAATCATTATTTTAAAATGACATGTAGCCATCATGAAATCTGACACTTTGCATCTCTTTGCTTTGACTATCGTGTGTAAGTACACTATATTCCTCACTTGGTAAGGGAAATTAAACTCTACTGAGCTGTAACTATGGTTAGCCTCTCCATGTCCTGCTGTATCAGAGTGTGAAGTCTATTCAACTAGTAGTAAGTAGTTGAATAGACTTTTAACGAGCCCATCAGTGACACCATTCCGCACCTGGGCAGAGACAAAGCCGTCCACAGCAGGGCCATTAGCAGTTTTAGTCGACTAAATCTACAGTTGATTTAGTCAAACTACATGTATTTTGGCGGGCCTTGATCGGCTTGATGCCGTCGTAATGACTGTTTTTTTCACTTGCTGAAAATAGCCGATCTACAAGCCCACAGCGTGTTGCAGCGCTAACACAGCGCGACACGTTGTGGGCTTGTAGATCTGCTATTTTCAGCATGCAACTAAAACTAAAATGACTCGTACTGGATCTCTTGTACACTAGTCCCTTCCTAACATTTTAGTGTAGTTTTTATTTGTTGACGAAATTTTAGTCTTAGTTTTAGTCGTCATAGCTTAGTTTTTATTTAGTTTCCATTTAGTTTTCGTCAGTGGAAAAAGAGGTAGTCGACGAACATTTTTCGTCTTAGTTTTAGTCGACGAAATCAACACTGTGCAACACGTGTCGGGTGATGACGAACCTTAGGTGTCATGTGCCCCCTTTTTGTGTTCTCCTTTTAGCATGACTTAGATTTAACTGTACTAAACAAACACTGTTAACAATCAAAGTATTCAGTCAATCTGCCCAGTTGAGCAGGTCCATCTCTGACGTTTGTGCCTCAACACTTAATTCCTCTCCAGCTGTTCCCGTGGACGACCTCGTTTCCTGTTCCCTCTGGGGTTCCATCTCAGCCAGGGCTCGTCAGGTATGTGTTAACATTGACAGCACATTTGGATTGTTTTAGTTTTATTCTAGTTTTAGTCGACTAAATAACTTGTCTTTCATAGTTCTACTGGATCTAGACTAGACAAAAGTGTCAATAGTAGTAAGTAAGTCAGAGAGGCTTATTGTCGGTATCAGCCAGGGTGCAGGAGTCTATCCCCGTTTCAATGCGCTAGACCTCTACCATCAGCTCCCAGTACTAGGACAACTTTAGTTTTTTTCAACCAAGGTTCATGTTTTAGGTTGTTGTTCGTTTTAGGGATTTTAGCTGTTTTTGACAGGGGGGCGGGGGCATTCGAGCATGGGGCTAAATATGTATTTTTTCACAACATTTTATAGTGATTTATTTTTTTATTATTTACTATAGTCCTACTAGACCCCAAGAAATTACATCTGGCAAATATCACGGGATCTTTTGAATGTGTCAAATTGAGCCTATGACACACAGTGTGGCTTCCCCCCAGTAGGCTACCTTCACATTCAGTAGATCATGTGATCTTCTGTGGCCAGATGTAATTTCTTGAGGTCTAGTAGGACTATAGTAAATAATAAAATGGGAAAAAAATATTTTACTTTCTCTAATAACAACCTAAACATGAACCTTGGTTGAAAAAAACTAAAGTTGTCCTTTGCTCAATCTGTCTATCTAAAAAATTACTTGTGGGTTTATTAGACGAAGCTGTCAATATTGCCATTTTTATTCACTCCTGATTTGAATGCTTCTGTAAAAAAAAAGAAAACAATAAACAAAGTTAAAACTAGAAAAAGTGCCCTTCTGGGCACAGGTCTCCAGGGAGGATAGGAGTGTGTGTGATGTTTGGCAAAATGTTTAGGATATAAATATGTTTGTTTGTTTTTTGCAACAATTTTCTTAATTTTGTTGAGGAAATGCAGAGCCAGATCACTCATAGCATCTCTGAGGATATAATTCTGGATGAGCAGGACATTTGTACAAAACGGGCCACTCCTGAAAACTTTGGAAGGCAATCTTAGCCAATCAGTGTAGAATCTGAGAAATCAAACAGACTCGTCTTGATCACATGACTACAGAGATCATGTATACCGATTTGCATGAGATTTGGATGAAATCTGTGCGACTAATGCAGAACTGCAGAAATCGGCCTCATGGTGGTGCTATAACCGGCAGATGTGGAGGGATGCAGGGAAAATGTTTTTCCATGGCCTCTAGGGAGTGCGCATACAAAGTTGTACACAGATCGATGCAGTTATAGGTAAAAACAGGAATTGCCCTGTTATAGCGCCACCATGAGGCTGGTTTGGAGAAAACAATTGTGTCATGTCGTCCTCAGCCTAGTGGAAATGTGCGTGTATAATTTCACGGAAATTGCACACTGTTTGTGATTTGTGGCATTTTGTTCGAAACGGACCAATCATGTGAGCTTTGGAAGCGAATCTTAGCAGGAAGGAAGATGGGAAATGCAGGTGGTGCAGATCCGTGTTGATCACATGACTATGGAGATAGTGTATACAGAATTGTGTGATGTATGGATAAAATGTGTACGAGTAATCTACAGAAATGTGTTTTTAAATTGGCCTCATGGTGGCGCTATAAGAGGCCGTTGAGGAATATTTGGGGCAGAGGTTCGTCGTTGGCATCCAGGGAGTGTGTGTGCAAAGTTTGGCATGGATCGGGCCAACGGTGCCGGAGATTAGCTGGTAACGGACGGACGGAAGGAAGGAAGGAAGAAAGGACGGACGCACACACACACACAGACACACACACACGGACGGAGTGCAAAACATACTCTCTCCCCATGCCTTCGGCCTGGTGGAGACAATAAAACATAGCATATCATCTGGGGACCTCCTGGCCTGGGGTAGCACTGTTCTATGTATATGTGTGCAGAGGCATCAGCGCCCCCCAGAGCGTGGATGGAGGACTGCAGGAGACAGAGATCCAGAGAAGGAGACAGGCAGTGCAGTCGGCCCTGCTCAGGCGATTTGGACACGGCCAAATATGACCTAACCGTGGACAATTACTGCTGTCGTCACTGTTACGGGACACACTTCACGATTGTCATATTCACCTGTATGTGACCTCATGAGAGAGAGAGAGGGAGAGAGTGACCACGTGTGCACCACATGGGCTTTAGCAACATGTTGAATATTGGAATCTTATCCGTGACTTCATACACAAAACCAGAACAGCCCGGGGTGCCGGTAGGGTGGTCATGCAGCCATCTTAAAGCTCCTCTCCTCCCCATGTGCGCTCACGTCTCCTTCACCTTCCTATGTGCTAAAGGGCTTATTGCAAACACACCTGCACACTTTGCTATGATCCGTGGGGAGGTCACACCGCGGTCCTCCTCGTGTGTGAACAGAAAAACTGTGGAACGCGCGTGGCCTGCAGGCATGTGCCTGTATGTCGCCACGCCTGTCAGACTGGCCCCACGCCGCACCTCCCTCCCTCCTTCCCTGCCTGCCTCCCTCCCTCCCTCCCTCCCTGCCTCCCTGCCTCCCTGCCTGCCTTCCTGCCTCCCTCCCTCCCTCCCTCCCTGCCTGCCTCCCTCCCTGCCTGCCTTCCTGCCTCCCTCCCTCCCTCCCTGCCTGCCTGCCTCCCTCCCTCCCTCCCTCCCTCCCTGCCTGCCTGCCTCCCTCCCTCCCTGCCTGCCTTCCTGCCTCCCTGCCTGCCTGCCTGCCTTCCTGCCTCCCTCCCTCCCTCCCTCCCTCCCTCCCTGCCTGCCTGCCTGCCTGCCTGCCTGCCTGCCTGCCTGCCTGCCTGCCTGCCTGCCTGCCTGCCTCCCTCCCTCCCTCCCTCCCTGCCTGCCTGCCTGCCTCCCTCCCTCCCTGCCTGCCTCCCTCCCTGCCTGCCTCCCTGCCTGCCTGCCTGCCTGCCTGCCTGCCTGCCTGCCTGCCTGCCTGCCTCCCTGCCTGTCTGCCTGCCTGCCTTCCTGCCTCCCTCCCTCCCTGCCTGCCTGCCTGCCTTCCTGCCTCCTTCCCTCCCTGCCTGCCTGCCTGCCTGCCTGCCTGCCCCCCTCCCTATTTACTACTTTCGGCGAAAACCGTTTTTCACTGACGAAAACTAAATGGAAACTAAAAACTAAGCTATGATGACTTAAACTAAGACTAAATATACCGACAATTTTGTCAACAAATAAAAACTGGACTAAAATGTTAGGAAGGAACTAGTGGAAGTAATTTTACAATTAGTTGCATGCTGAAAATAGCCGCTCTACAAGCCCACGTGTCGCAGCGTGACGCGTTGTGGGCTTGTAGATCATCTATTTTCAGCAAGTGAAAAAACTGTCGTTACGACAGCATCAAGGCCCGCCAAAATACATTATAGTCGACTAAATCAACCGTAGATTTAGTCGACTACAATCTCATGAAATTTAGTCGACTAAAACTAGACTAACACTAAAACATTCCAGGTGACTAAAATGTGACTATTCAAAAGACTATGACTAAAACTAAAATCAAATTTTGCTGCTAAAAACAACACTTCTACCAACCTTGATAGTTGAGCAGTTATTATTATAGCTAAACTAAACAACAATAACTAAAGAAGATTATTCATGACAGGCAAAACGTGTATAGGAAAAATATTTATTCAGTCATACATAGAAAAATACTGTATATATTTTTGTCTCAATATCACAAAAAATATAAAAAAGGGAGGAAAAAAGGGGAAAAAAGATTCTTGTTTACACAAACAATGAACATAAAGCCAGTTTAAGAAGAAATTAAATTACATTTTAAATTAAATAAATAAAACAAAGACAATGAGAGCATTTTGCAACAGCAGACATGCCTACAGAAAATAATAATAATAATAATAATAATAATAATAATTTAACATGTGGATCAAGTGCTTGCAGGCGAGCTCATCTATATCCTCTGGGAACGAGTCTGGTCACTGATTGGCATCGATGGGTTGAGGATGTTCATGTTCTTGGCTTCAGACGTTCTTCTCCGTTTTACGAAGAAATCTATGGAGAACATAAAAAATAATGTTAATGTTACACTTAATGTACAGTTTGTTACAACAAAATAAATTAGAAGTTTAAAATGTCAATTTAGCCATGTCTCTTAAGGCCTATAAGCCCAGTAGCCTAATGTCCGGGGACCCCCAGGGGTCCTGTATGGGGGGTTTCCCAGAACAATAAGTAACAGACAGTTTAACCCTATGCGTTGGTTATTCGAAAATAGCAGATCTACAAGCTCACAACATATTTTTGAAACATTTGTTTAAAAAAAGGGGAAAAAAATAAAGAAAAAGGGCTAACATGACACAAACAATATCTTCATTGTGAAGTCTTAAATTTGTTTGACAGAATGTTTCAAAGAACCACTGCCTACCTGTGATTTTGGTGCCGTTTATTGACGCATTGGATGATGCTGCCTGTGAGAACGTCCTCTTCCGCCGGACAGGCAGCATCACTTCAGCAGCGGACATCATCATCATCACCTTCTGCGTATTGGAGACGCTGGAGCAGTTCTCCTGGTTGATGATCTCCTCCGACAACAACAGAGCCGCCGGCTCGTCCGCGTTCTTCATGCGACCGCAGCGGACACTGTCCTCCTCCGGGTTGGACTTCTTGGAACAGACCACCGTGGTCTCCCGGTAGAACGGAGCGGCAGATTCGGCCTCTTCCCACTGGAAGCCGCCCTGTCCGGGCAGAGGAGCCAGAGGATAGTCGCTCTGGAAGTCGAAGTTCCAGCGGCGCGCGTCCTGCTCGGAGATGTCCCGGAGCCGTGCGTTCAGGTCCCGGCTCAGCTGCTCGTGGTCCACGGGTCCAAATAGAGTCCTGCAGACCCCGCTGGAGCGAAGCAGGGCAGCTTCTCTGCTGATGTGCACGGTGGTGGTCGGTGGTGTCCCCGAAATGAGCGTCATGATCTTTCAGTCAAAGTTCAGTTTTCTTGGGGGAAGAGTTTGGGAGGAGGTTGTATGAGTCTGGATTCCTCTGGGCTTTTTAAATGTCACTCCTCGGTGTGGGTCTGTCCTTTTAAAGGGCAGTGGTGTGGTGGTGGGAGCACGCCGGCTGTTGCTACACAACAGGAAGGCCTTGTTTATTGGTTACTCCCCCCCCCCCCCCCCCATTATAGGTTTAGGGGGGGGTAAACAAACCCAAAAGAAGAAAGGGATAAGTGTGTGTGTGTGTGTGTGTGTGTGTGTGTGTGTGTGTGTGTGTGTGTGTGTGTGTGTGTGTGTGTGTGTGTGTGTGTGTGTGTGTGCGCACCCCAGTTAAGTGGACTTATCTCTAAAGTCCTATAATATAATATAATCTATAATTCAATCTATAACACAATATAAATGTGTTTTTAAATGGCCAAAATACTGTTATACTGGGCAGAGGATTTTAATGCATGTGTTTTTTTTAAATAATTAAAATCTACAAAGTAACTAGTAACTCTTTCAACATTGGAGTAAAAGTACAATATTTTCCTCAAATAAAAGTGTTGGAAATTGTAAATACTGAAGAAATTGAAGTAAAAAATACCTCAAAATTGAACTTAACCCATTCTGGGCGGGAACCCCTTTTGGTGTTTTAAGCATTATGTTACACTTTAGCTATTGGAAAATAGCAGATCTACAAGCTCATAGCGCGCCTACGAGCTTGTAGCTCTGCTATTTTTGAAAAATCGTAAAAATGCGGCACAAATCTTTGAATATATATTCTTTCAGAAGTCTTTTTTTTATTTGTTTTATGTCAGGTCAAAATGGGTTGAGTATGTGTACAAACTCATTTTGGGGCAAGGGCCACATTGCGCGAAAGGTGACTTGATGAGGGCCGCAGCCAGTTGCAGCTCACGTGGGTTGACTTACACAGTTACAATTTACAATTTACAATTTAGGCATTTAGCAGACGCTCTTAATCCAGAGCGATTTACATTAAGCAAGAACAAAAAGCATGGGAATACATCACATATATAAACAGCATTTATCAAGAAACATGCGTAAGCTAAGAACGTAACTAGAACATATCTATATATAATGACACTATACATATAAGCTATACATATATATTATACTATGCTGTACTGTTATTGTTCTGTCTACATGACATGCTATAAGTCTGTTTCAAATGCTATCTAAGTCTAAAAAAGTGCTGTCTAAGGGGGTAGGATAAGTGCTATGGGCCATGGTGGAGTCTTAAAAGGTGGGTTTTCAAACTACGGCGGAAGATCGGGAGTGATGCTGCAGTTCTGATTGCAACGGGAAGTGCGTTCCACAGTTTTGGGGCCAGAAGGGGGAAGAGTTTGGGACGTGTGGAGCGTTGTCCCGGCGTTTTTAGTGAGGGTACTTCCAGCTTCCCTTCGTTGGCTGATCTGAGTGCTCGGGAGGGTTTGTAGGGTTCAATCATGCTTGCAAGATATGGGGGAGCCATACCTTTGGTTGCTTTAAATGCCAGCATCAGAGTTTTGTATTCTGTGCGGGCAGCGACCGGGAGCCAGTGCAGGGAGCGGAGCAGGGGGGAGACATGTGAGAATTTTGGCTGGTTGAAGACCAAGCGAGCTGCTGCATTTTGGATCAGTTGGAGAGGCTTAAGTGCACATGTCGGTAGGCCAGTGAGGAGGGAGTTACAATAGTCAAGTTTTGACAAGACTGTTGTTTGGATTAGGAGCTGGGCTGATTCCTGTGTGAGGAACGGTCTAATTCGTCGTATGTTATAGAGTGTGAACCTACAGGATCGAGTGACAGCTGTGATGTGAGTTTTGAACGAGAGCTGACTGTCCAGGACTACACCAAGGTTCCTGGCTGTTGGGACAGACGTTACCAGGGCGTTGTCTACGGAAATAGTTAGCTCCCGCATAGGGCAGGACTTAGGCTGAGCTCACACCTTTCATGCAATTCTGGTGCTCGTTGGGTGCTCGTTGGGTAGTGTCATGGCCGCCCAATGTATTTCCAATGGAGGTCACATGGTTTGACCCAACATTGTGTTGTGTGAGGGGGAGGGGCGCACGACTGCGCCCCTCCCCCTCACACAACACAATGTTGGGTCAAACCATGTGACCTCCATTGGAAATGCATTGGGCCGCTGGGCGGCCATGACACAACACCCAACGAGCACGAGAACTGCATGAAAGGTGTGAGCTCAGCCTTAGACAGTTGTCACTTGGCTTTGTTTTCTAGACTGTTTATTGACATAAATTGACTTTATTTGTATTACAGTTGTAGGCTACAAGACGTTTGGTATGAGAGGTGGAAAAATACCCAATAAACCACTCGAAAATAGTTAAAAATCCAATCATTATTTTATCAAAAATATCCAAAATGGCAAAAATGACATGTAGCCATCATGAAATCTGACAATTTGCATCTCTTTGCTTTGACTATCGTGTGTAAGTACACTATATTCCTCACTTGGTAAAGGAAATTAAACTCTACTGAGCTGTAACTATGGTTAGCCTCTCCATGTCCTTCTGTATCAGAGTGTGAAGTCTATTCAACTAGTAGTAAGTAGTTGAATAGACTTTTAACAAGCCCATCAGTGACACCATTCCGCACCTGGGCAGAGACAAAGCCGTCCACAGCAGGGCCATTAGCAGGTGTGCGTGATCCGTGTGCATGTGGCACACAGATCACCAGTTTGACACCCCTGACTTAGACTCTCCACCACTGGCGAAGGGCCACACATTGGACATGGAAATGAGACGTGAAACGCCTAGTGTTGCATTGTGTTAAAACTGCAACATACCATATCTCCTGTTACTGTTACTTTTCAGGATTAAATTTCAAAAACAGCAAAAGTGGCAGATCTGCTACTTTTCATGCTTTTGTGTGTGACGCTGTACGGCTGTAGTATGATCAAGTAGGGCATTAATTTATGGAAAAACACAAAAGGTTAGACTATATATATGGAGATATTAATATATACCCGACACCGACAGTGACAATATACTATTTTACATGCCAGATCAAGGCCTGAGTCCTTGCTTGCAAATACAAGAACATTCTTTCAATTCAATTCAATTTTTATTAAAGTGTCAAATCGCAACATGTTGTCTCTCAAGACGCTTTACAGAGCCGACAGTCCCACCCTGAGCAAAGCAATTTTGTGACAGTGGCAACGGAAAAACTCCCCCTTATTAACTGGAAGAAATGGCAGGCTTGGCCTGTTGTAGCGCCATCATGAGGCTGAGTTGAAAATGTTCATGTGGCATTTCTTCCTCAGCCTAGTGGGAATGTGCGTGCACAATTTCACGGAAATCACACAATGTGTTCATGATTTGCAGCATTTAGTTTGAAACTGAGCACTCCTGCGAACTTTGGAAGCCAATCTTAGCCAATCAGGATGGAGTCTGAGAAATCTGAAAGAACGGTTTCGTTGAATGGCTCTAGAGATACTGTGTACCAATTTGCGTGATGTTTGGACAAAATCTGTAGGTGTACTGTCCAAAAACTTGTTTTGCACAAAGCGGCCTCCTGGTGGCGCTATAACAGGCCGTTCTGGAAATGTTGGGGCAGAGGTTCATCGGTGGCATCCAGGGAGTGTGTGTGCAAAATTTGGCATCGACCGGGTTAACGGTGCCGGAGATTAGCTGGTCACAGACGGACGGACGGACACACGGACAGACGGATGTGCAAAACATACTCTCTCCCCATGCCTTCGGCCTGGTGGAGACAACAACTGAGGCTCTAGAGTCTTTAGGAGGCACATTTTTCAAGTATATATCTCTGCTGTCGTGCAGAAACAAGCTAACTCCAAAAAGTTAATTTTTCCAGGAAATGAAAAATAATATTTATTCAGGAAATTAAGAAAACCTTAAGCTTATATATATTTTTTTTAAAAACAATACTACTGCCTCATGAAAGTTGGTATTGTCAGAAATTTGCATGAGAGGGGGTGGAGTTAATCAGCTGCTTTAGCAGACAGTTTGAGGGTCCAAGAATGGAGTTAGCTGGTTTTGTTAGGAGCACTTTTTAATACTTTTGATTGATTCCATATTTTTTTAACCAACACACCGACGTAAAGGGTGTTCAATAGTATTGATTTACTATTTACTACTTTCGTCGAAAACCTTTTTTCACTGACGAAAACTAAATGGAAACTAAAAACTAAGCTATGATCTACAAATAAAAACTGGACTAAAATGATAGGAAGGGACTAGTGGACAAGAGATCCAGTATAAGTAATTTTACAATTAGTTGCATGCTGAAAATAGCCGCTCTACAAGCCCATGTGTCGCAGCGCGACGCGTTGTGGGCTTGTAGATCGTCTATTTTCAGCAAGTGAAAAAACTGTCGTTACGACAGCATCAAGGCCCGCCAAAATACATTTTAGTCGACTAAATCAACCGTAGATTTAGTCGACTACAATCTCATGACATTTAGTTGACTAAAACTAGACTAACACTAAAACATTCCAGGTGACTAAAATGTGACTATTCAAAAGACTATGACTAAAACTAAAATCTAATTTTGCTGCTAAAAACAACACTGCTACCACCCTTGATGGTTGAGCAGTTATTATTATAGCTAAACTAAACAACAATAACTAAAGAAGATTATTCATGACAGGCAAAACGTGTATAGGAAAAATATTTATTAATATTTATTCAGTCATACATAGAAAAATACTGTATATATTTTGTCTCAATATCACAAAAAATATAAAAAAGGGAGGAAAAAAAGGGGAAAAAAACATTCTTGTTTACACAAACAATGAACATAAAGCCAGTTTAAGAAGAAATTAAATTAAATTTTAAATTAAATAAATAAAACAAAGACAATGAGAGCATTTTGCAACAGCAGACATGCCTACAGAAAATAATAATAATAATAATAATAATAATTTAACATGTGGATCAAGTGCTTGCAGGTGAGCTCATCTATATCCTCTGGGAACGAGTCTGGTCACTGATTGGCATCGATGGGTTGAGGATGTTCATGTTCTTGGTTTCAGACGTTCTTCTCCGTTTTACGAAGAAATCTATGGAGAACAAAATAAATGCCATTAATGTAATGTTACACTTAATGTACAGTTTGTTACTGTTACAACAAAATAAATTAGAAGTTTAAAATGTCATGTCAATTTATATCCATGTCTCTTAGGACTACAAGCCCAGTGGCCTAATGTCAGGGGACCCCAGGGGGGGTAAGTATAACAGTTTAACCCTATTTTATGCGTTGGCTATTCGAAAATAGCAGATACAAGCTCATAACATGTCACATATATTATTAAAACATTTGTGTAAAAAAAAAAAGTTCTTGTTAAGTGTAGGATACCATGACACAAACAATATCTTCATTGTGAAGTCTTTGTTTGACAGAATGTTTCAAAGAACCACTGCCTACCTGTGATTTTGGTGCCGTTTATTGACGCATTGGATGATGCTGCCTGTGAGAACGTCCTCTTCCGCCGGACAGGCAGCATCACTTCAGCAGCGGACATCATCATCATCACCTTCTGCGTATTGGAGACGCTGGAGCAGTTCTCCTGGTTGATGATCTCCTCCGACAACAACAGAGCCGCCGGCTCGTCCGCGTTCTTCTGGCGACCGCAGCGGACACTGTCCTCCTCCGGGTTGGACTTCTTGGAACAGACCACCGTGGTCTCCCGGTAGAACGGAGCGGCAGATTCGGCCTCTTCCCACTGGAAGCCGCCCTGTCCGGGCAGATGAGCCAGAGGATAGTCGCTCTGGAAGTCGAAGTTCCAGCGGCGCGCGTCCTGCTCGGAGATGTCCCGGAGCCGTGCGTTCAGATCCCGGCTCAGCTGCTCGTGGTCCACGGGTCCAAATAGAGTCCTGCAGACCCCGCTGGAGCGAAGCAGGGCAGCTTCTCTGCTGATGTGCACGGTGGTGGTGGTCGGTGGTGTCCCCGAAATGAGCGTCATGATCTTTCAGTCAAAGTTCCGTTTTCTTGGGGGAAGAGTTTGGGAGGAGGTTGTATGAGTCTCGATTCCTCTGGGCTTTTTAAATGTCACTCCTCGGTGTGGGTCTGTCCTTTTAAAGGGCAGTGGTGTGGTGGTGGGAGCACGCCGGCTGTTGCTACACAGCAGGAAGGCCTTGTTTATTGTACTCCCCCCCCCCCATTATAGGCTTGGGGGGGGTAAACAAAAGAAGAAAGGGATAAGTGTGTGTGTGTGTGTGTGTGTGTGTGTGTGTGTGTGTGTGTGTGTGTGTGTGCACCAGTTAAGTGGACTTATCTCTAAAGTCCTATAATATAATAGCTTATAATGTTGTTGAATAGCATAACAAACATACAACAGAAGCCAACAGAGATACTGTTAACTGAGGATCTGCACATGCAGTCAATGTGATGCCGACATAATTCAATCTATAACACAATATAAATGTGTTTTTAAATGGCCAAAATACTGTTATACTGGGCAGAGGTTTTTAATGCATGTAATAATAATAATAATTAAAATCTACAAAGTAACTATAACTAAAGTTTTCAACATTGGAGTAAAAGTACAATATTTTCCTCAAATAAAAGTGTTGGAAATTGTAAATACTGAAGAAATTGAAGTAAAAAAATACCTCAAAATTGAACTTAACCCATTCTGGGCGGGAACCCCTTTTGGTGTTTTAAGCATTATGTTATACTTTAGCTATTGGAAAATAGCAGACCTACAAGTCTGCTATTTTTAAAAAATCGTAAAAATGCCGCACAAATCTTTGAATATATATTCTTTCAAAATGGGTTGAGTATGTGTACTTAGAGTGACCAGGGGTGTCAAACTCATTTTGGGCCAAGGGCCACATTGCGCGAAAGGTGACTTGATGAGAGCTGCAGCCAGTTGCAGCTTACGTGCGTTGACTCACACAGTTGTCACTTGGCTTTGTTTTCTAGACTGTTTATTGACATAAATTGACTTTATTTGTATTACAGTTGTAGGCTACAAGACATTTGGTATGAGAGGTGGAAAAATACCCAATAAACCACTCGAAAATAGTTAAAAATCCAATCATTATTTTATCAAAAATGGCAAAAATGTAGCCATCATGAAATCTGACACTTTGCATCTCTTTGCTTTGACTATCGTGTGTAAGTACACTATATTCCTCACTTGGTAAGGGAAATTAAACTCTACTGAGCTGTAACTATGGTTAGCCTCTCCATGTCCTGCTGTATCAGAGTGTGAAGTCTATTCAACTAGTAGTAAGTAGTTGAATAGACTTTTAACGAGCCCATCAGTGACACCATTCCGCACCTGGGCAGAGACAAAGCCGTCCACAGCAGGGCCATTAGCAGGGTAGGTGGGGGAAGGGGAGTAGCAGCGTTGTTTCCTTTTTGAAAATCATCTCGAGGGCCGCATTGGACCTCTCCCTGGGCCGCATGCGGTCACCAGTTTGACACCCCTGATCTTCACTTTCCCTCTATCTGTGATCAGCTCCTCACACACATAACTCCTCTCTCGTGCATGTACGCCTGCTCAATTGTGTTAAAACTGCAACATACCATATCTCCAAAACTGTTACTTTTCAGGATTCAATTTCAAAAACAGCAAAAGTGGCAGATCTGCTACTTTTCATGCTTTTGTGTGTGACGCTGTACGGCTGTAGTATGATCAAGTAGGGCATTAATTTATGGAAAAACACAAAAGGTTAGACTATATATATGGAGATATTAATACATACCCGACACCGACAGTGACAATATACTATTTTCCATGCCAGATCAAGGCATGAGTCCTTGCTTGCAAATACAAGAACATTCTTTCAATTCAATTCAATTTTTATTAAAGTGTCAAATCGCAACATGAAAGTCCAAATTTCATTCTGACCCCTCCACGAAAAGTCCTTGTTGTCCTGACCCCTTATCTATCATTTATACATTAGGATAAATAGTGTGGACTAACACATTGTTATAAGTTATATGCATTATTGTGCTATTGTGCTATACTAAGGAATAATAAAGGCTACACATCCCCTTTTGACCATATTTGCTATGCATTGTATATACAATTTACAATTTAGGCATTTAGCAGACGCTCTTAATCCAGAGCGACTTACATTAAGCAATAACAAAAAGCATGGCATACATCACATATATAAAAAGTAGTTATCATGAATCATGCGTAAACTAAGAACGTAACAGTGGAGTATCTATGTAAACTATACATACTATACTATATAATATATTATACATGTGTACTATAAAGTGCTATGACTACATAAAGTGCAATTCTAGAGCTGTCTACGTAACAAGCTATAAGTCTGTTTAAAATACTATCTAAGTCTACATAATGTGCTATCTAAGGGGCTAGGCTAGGGCAAGTGCTACGGGCCATGGTGGAGTCTGAAGAGGTGGGTTTTCAGACTACGGCGGAAGATTGGGAGTGAGGCTGCAGTTCTGACTGCGATGGGAAGTGCATTCCATCGTTTTGGAGCCAGAAGGGAGAAGAGTTTGGGACGTGTGGAGCGTTGTCCCGGCGTTTTTAGTGAAGGTACCTCCAGCTTCCCTGCGTTGGCTGATCTGAGTGCGCGGGAGGGTTTGTATAGGGTACGATCATACTTGTGAGATATGGGGGGGCCATGCCTTTGGTTGCTTTGAATGCCAGCATCAGAGTTTTGTATTCTGTGCGGGCAGCGACCGGGAGCCAATGGAGGGAGCGGAGAAGGGGGGAAACCTGGTAAGTCCGGTCAGATAGGTAGGAGGAGAACCACTTCAGCGCCGTCCCGCCTATGCCTAGATCAGCTAGGGTGCCTAGGAGCAGCTGGTGGTTTTTGATCTACCCACCAAAAAAAATGTTCTCATTGCTGATTTTTTTTTTTAAAAGAGTACCTTTGGAATAGTGGCACTGATGTTACATATAAGGTGAAAATGTAATTGGTTGTTTTTTTTTGTATAACTTTGTAATGCTACTGACGTTTGTGTGCAACATTTGAGCTGACAGGCCATTTGTATGTCAATCAATCAATCAAGTCACCTTAATTCAAGTGAGATTATATACATTTAGGGGCATGACATGTGATCTACCTGCACAGCCTTTGTGATCTACTGGTAGATCACGATCTACCTTTTGGGCACCCCTGGTCTAGGAGAATCAGGACTGCAGAGTGGGAAGCAGCCTGGGCAGCATGTAGTGCTTCTGTGACTGCGAGGAGTGCAGTTTCCGTGGAGTGTGCCTTCTTGAATCCTGACTGGTTGGGATCCAGCAGGTTGTTCTGTGAGAGATGGAGAGAAAGCTGGTTAGAGACAACACGTTCAAGGGTTTTGGAAAGAAAGGAAAGGAGTGATACCGGTCTGTAGTTCTTGACATCTGAGGGGTCAAGAGTTGGTTTTTTGAGGAGTGGTGATACCCTGGCTGACTTGAAGGCAGATGGGACGCAGCCTGAGGTTACTGAGGTGTTGATAATGGAGGTGATGAAGGGGAGCAGGTCAGGTGCGATGGTCTGGAAGATTGGAGACGGGGCAGGGTTGAGAGGACAGGTGGTAGGTCTAGTGGATGTGACTAGTTTCAGGACCTCGTCTGGGGATAGAGGAGAGAAGGAGGACATGCATGGTATGTTATGGTTATCATTGGTTGAGTCGAGTGCTTCTTTATGGGGGAGGAGGGTAAATATCATCAACCTTCTTTTCGAAGTAGGTGGCAAAGGCCTCCGCGGTGAGGGATGAGGGTTGATTGGGGGGAGGGGGTTTAAGGAGGGAGGAGAAAGTGGAGAAGAGTTTCCTTGGGTTAGAAGTGCAGGATTGGATTTTGGTGTGGTAGAAGGAGGTTTTAGCAGTGGTTAGTGAGAGGGAGAAGGCAGAGAGGAGTGAGTGAAAGTGCGAGAGATCATCTGGTAGCTTTGTCTTGTGCCACTTCCTTTCAGCTGCCCTGAGAGGTGTTCGTTCAGATCTGAGGGTTTCAGATAACCAGGGGGCCGGTGGGGATGAGCGAGCTGGCCTGGTCGAGAGAGGGCAGCATATTTATAGTTACAACAGATGTACTGTATTGCGATGACTTAGGTGTCTCTTTGTCTCCGCTTAAGTTGTTGCATCTCAAACTATACTGTATGAGTAAGTGAACTGGTATATAATCCAAAAATCAGCAATATTAGGAAGGAAGGAAAGGTCATTTTGTTAAATGATTTCTCTCAAAACAAGAATTTTATAAATGCGTGGAACACCAGCACAGTGTTTGACTGTACTGAATATGTATGCGTGAATAGTTCTCAAAGTGTGGTCTGCATGGGGACCCCCATGGGGCCCAAGGGGTCCCCCAGCATGATTAGTTAATATAGGATCACAATGATTGTAACCAATTAGCTAGTGAATATATTTATGTATCAGTCTCTCCATGAGTCTCTTCATGGGACCATCTGTTGGTGATCGGTGCAGTAATGCATGTCCCCTTCATTATTGATTTATATTAAACTAGAAAAAGTGCCCCTCGGGGCACATGTCTCCACCAGGGCAGGTCAGGTTGTGGCCTCCTGGTGGCGCTATAATAGGCCAATGTGAAAAGGGTGCCATTTCTTCATACGCCTTTGATGGCAATTGGATGATTTGAGGCATTTTGTTCAAAAAATGTGTTTTGCAAAAATCAACCTGTTGGTGGCGCTATAACAGGCCAATGTGAAAAGGGTGGGATATATTCCTCAGCCTAGTAAGAAAATGTGTGAAAGATTTCACGTAAATTTAAAAAGGTAGTCGACTGACATTTTTTGTCTTAGTTTTAGTCGACGAAATCAACACTCCCGGCATGGGACCCAAAGTTCCAAACTAGTGGAAATATATGTGAACAACTGAGGCTCTATAGTCTCTAGGAGGCACATGTTTCAATTATATATCTCTGCTGTCGTGCAGAAACAAAAACTCCAAAAAGTTAATTTTTCCAGGAAATGAAAAATAATACAGGAAACAGGAAATTAAGAAAACCTTAGGCTTATATATATATTTTTAAACAATACTACTGCCTCATGAAAGTTGGTATTGTCAGAAATTTGCATGAGAGGGGGTGGAGTTAATCAGCTGCTTTAGCAGACAGTTTGAGGGTCCAAGAATGGAGTTAGCTGGTTTTGTTAGGAGCACTTTTTATTGATTCCATAATTTTTTTAACCAACACACAGACGTAAAGGGTGTTCAATAGTATTGATTTACTATTTACTACTTTTGTCGAAAACCTTCTTTCACTGACGAAAACTAAATGGAAACTAAAAACTAAGCTATGAAGACTAAAACTAAGACTAAAAACTAAAAACTGGACTAAAATGTTAGGAAGGGACTAGTGGACAAGAGATCCAGTATAAGTCATTTTACAATTAGTTGCATGCTGAAAATAGCCGCTCTACAAGCCCACGTGTCGCAGCGCGACGCGTTGTGGGCTTGTAGATCATCTATTTTCAGCAAGTGAAAAAACTTCCAAGGCCCGCCAAAATACATTTTAGTCGACTAAATCAACCGTAGATTTAGTCGACTACAATCTCATGACATTTAGTCGACTAAAACTAGACTAACACTAAAACATTCCAGGTGACTAAAATGTGACTAAAACTAAATGAAAACTATTCAAAAGACTATGACTAAAACTAAAATCTAATTTTGCTGCTAAAAACAACACTTCTACCAACCTTGATGGTTGAGCAGTTATTATTATAGCTAAACTAAACAACAATAACTAAAGAAGATTATTCATGACAGGCAAAACGTGTATAGGAAAAATATTTATTCAGTCATACATAGAAAAATACTGTATATATTTTTGTCTCAATATCACAAAAAATATAAAAAAGGGAGGAAAAACATTCTTGTTTACACAAACAATGAACATAAAGCCAGTTTAAGAAGAAATTAAATTAAATTTAAAATTAAATAAATAAAACAAAGACAATGAGAGCATTTTGCAACAGCAGACATGCCTACAGAAAATAATAATAATAATAATAATAATTTAACATGTGGATCAAGTGCTTGCAGGTGAGCTCATCTATATCCTCTGGGAACGAGTCTGGTCACTGATTGGCATCGATGGGTTGAGGATGTTCATGTTCTTGGTTTCAGACGTTCTTCTCCGTTTTACGAAGAAATCTATGGAGAACAAAAACAATGCCATTAATGTAATGTTACACTTAATGTACAGTTTGTTACTGTTACAACAAAATAAATTAGAAGTTTAAAATGTCAATTTAGCCATGTCTCTTAAGGCCTATAAGCCCAGTAGCCTGATGTCCGGGGACCCCCAGGGGTCCTGTATGGGGAGTTTCCCAGAACAATAAGTAACAGACAGTTTAACCCTATGCGGTGGCTATTCGAAAATACCAGATCTACAAGCTCACAGCATGTCACATATATTTTTGAAACATTTTGTAAAAAATAAAAACAAATAAAAAGGCTACCATGACACAAACAATATTTTCATTGTGAAGTCTTTGTTTGACAGAATGTTTCAAAGAACCACTGCCTACCTGTGATTTTGGTGCCGTTTATTGACGCCTTGGATGATGCTGCCTGTGAGAACGTCCTCTTCCGCCGGACAGGCAGCATCACTTCAGCAGCGGACATCATCTTCTCCTGCGTATTGGAGACGCTGGAGCAGTTCTCCTGGTTGATGATCTCCTCCGACAACAACAGAGCCGCCGGCTCGTCCGCGTTCTTCTGGCGACCGCAGCGGACACTGTCCTCCTCCGGGTTGGACTTCTTGGAACAGACCACCGTGGTCTCCCGGTAGAACGGAGCGGCAGATTCGGCCTCTTCCCACTGGAAGCCGCCCTGTCCGGGCAGAGGAGCCAGAGGAGCGTCGCACTGGAAGTTGAAGTTCCAGCGGCGCGCGTCCTGCTCGGAGATGTCCCGGAGCCGTGCGTTCAGGTCCCGGCTCAGCTGCTCGTGGTCCACGGGTCCAAATAGAGTCCTGCAGACCCCGCTGGAGCGAAGCAGGGCAGCTTCTCTGCTGATGTGCACGGTGGTGGTGGTCGGTGGTGTCCCCGAAATGAGCGTCATGATCTCTCAGTCAAAGTTCAGTTTTCTTGGGGGAAGAGTTTGGGAGGAGGTTGTATGAGTCTCGATTCCTCTGGGCTTTTTAAATGTCACTCCTCGGTGTGTGTCTGTCCTTTTAAAGGGCAGTGGTGTGGTGGTGGGAGCACGCCGGCTGTTGCTACACAGCAGGAAGGCCTTGTTTATTGGTTACTCCCCCCCCCCCCCCCCCCCATTATAGGCTTGGGGAGGGGTAAACAAAAGTGTGTGTGTGTGTGTGTGTGTGTGTGTGTGTGTGTGTGTGCACCCCAGTTAAGTGGACTTATCTCTAAAGTCCTATAATATAATAGCTTATAATGTTGTTGAATAGCATAACAAACAAACAAACAGAAGCCAACAGAGATAATGTTAACTGAGGATCTGCACATGCAGTCAATGGGATGCCGACATAATTCAATCTATAACACAATATAAATGTGTTTTTAAATGGCCAAAATACTGTTATACTGGGCAGAGGTTTTTTATAATTAAAATCTACAAAGTAACTATTGTAACTAAAGTTTTCAACATTGGAGTAAAAGTACAATATGTTCCTCAAATAAAAGTGTTGGAAATTGTAAATACTGAAGAAATTGAAGTAAAAAATACCTCAAAATTGAACTTAACCCATTCTGGGCGGGAACCCCTTTTGGTGTTTTAAGCATTATGTTATACTTTAGCTATTGGAAAATAGCAGATCTACAAGCTCATAGCGCGCCACCGAGTGGCGCGCTACGAGCTTGTAGGTCTGCTACTTTTGAAAAATCGTAAAAATGCGGCACAAATCTTTGAATATATATTCTTTCAGAAGTCTTTATTTTTTTTTTTTTTACGTCAGGTCAAAATGGGTTGAGTATGTGTACTTATATAGTACAGGGGTGTCAAACTCATTTTGGGGCAAGGGCCACATTGCGCGAAAGGTGACTTGATGAGGGCCGCAGCCAGTTGCAGCTCACGTGGGTTGACTTACACAGTTGTCACTTGGCTTTGTTTTCTAGACTGTTTATTGACATAAATTGACTTTATTTGTATTACAGTTGTAGGCTACAAGACGTTTGGTATGAGAGGTGGAAAAAATACCCAATAAACCACTCGAAAATAGTTGAAAATCCAATCATTATTTTAAAATGACATGTAGCCATCATGAAATCTGACACTTTGCATCTCTTTGCTTTGACTATCGTGTGTAAGTACACTATATTCCTCACTTGGTAAGGGAAATTAAACTCTACTGAGCTGTAACTATGGTTAGCCTCTCCATGTCCTGCTGTATCAGAGTGTGAAGTCTATTCAACTAGTAGTAAGTAGTTGAATAGACTTTTAACGAGCCCATCAGTGACACCATTCCGCACCTGGGCAGAGACAAAGCCGTCCACAGCAGGGCCATTAGCAGTTTTAGTCGACTAAATCTACAGTTGATTTAGTCGAACTAAATGTATTTTGCCGGGCCTTGATCGGCTTGATGCCGTCGTAATGACTGTTTTTTTCACTTGCTGAAAATAGCCGATCTACAAGCCCACAGCGTGTTGCAGCGCTAACACAGCGCGACACGTTGTGGGCTTGTAGACCTGCTATTTTCAGCATGCAACTAAAACTAAAATGACTCGTACTGGATCTCTTGTACACTAGTCCCTTCCTAACATTTTAGTGTAGTTTTTATTTGTTGACGAAATTTTAGTCTTAGTTTTAGTCGTCATAGCTTAGTTTTTATTTAGTTTCCATTTCGTTTTCGTCAGTGGAAAAAGAGGTAGTCGACGAACATTTTTCGTCTTAGTTTTAGTCGACGAAATCAACACTGTGCAACACATGTCGGGAGTGTCGGGTGATGACGAACCTTAGGTGTCATGTGCCCCCTTTTTGTGTTCTCCTTTTAGCATGACTTAGATTTAACTGTACTAAACAAACACTGTTAACAATCAAAGTATTCAGTCAATCTGCCCAGTTGAGCAGGTCCATCTCTGACGTTTGTGCCTCGACACTTAATTCCTCTCCAGCTGTTCCCGTGGACGACCTCGTTTCCTGTTCCCTCTGGGGTTCCATCTCAGCCAGGGCTCGTCAGGTATGTGTTAACATTGACAGCACATTTGGATTGTTTTAGTTTTATTCTAGTTTTAGTCGACTAAATAACTTGTCTTTTATAGTTCTACTGGATCTAGACTAGACAAAAGTGTCAATAGTAGTAAGTAAGTCAGAGAGGCTTATTGTCGGTATCAGCCAGGGTGCAGGAGTCTATCCCCGTTTCAATGCGCTAGACCTCTACCATCAGCTCCCAGTACTAGGACAACTTTAGTTTTTTTCAACCAAGGTTCATGTTTTAGGTTGTTGTTCGTTTTAGGGATTTTAGCTGTTTTTGACAGGGGGGCATTCGGGCATGGGGCTAAATATGTATTTTTTCACAACATTTTATAGTGATTTATTTTTTTATTATTTACTATAGTCCTACTAGACCCCAAGAAATTACATCTGGCAAATATCACGGGATCTTTTGAATGTGTCAAATTGAGCCTATGACACACAGTGTGGCTTCCCCCCAGTAGGCTACCTTCACATTCAGTAGATCATGTGATCTTCTGTGACCAGATGTAATTTCTTGAGGTCTAGTAGGACTATAGTAAATAATAAAATGGGAAAAAAATATTTTACTTTCTCTAATAACAACCTAAAACATGAACCTTGGTTGAAAAAAACTAAAGTTGTCCTTTGCTCAATCTGTCTATCTAAAAAATTACTTGTGGGTTTATTAGACGAAGCTGTCAATATTGCCATTTTTATTCACTCCTGATTTGAATGCTTCTGTAAAAAAAAAGAAAACAATAAACAAAGTTAAAACTAGAAAAAGTGCCCTTCTGGGCACAGGTCTCCAGGGAGGATAGGAGTGTGTGTGATGTTTGGCAAAATGTTTAGGATATAAACATGTTTGTTTGTTTTTTGCAACAATTTTCTTAATTTTGTTGAGGAAATGCAGAGCCAGATCACTCATAGCATCTCTGAGGATATAATTCTGGATGAGCAGGACATTTGTACAAAACGGGCCACTCCTGAAAACTTTGGAAGGCAATCTTAGCCAATCAGTGTAGAATCTGAGAAATCAAACAGACTCGTCTTGATCACATGACTACATAGATCATGTATACCGATTTGCATGAGATTTGGATGAAATCTGTGCGACTAATGCAGAACTGCAGAAATCGGCCTCATGGTGGTGCTATAACCGGCAGATGTGGAGGGATGCAGGGAAAATGTTTTTCCATGGCCTCTAGGGAGTGCGCATACAAAGTTGTACACAGATCGATGCAGTTATAGGTAAAAACAGGAATTGCCCTGTTATAGCGCCACCATGAGGCTGGTTTGGAGAAAAAAATGGTGTCATGTCGTCCTCAGCCTAGTGGAAATGTGCGTGTATAATTTCACGGAAATGTGATTTGTGGCATTTTGTTCGAAACGGACCAATCATGTGAGCTTTGGAAGCGAATCTTAGCAGGAAGGAAGATGGGAAATGCAGGTGGTGCAGATCCGTGTTGATCACATGACTATGGAGGTAGTGTATACAGAATTGTGTGATGTATGGATAAAATGTGTACGAGTAATCTACAGAAATGTGTTTTTAAATTGGCCTCATGGTGGCGCTATAACCGGCCGTTGAGGAATATTTGGGGCAGAGGTTCGTCGTTGGCATCCAGGGAGTGTGTGTGCAAAGTTTGGCATGGATCGGGCCAACGGTGCCGGAGATTAGCTGGTAACGGACGGACGGAAGAAAGGAAGGACGGACGCACACACACACACACACACACGGACGGAGTGCAAAACATACTCTCTCCCCATGCCTTCGGCCTGGTGGAGACAATAAAACATAGCATATCATCTGGGGACCCCCTGGCCTGGGGTAGCACTGTTCTATGTATATGTGTGCAGAGGCATCAGCGCCCCCCAGAGCGTGGATGGAGGACTGCAGGAGACAGAGATCCAGAGAAGGAGACAGGCAGTGCAGTCGGCCCTGCTCAGGCGATTTGGACACGGCCAAATATGACCTAACCGTGGACAATTACTGCTGTCGTCACTGTTACGGGACACACTTCACGATTGTCATATTCACCTGTATGTGACCTCATGAGAGAGAGAGAGGGAGAGAGTGACCATGCACCACATGGGCTTTAGCAACATGTTGAATATTGGAATCTTATCCGTGACTTTATACACAAAACCAGAACAGCCCGGGGTGCCGGTAGGGTGGTCATGCAGCCATCTTAAAGCTCCTCTCCTCCCCATGTGCGCTCATGTCTCCTTCACCTTCCTATGTGCTAAAGGGCTTATTGCAAACACACCTGCACACTTTGCTTTGATCCGTGGGGAGGTCACACCGCGGTCCTCGTGTGTGAACAGAAAAAAGGTTCAACACAATTCAACTGTGGAACGCGCGTGGCCTGCAGGCGTGTGCCTGTATGTCGCCACGCCTGTCAGACTGGCCCCACCCCGCACCTCCCTGCCTCCCTCCCTGCCTGCCTCCCTCCCTGCCTGCCTTCCTGCCTCCCTCCCTCCCTCCCTCCCTGCCTGCCTGCCTGCCTGCCTGCCTGCCTGCCTCCCTCCCTCCCTCCCTCCCTCCCTGCCTGCCTGCCTGCCTGCCTGCCTCCCTCCCTCCCTGCCTGCCTTCCTGCCTCCCTCCCTCCCTCCCTCCCTCCCTCCCTCCCTCCCTGCCTGCCTGCCTGCCTCCCTCCCTGCCTTCCTGCCTCCCTCCCTCCCTGCCTGCCTGCCTTCCTGCCTCCCTCCCTCCCTCCCTCCCTCCCTCCCTCCCTCCCTCCCTCCCTCCCTGCCTGCCTTCCTGCCTCCCTCCCTCCCTCCCTGCCTGCCTTCCTGCCTGCCTCCCTCCCTCCCTCCTTCCCTCCCTCCCTCCCTCCCTCCCTCCCTGCCTGCCTTCCTGCCTCCCTCCCTCCCTCCCTGCCTGCCTGCCTGCCTGCCTCCCTGTCTGCCTTCCTGCCTCCCTCCCTCCCTCCCTCCCTGCCTTCCTCCCTCCCTGCCTGCCTTCCTGCCTCCCTCCATCCCTCCCTGCCTGCCTGCCTGCCTGCCTGCCTCCCTCCCTGCCTTCCTGCCTCCCTCCCTCCCTGCCTGCCTGCCTTCCTTCCTGCCTCCCTACCTCCCTCCCTCCCTGCCTGCCTGCCTTCCTGCCTCCCTCCCTCCCTCCCTCCCTCCCTCCCTCCCTCCCTCCCTGCCTGCCTCCCTGCCTGCCTCCCTCCCTGCCTTCCTGCCTCCCTCCCTCCCTGCCTGCCTGCCTTCCTTCCTGCCTCCCTACCTCCCTCCCTCCCTGCCTGCCTGCCTTCCTGCCTCCCTCCCTCCCTCCCTCCCTCCCTCCCTCCCTCCCTCCCTGCCTGCCTTCCTGCCTCCCTCCCTGCCTGCCTGCCTGCCTGCCTGCCTGCCTGCCTGCCTGCCTGCCTGCCTGCTTTCCTGCCTCCCTCCCTCCCTGCCTGCCTTCCTGCCTCCCTCCCTCCCTCCCTCCCTGCCTTCCTGCCTCCCTCCCTCCCTGCCTGCCTTCCTGCCTCCCTCCCTCCCTCCCTCCCTCCCTCCCTCCCTCCCTCCCTGCCTGCCTGCCTGCCTGCCTGCCTGCCTGCCTGCCTGCCTGCCTGCCTGCCTGCCTGCCTGCCTGCCTCCCTGCCTGCCCCCCTCCCTGCCTGCCTGTCTGCCTGCCTCCCTCCCTGCCTGCCCCCCTCCCTGCCTGCCTTCCTGCCTCCCTCCCTGCCTGCCTGCCTGCCTGCCTTCCTGCCTCCCTCCCTGCCTGCCTGCCTGCCTCCCTGCCTGCCTTCCTGCCTCCCTCCCTCCCTCCCTGCCTGCCTCCCTGCCTGCCTGCCTCCCTCCCTGCCTGCCTCCCTCCCTGCCTGCCCCCCTCCCTATTTACTACTTTCGGCGAAAACCGTTTTTCACTGACGAAAACTAAATGGAAACTAAAAACTAAGCTATGATGACTTAAACTAAGACTAAATATACCGACAATTTTGTCAACAAATAAAAACTGGACTAAAATGGAAGGAACTAGTGGAAGTAATTTTACAATTAGTTGCATGCTGAAAATAGCCGCTCTACAAGCCCACATGTCGCAGCGTGACGCGTTGTGGGCTTGTAGATCATCTATTTTCAGCAAGTGAAAAAACTGACAGCATCAAGGCCCGCCAAAATACATTTTAGTCGACTAAATCAACCGTAGATTTAGTCGACTACAATCTCATGACATTTAGTCGACTAAAACTAGACTAACACTAAAACATTCCAGGTGACTAAAATGTCACTATTCAAAAGACTATGACTATGACTAAAACTAAAATCAAATTTTGCTGCTAAAAACAACACTTCTACCAACCTTGATAGTTGAGCAGTTATTATTATAGCTAAACTAAACAACAATAACTAAAGAAGATTATTCATGACAGGCAAAACGTGTATAGGAAAAATATTTATTCAGTCATACATAGAAAAATACTGTATATATTTTTGTCTCAATATCACAAAAAATATAAAAAAGGGAGGGGGAAAAAACATTCTTGTTTACACAAACAATGAACATAAAGCCAGTTTAAGAATAAATTTAATTACATTTTAAATTAAATAAATAAAACAAAGACAATGAGAGCATTTTGCAACAGCAGACATGCCTACAGAAAATAATAATAATTAATAATAATAATAATAATAATAATAATAATAATAATAATAATAATAATTTAACATGTGGATCAAGTGCTTGCAGGCGAGCTCATCTATATCCTCTGGGAACGAGTCTGGTCACTGATTGGCATCGATGGGTTGAGGATGTTCATGTTCTTGGTTTCAGACGTTCTTCTCCGTTTTACGAAGAAATCTATGGAGAACAAAAAAAATAATGTTAATGTTACACTTAATGTACAGTTTGTTACTGTTACAACAAAATTAAATTAGAAGTTTAAAATGTCAATTTAGCCATGTCTCTTAAGGCCTATAAGCCCAGTAGCCTAATGTCCGGGGACCCCCAGGGGTCTTGTATGGGGGGTTTCCCAGAACAATAAGTAACAGACAGTTTAACCCTATGCGGTGGCTATTCGAAAATAGCAGATCTATAAGCTCACAACATGTCACATATATTTTTGAAACATTTGTAAAAAAAAAAAAAAAAAAAAAAAACATGACACAAACAATATCTTCATTGTGAAGTCTTTGTTTGACAGAATGTTTCAAAGAACCACTGCCTACCTGTGATTTTGGTGCCGTTTATTGACGCCTTGGATGATGCTGCCTGTGAGAACGTCCTCTTCCGCCGGACAGGCAGCATCACTTCAGCAGCGGACATCATCATCATCTTCTGCGTATTGGAGACGCTGGAGCAGTTCTCCTGGTTGATGATCTCCTCCGACAACAACAGAGCCGCCGGCTCGTCCGCGTTCTTCTGGCGACCGCAGCGGACACTGTCCTCCTCCGGGTTGGACTTCTTGGAACAGACCACCGTGGTCTCCCGGTAGAACGGAGCGGCAGATTCGGCCTCTTCCCACTGGAAGCCGCCCTGTCCGGGCAGAGGAGCCAGAGGATAGTCGCACTGGAAGTTAAAGTTCCAGCGGCGCGCGTCCTGCTCGGAGATGTCCCGGAGCCGTGCGTTCAGGTCCCGACTCAGCTGCTCGTGGTCCACGGGTCCAAATAGAGTCCTGCAGACCCCGCTGGAGCGAAGCAGGGCAGCTTCTCTGATGTGCACGGTGGTGGTGGTCGGTGGTGTCCCCGAAATGAGCGTCATGATCTTTCAGTCAAAGTTCCGTTTTCTTGGGGGAAGAGTTTGGGAGGAGGTTGTATGAGTCTCGATTCCTCTGGGCTTTTTAAATGTCACTCCTCGGTGTGGGTCTGTCCTTTTAAAGGGCAGTGGTGTGGTGGTGGGAGCACGCCGGCTGTTGCTACACAGCAGGAAGGCCTTGTTTATTGGTTACCCCCCCCCCCCCCCCCCCCCCCATTATAGGCTTAGGGGGGGGGGGGGGTAAACAAACCCAAAAGAAGAAAGGGATAAGTGTGTGTGTGTGTGTGTGTGTGTGTGTGTGTGTGTGTGTGTGTGTGTGTGTGTGTGTGTGTGTGTGTGTGTGTGTGTGTGTGTGTGTGTGTGTGTGTGTGTGTGTGTGTGTGTGTGTGTGTGTGCACTCCAGTTAAGTGGACTTAGCTCTAAAGTCCTATAATATAATAGCTTAAGCTTATAATGTTGTTGAATAGCATAACAAACAAACAACAGAAGCCAACAGAGATAATGTTAACTGAGGATCTGCACATGCAGTCAATGTGATGCCGACATAATTCAATCTATAACACAATATAAATGTGTTTTTAAATGGCCAAAATACTGTTATACTGGGCAGAGGTTTTGTAATAATAATTAAAATCTACAAAGTAACTATAACTAAAGTTTTCAACATTGGAGTAAAAGTACAATATTTTCCTCAAATAAAAGTGTTGGAAATTGTAAATACTGAAGAAATTGAAGTAAAATATTCCTCAAAATTTAACTTAACCCATTCTGGGCGGGAACCCCTTTTGGTGTTTTAAGCATTATGTTACACTTTAGCTATTGGAAAATAGAAGATCTACAAGCTCATATGAGCTTGTAGGTCTGCTGTTTTTGAAAAATCGTAAAAATGCGGCACAAATCTTATATGTTCTTTCAGAAGTATTTTTTTTTTTTTTAAATTACGTCAGGTCAAAATGGGTTGAGTATGTGTACAAACTCATTTTGGGGCAAGGGCCACATTGCGCGAAAGGTGACTTGATGAGGGCCGCAGCCAGTTGCAGCTCACGTGGGTTGACTTACACAGTTGTCACTTGGCTTTGTTTTCTAGACTGTTTATTGACATAAATTGACTTTATTTGTATTACAGTTGTAGGCTACAAGACGTTTGGTATGAGAGGTGGAAAAAATACCCAATAAACCACTCGAAAATAGTTGAAAATCCAATCATTATTTTAAAATGACATGTAGCCATCATGAAATCTGACACTTTGCATCTCTTTGCTTTGACTATCGTGTGTAAGTACACTATATTCCTCACTTGGTAAGGGAAATTAAACTCTACTGAGCTGTAACTATGGTTAGCCTCTCCATGTCCTGCTGTATCAGAGTGTGAAGTCTATTCAACTAGTAGTAAGTAGTTGAATAGACTTTTAACGAGCCCATCAGTGACACCATTCCGCACCTGGGCAGAGACAAAGCCGTCCACAGCAGGGCCATTAGCAGTTTTAGTCGACTAAATCTACAGTTGATTTAGTCGAACTAAATGTATTTTGCCGGGCCTTGATCGGCTTGATGCCGTCGTAATGACTGTTTTTTTCACTTGCTGAAAATAGCCGATCTACAAGCCCACAGCGTGTTGCAGCGCTAACACAGCGCGACACGTTGTGGGCTTGTAGACCTGCTATTTTCAGCATGCAACTAAAACTAAAATTACTCGTACTGGATCTCTTGTACACTAGTCCCTTCCTAACATTTTAGTGTAGTTTTTATTTGTTGACGAAATTTTAGTCTTAGTTTTAGTCGTCATAGCTTAGTTTTTATTTAGTTTCCATTTCGTTTTCGTCAGTGGAAAAAGAGGTAGTCGACGAACATTTTTCGTCTTAGTTTTAGTCGACGAAATCAACACTGTGCAACACATGTCGGGAGCGTCGGGTGATGACGAACCTTAGGTGTCATGTGCCCCCTTTTTGTGTTCTCCTTTTAGCATGACTTAGATTTAACTGTACTAAACAAACACTGTTAACAATCAAAGTATTCAGTCAATCTGCCCAGTTGAGCAGGTCCATCTCTGACGTTTGTGCCTCGACACTTAATTCCTCTCCAGCTGTTCCCGTGGACGACCTCGTTTCCTGTTCCCTCTGGGGTTCCATCTCAGCCAGGGCTCGTCAGGTATGTGTTAACATTGACAGCACATTTGGATTGTTTTAGTTTTATTCTAGTTTTAGTCGACTAAATAACTTGTCTTTTATAGTTCTACTGGATCTAGACTAGACAAAAGTGTCAATAGTAGTAAGTAAGTCAGAGAGGCTTATTGTCGGTATCAGCCAGGGTGCAGGAGTCTATCCCCGTTTCAATGCGCTAGACCTCTACCATCAGCTCCCAGTACTAGGACAACTTTAGTTTTTTTCAACCAAGGTTCATGTTTTAGGTTGTTGTTCGTTTTAGGGATTTTAGCTGTTTTTGACAGGGGGGCGGGGGCATTCGAGCATGGGGCTAAATATGTATTTTTTCACAACATTTTATAGTGATTTATTTTTTTTATTATTTACTATAGTCCTACTAGACCCCAAGAAATTACATCTGGCAAATATCACGGGATCTTTTGAATGTGTCAAATTGAGCCTATGACACACAGTGTGGCTTCCCCCCAGTAGGCTACCTTCACATTCAGTAGATCATGTGATCTTCTGTGGCCAGATGTAATTTCTTGAGGTCTAGTAGGACTATAGTAAATAATAAAATGGGAAAAAAATATTTTACTTTCTCTAATAACAACCTAAAACATGAACCTTGGTTGAAAAAAACTAAAGTTGTCCTTTGCTCAATCTGTCTATCTAAAAAAATACTTGTGGGTTTATTAGACGAAGCTGTCAATATTGCCATTTTTATTCACTCCTGATTTGAATGCTTCTGTAAAAAAAAGAAAACAATAAACAAAGTTAAAACTAGAAAAAGTGCCCTTCTGGGCACAGGTCTCCAGGGAGGATAGGAGTGTGTGTGATGTTTGGCAAAATGTTTAGGATATAAACATGTTTGTTTGTTTTTTGCAACAATTTTCTTAATTTTGTTGAGGAAATGCAGAGCCAGATCACTCATAGCATCTCTGAGGATATAATTCTGGATGAGCAGGACATTTGTACAAAACGGGCCACTCCTGAAAACTTTGGAAGGCAATCTTAGCCAATCAGTGTAGAATCTGAGAAATCAAACAGACTCGTCTTGATCACATGACTACATAGATCATGTATACCGATTTGCATGAGATTTGGATGAAATCTGTGCGACTAATGCAGAACTGCAGAAATCGGCCTCATGGTGGTGCTATAACCGGCAGATGTGGAGGGATGCAGGGAAAATGTTTTTCCATGGCCTCTAGGGAGTGCGCATACAAAGTTGTACACAGATCGATGCAGTTATAGGTAAAAACAGGAATTGCCCTGTTATAGCGCCACCATGAGGCTGGTTTGGAGAAAACAATTGTGTCATGTCGTCCTCAGCCTAGTGGAAATGTGCGTGTATAATTTCACGGAAATTGCACACTGTTTGTGATTTGTGGCATTTTGTTCGAAACGGACCAATCATGTGAGCTTTGGAAGCCAATCTTATCAGGAAGGAAGATGGGAAATGCAGGTGGTGCAGATCCGTGTTGATCACATGACTATGGAGATAGTGTATACAGAATTGTGTGATGTATGGATAAAATGTGTACGAGTAATCTACAGAAATGTGTTTTTAAATTGGCCTCATGGTGGCGCTATAACAGGCCGTTGAGGAATATTTGGGGCAGAGGTTCGTCGTTGGCATCCAGGGAGTGTGTGTGCAAAGTTTGGCATGGATCGGGCCAACGGTGCCGGAGATTAGCTGGTAACGGACGGACGGAAGAAAGGAAGGACGGACGCACACACACACACACACACACACACACGGACGGAGTGCAAAACATACTCTCTCCCCATGCCTTCGGCCTGGTGGAGACAATAAAACATAGCATATCATCTGGGGACCCCCTGGCCTGGGGTAGCACTGTTCTATGTATATGTGTGCAGAGGCATCAGCGCCCCCCAGAGCGTGGATGGAGGACTGCAGGAGACAGAGATCCAGAGAAGGAGACAGGCAGTGCAGTCGGCCCTGCTCAGGCGATTTGGACACGGCCAAATATGACCTAACCGTGGACAATTACTGCTGTCGTCACTGTTACGGGACACACTTCACGATTGTCATATTCACCTGTATGTGACCTCATGAGAGAGAGAGGGAGAGAGTGACCATGCACCACATGGGCTTTAGCAACATGTTGAATATTGGAATCTTATCCGTGACTTTATACACAAAACCAGAACAGCCCGGGGTGCCGGTAGGGTGGTCATGCAGCCATCTTAAAGCTCCTCTCCTCCCCATGTGCGTCTCCTTCACCTTCCTATGTGCTAAAGGGCTTATTGCAACACACCTGCACACTTTGCTTTGATCCGTGGGGAGGTCACACCGCGGTCCTCCTCGTGTGTGAACAGAAAAAAGGTTCAACACAATTCAACTGTGGAACGCGCGTGGCCTGCAGGCGTGTGCCTGTATGTCGCCACGCCTGTCAGACTGGCCCCACGCCGCACCTCCCTCCCTCCCTGCCTCCCTCCCTCCCTCCCTCCCTCCCTGCCTGCCTGCCTGCCTGCCTGCCTGCCTGCCTGCCTGCCTGCCTGCCTGCCTGCCTGCCTGCCTGCCTGCCTGCCTCCCTTCCTGCCTCCCTCCCTCCCTGCCTGCCTGCCTCCCTCCCTGCCTGCCCCCCTCCCTGCCTGCCTCCCTGCCTCCCTTCCTGCCTGCCTCCCTCCCTGCCTGCCCCCCTCCCTGCCTGCCTTCCTGCCTCCCTCCCTCCCTGCCTGCCTGCCTTCCTGCCTCCCTCCCTCCCTCCCTGCCTGCCTCCCTCCCTGCCTGCCCCCCTCCCTATTTACTACTTTCGGCGAAAACCGTTTTTCACTGACGAAAACTAAATGGAAACTAAAAACTAAGCTATGATGACTTAAACTAAGACTAAATATACCGACAATTTTGTCAACAAATAAAAACTGGACTAAAATGGAAGGAACTAGTGGAAGTAATTTTACAATTAGTTGCATGCTGAAAATAGCCGCTCTACAAGCCCACATGTCGCAGTGTGACGCGTTGTGGGCTTGTAGATCATCTATTTTCAGCAAGTGAAAAAACTGTCGTTACGACAGCATCAAGGCCCGCCAAAATACATTTTAGTCGACTAAATCAACCGTAGATTTAGTCGACTACAATCTCATGACATTTAGTCGACTAAAACTAGACTAACACTAAAACATTCCAGGTGACTAAAATGTCACTATTCAAAAGACTATGACTATGACTAAAACTAAAATCTAATGTTGCTGCTAAAAACAACACTTCTACCAACCTTGATAGTTGAGCAGTTATTATTATAGCTAAACTAAACAACAATAACTAAAGAAGATTATTCATGACAGGCAAAACGTGTATAGGAAAAATATTTATTCAGTCATACATAGAAAAATACTGTATATATTTTTGTCTCAATATCACAAAAAATATAAAAAAGGGAGGTGGAAAAACATTCTTGTTTACACAAACAATGAACATAAAGCCAGTTTAAGAAGACATTAAATTAAATAAATAAAACAAAGACAATGAGAGCATTTTGCAACAGCAGACATGCCTACAGAAAATAATAATAATAATAATAATAATAATTTAACATGTGGATCAAGTGCTTGCAGGCGAGCTCATCTATATCCTCTGGGAACGAGTCTGGTCACTGATTGGCATCGATGGGTTGAGGATGTTCATGTTCTTGGTTTCAGACGTTCTTCTCCGTTTTACGAAGAAATCTATGGAGAACAAAAAAAATAATGTTAATGTTACACTTAATGTACAGTTTGTTACTGTTACAACAAAATTAAATTAGAAGTTTAAAATGTCAATTTAGCCATGTCTCTTAAGGCCTATATCCCAGTAGCCTAATGTCTGGGGACCCCCAGGGGTCTTGTATGGGGGGGTTTCCCAGAACAATAAGTAACAGACAGTTTAACAATATGCGTTGGTTATTCGAAAATAGCAGATCTATAAGCTCACAACATGTCACATATATTTTTGAAACATTTGTAAAAAAAAAAAAACATGACACAAACAATATCTTCATTGTGAAGTCTTTGTTTGACAGAATGTTTCAAAGAACCACTGCCTACCTGTGATTTTGGTGCCGTTTATTGACGCATTGGATGATGCTGCCTGTGAGAACGTCCTCTTCCGCCGGACAGGCAGCATCACTTCAGCAGCGGACATCATCATCTTCTGCGTATTGGAGACGCTGGAGCAGTTCTCCTGGTTGATGATCTCCTCCGACAACAACAGAGCCGCCGGCTCGTCCGCGTTCTTCTGGCGACCGCAGCGGACACTGTCCTCCTCCGGGTTGGACTTCTTGGAACAGACCACCGTGGTCTCCCGGTAGAACGGAGCGGCAGATTCGGCCTCTTCCCACTGGAAGCCGCCCTGTCCGGGCAGAGGAGCCAGAGGAGCGTCGCACTGGAAGTTGAAGTTCCAGCGGCGCGCGTCCTGCTCGGAGATGTCCCGGAGCCGTGCGTTCAGGTCCCGGCTCAGCTGCTCGTGGTCCACGGGTCCAAATAGAGTCCTGCAGACCCCGCTGGAGCGAAGCAGGGCAGCTTCTCTGCTGATGTGCACGGTGGTGGTGGTCGGTGGTGTCCCCGAAATGAGCGTCATGATCTTTCAGTCAAAGTTCAGTTTTCTTGGGGGAAGAGTTTGGGAGGAGGTTGTATGAGTCTCGATTCCTCTGGGCTTTTTAAATGTCACCGAGTGGGTCTGTCCTTTTAAAGGGCAGTGGTGTGGTGGTGGGAGCACGCCGGCTGTTGCTACACAGCAGGAAGGCCTTGTTTATTGGTTACTCCCCCCCCCCCATTATAGGCTTGGGGGGGTTAAACAAACCCAAAAGAAGAAAGGGATAAGTGTGTGTGTGTGTGTGTGTGTGTGTGTGTGTGTGTGTGTGTGTGTGTGTGTGTGTGTGTGTGTGTGTGTGTGTGTGTGTGTGTGTGTGTGTGTGTGTGTGTGTGTGTGTGTGTGTGTGCACCCCAGTTAAGTGGACTTAGCTCTAAAGTCCTATAATATAATAGCTTATAATGTTGTTGAATAGCATAACAAACAAACAGAAGCCAACAGAGATAATGTTAACTGAGGATCTGCACATGCAGTCAATGGGAATGGGATGCCGACATAATTCAATCTATAACACAATATAAATGTGTTTTTAAATGGCCAAAATACTGTTATACTGGGCAGAGGTTTTTTATAATTAAAATCTACAAAGTAACTATTGTAACTAAAGTTTTCAACATTGGAGTAAAAGTACAATATGTTCCTCAAATAAAAGTGTTGGAAATTGTAAATACTGAAGAAATTGAAGTAAAAAATACCTCAAAATTGAACTTAACCCATTCTGGGCGGGAACCCCTTTTGGTGTTTTAAGCATTATGTTATACTTTAGCTATTGGAAAATAGCAGATCTACAAGCTCATAGCGCGCCACCGAGTGGCGCACTACGAGCTTGTAGCTCTGCTATTTTTGAAAAATCGTAAAAATGCGGCACAAATCTTTGAATATATATTCTTTCAGAAGTCTTTATTTTATTTTTTTTACGTCAGGTCAAAATGGGTTGAGTATGTGTACTTATATAGTACAGGGGTGTCAAACTCATTTTGGGGCAAGGGCCACATTGCGCGAAAGGTGACTTGATGAGGGCCGCAGCCAGTTGCAGCTCACGTGGGTTGACTTACACAGTCACTTGGCTTTGTTTTCTAGACTGTTTATTGACATAAATTTACTTTATTTGTATTACAGTTGTAGGCTACAAGACGTTTGGTATGAGAGGTGGAAAAAATACCCAATAAACCACTCGAAAATAGTTGAAAATCCAATCATTATTTTAAAATGACATGTAGCCATCATGAAATCTGACACTTTGCATCTCTTTGCTTTGACTATCGTGTGTAAGTACACTATATTCCTCACTTGGTAAGGGAAATTAAACTCTACTGAGCTGTAACTATGGTTAGCCTCTCCATGTCCTGCTGTATCAGAGTGTGAAGTCTATTCAACTAGTAGTAAGTAGTTGAATAGACTTTTAACGAGCCCATCAGTGACACCATTCCGCACCTGGGCAGAGACAAAGCCGTCCACAGCAGGGCCATTAGCAGTTTTAGTCGACTAAATCTACAGTTGATTTAGTCGAACTAAATGTACTTTGGCGGGCCTTGATCGGCTTGATGCCGTCGTAATGACTGTTTTTTTCACTTGCTGAAAATAGCCGATCTACAAGCCCACAGCGTGTTGCAGCGCTAACACAGCGCGACACGTTGTGGGCTTGTAGATCTGCTATTTTCAGCATGCAACTAAAACTAAAATGACTCGTACTGGATCTCTTGTACACTAGTCCCTTCCTAACATTTTAGTGTAGTTTTTATTTGTTGACGAAATTTTAGTCTTAGTTTTCGTCGTCATAGCTTAGTTTTTATTTAGTTTCCATTTCGTTTTCGTCAGTGGAAAAAGAGGTAGTCGACGAACATTTTTCGTCTTAGTTTTAGTCGACGAAATCAACACTGTGCAACACGGGAGCGTCGGGTGATGAGGAACCTTAGGTGTGTCAGATAAGCATCATGCTTATCACCCTTTTTGTGTTCTCCTTTTAGCATGATCTAGATTTAACTGTACTAAACAAACACTGTTAACAATCAAAGTATTCAGTCAATCTGCCCAGTTGAGCAGGTCCATCTCTGACGTTTGTGCCTCGACACTTCATTCCTCTCCAGCTGTTCCCGTGGACGACCTCGTTTCCTGTTCCCTCTGGGGTTCCATCTCAGCCAGTGGCTCGTCAGGTATGTGTTAACTTTGACAGCACATTTTGATTGTTTTAGTTTTATTCTAGTTTTAGTCGACTAAAACTAAATTTAGTTCTACTGGATCTAGACTAGACAAAAGTGTCAATAGTAGTAAGTAAGTCAGAGAGGCTTATTGTCGGTATCAGCCAGGGTGCGGGAGTCTATCCCCGTTTCAATGCGCTAGACCTCTACCATCAGCTCCCAGTACTAGGACATCTTTAGTTTTTTTCAACCAAGGTTCATGTTTTAGGTTGTTGTTCGTTTTAGGGATTTTAGCTGTTTTTGACAGGGGGGCGGGGGCATTCGAGCATGGGGCTAAATATGTATTTTTTCACAACATTTTTTAGTGATTTATTTTTTTATTATTTACTATAGTCCTACTAGACCCCAAGAAATTACATCTGGCCACAAAATATCACGGGATCTATTGAATGTGTCTGATAGATAAATTCTGACATGTTGTTTACACGTCATGTCAAGTTGGCCATTCCATCATATTCTGTTGGTCAACACATATAGAACTTTGGGCCCAGACCGTGTTCCATATAGGTCATATTTTGTCATCTCCCATATCATCATTTTACTCTTAGCCTACTGCCTGTTTACTCCGGGTTGTTCTTCTTATCATCATAAATGTCATGTCATCCATGTTTATGGCCAAAATATGTTTTCATCTGTCCCATTTAATATCTTGTTGACTCCTTATTCGGTCTCCATAATGTCTGTCCCCAGTCAAGTAAATTCACCATACTGTAGTGTGCTGTTTTGATTTGAGTTTACATGCAGCTGCTTCGATATCAGTGGCCTTGATGCCCAGTGAGAAAGTAGATAGCCAGGCATTTCTCTCTGTCGAAGTTCACAGCTAGCAGGGAAAGAATGTTATCTTCAGGTTGCCATAGCAACGCCAGCCTCTGTGCTTTCCCGGTCTATGGACATCAATGCCGGAACCAAGGAAGATGTCACGATACCAGACTCATCATCCATGTGCTGGTCCAATGAGCACTCGACAACCAGCACCACCGTGGATATTGCGGAAATGAACTATCTATTCAGCCAATGAACATTTTATCAACAACTGACGTCAGATGCAGTATAAGCCAGGAAGATGCTGTGAAGAGGGGCAGTTCGGATCCATATTGGAACAATTGAATACTCTAAATTATAGTGATGTATTGTACTATTATTATTATTATCTGAACCATGTAGCACATTCTCTATGTAAATTGACTTTATTACCTACTAAAAATTACAGTTAAAACCTTAAACTTCCTCTCAGAACTTTATTTCGTCTGTCTCCAATTAGTTTTTAAGGTATCCTTCTATTTTTTATGGTAGAGTGACTGTCATTCAAGATTTAAAGGGCTACTCACTCATTTTTAAGGTAAATACAGCACGGTAGTTGGTCTCCCTGCTGGGTTATTGAAGATATATATATTTACAGTCCTTTCTAATTAGCATTACAGAATAGATATAATTTATTTTTATCCATTAATACGATCCTTGGGGTCGCCGGAATTTTATTTCCATCAATTGGTCGATCGAGCCGGATTCAGAACCCTGCAAGTGTTAATCACTAGACAGGGGGACAGAAAAAAGAATCAGTTTTTTTTCCCAAATTTACAGTTTTTTCCCCCATTTTTTTTTACCCATTATAATTCTTTTTTAATTAGACATTTTTGTGTTGCCTCGTTTGAAGAGCTGCTCTCCATCTTGACTCCTTCGACGTGAACAACGATATAAGGTAGGAATCAATTTACAGAGAAAATGTGCTGCATATAGTACTTCACATCATTGAAAGTATTTACGTCTTTAGTAAATAAAAGCAGACTAATATGTGACGGAGCTATCATGGCCACGTCAGATATGACGTCTGTTCCCTCTCCCCCTCCACACACCTTTTTCCCTTTTTGTATTCTTCTTTTTTATTTTAGCGCTGTGGCATAGCGTAGCTTTTGCTTTTTACTAGATAGTTTAATGATTATTATGATTCATTTATCTCGTTCCCCTCCTCAGCTGAGGCGATTTTTTCCCTGTCCGACTGTTTGATTTACACTTTTCTTATCTACATTTGTTTTGTGTCTCCCATTCCTCTCCCGTTAGTGATGTGTGTGCGTGCGCTTACTTTGTAATGCATGTCAGTGCAGTCTCAGTGTGCGTGTGTGCGTGCGTGTCTCTCCCTCCCTGTCCATCCATGCCCTCCTGAATGTGATGTGTGTGTGTGTGCGTGCGTGTCCCCCTCCCAGTCTGTGCTGTGGGAACGCCATCTTGTTTTATAACTTCAGAAGTGTATTAGGAATAGTTCTTTTTACAGTTTTTACTGCATTTACATTTTTTTTATCATTGCCTTAAGATTACATCTGGATATTTTTCATAATATTACATGTAACATTAGGTACAAATTTCAGTGTATCCTATTTTGTGTCTGTATGCCTGAAAGAGCAGCCCTGTCTGTCTATCTGCGTAATATCTCTCATGTGAAATGCACAGTGTGAGAACAGTCTCTTTCTCTCTGTCCTCCCTCTATATGTGAAATACATAGTGTGAGTGACATATGTCTCTGACATATGTCTGTCTCTCTCTATTCTCCCTCCATATGTGAAATGCACAGTGAGAACGGTCTGTCTCTGTCTGTCCTCCCTCCAGGTGAGATTTACGGGGATAACGCTGGGTCTGTCTCTTTCTCTCTCTCCCTGTCTCAGTGTGTGTGAATCCATGCCCTGCTGTAGGTGATGTGTGTGCAATGTGTGTATGTACGTGCTTGTCCATAAGCGTCAGGGTGGGTTAATTATAGGAGATATATCGCAGAATGCCCTGAACACTTAAACTAAATTATTATGTGCCAGGAAGGGTCCAAAGTCGAAATTGCTGATATCCTGGTACTAGACTCTAAATTGTTTGTTGTTTTAAAATCCAAGATAGAACTTATTCTCCCTATTTATAATTTTGTATTTTTTTTTTTAATTACTACTCTTATGTTGTCCAATTTAATTTCTTCCCCTGCTAACGAATGGTCACAATAGGTTGTCTATCATACATCTAAACTTTATAACGTTTCAGGACATACGTAGGTCCTATCTCTTCAGTTTGGCTATACCTCTCCTAACTTCATACTGTGAGTGGCAGAGCGTTGTGTTTCAGTTAGCTGCTGGAGTACACTGCTTGCGTCGCCTCTATATTTTCTTTCCATTATATTTTCTGCTCTTCTTGGCCGGAACAGTAGAGGATTAACAGGGTACTTATTTTATCTTAACCGTGACCCTCAACAGTATTTAACTCTTAGTTATTCTCCCTTTAGAATTATTTTCCCCTTAAAGAAACATTTCACCATTTTCCAAAGTGAACAGATCACACTGTTCTTTCCATTCATTTTTTAAGTATATTCTCCTCTCTTTTAACTACAGGAGGGAGATTATGTAGCCCATTTTCATTTCTTTCATTTGAACACTTTCATACCGGCATTTATTTTATAATTTTCTCTCCATTTCATATTTTCCGGCTATAGGCAACTAATGCCTATTTTGCCATTTATGGGTACGATGTCTCTGACATACCAGTTAGCACTGGGGGAATGAGCGTTGAGGGTAGCCATCTCTTCACTCCCGTATACTTTGCTGATTCGTGAACTACGAGACAATTTGACCGTCTATTTTTGGCCATTAAGTGCTAGGAGCCATGAAGTGCTATCTGCTAGTTTATCGAGAGGCTTAACCTGTCACGTGTTTTTGTGTAGGGTTGTCTGATTTTCTTCCTCTGCGAGGAACACCTTTTTATGACTTTTGTGAAAGTCAATTTATAACCGGTGCAAATATTTGTTTAAATTTATCATTTATTAGTCATGTTTTTGCCCATATGATTTAACCTGTCTCACCCATGTGTTATAGTTTTCCTATATGGAATTCTGCCTGCCAAACTACACAGTAAACCCTCAAGTATTGTATTTTTTTTATTTCATTTTTTAAACACCCAGTTACATTGTCATTATACATTCTCACCTGATATTTTTCCCTGTATAATTCTGATATTTTGTTTTCTTTATGGCTTACCCACAGGATTTCCTGGCCACTATCACTGGTATAGACGTGAAGGGCGGGGTGTCAGGAGATCAAGGTGAGTGACATATGCGGGTCATAGTGCACTCTCTTGTTCTCTATGAACCTCAGCCTTGAGTACTGTATTTCCCAGTGATAGTGAGTACTGGAAACCCAGCCTCAGTTCATTATTCATTTTGATTATTGGTTATGTTTTCTACCTCACCATGCCTTTAAGGTTAATTTTATTTCACCATGCCTCTAATGGTTATTTTATTTTTTATTACCCTGATTCAATCATTATTTTTATTTTTGCACCAACCACACTCATTCTCGTACAGTTGTTTCCCCCCCCCCCCCCCCCCCCCCTCCCCCCTTCACCCATTGTCCTTCCATTTCTTATTTTCTTCATTTGTTTTTATGTTTTGAGAACACTTGCTTCTTTGTTATATAAACAGCTATCTATTCACCATCCCTCCCAGTTTTGGGTGCATTCCAATCGGGAACGCAGCCTTCCCAACTTAAGGTTAAATTTAGTCCATTCATGACACTCAAGGTTAATTTTATACCGTTTTTGACGCTCTCAGTTTTAGGGTGTTTTCCCATTTTTTTGCCATGGACATCCACTGTCTCCATCATTTAATGTAACTTTGTATTACTGTTATTGATTTGATATTAATATTGGGCCTTGGCCAAAGTATTTTTCTCTCCTTTCTCTCCTCTGATATTCATATCGCAGGTAGTCAAAGAAGTCAGAACCAAACCTCTGCTGTGGCATTCCATTGCCATTATCCCATAGTTAAGTTACCATTCTGAATTCAATAATTCTTCCACATATCTCCCAGTTCATATCTCCAAAACATGTTTAAATTTTTTCCCTTTCATTCTTCTGTTCATCCATTCTCCAGGAACTGGTGTATGCCTACCCATTAGGACCGACGAGGACTCAGGAAGTATTGAATAAAGGGAATGAGGAATATACCATCTCATGTGAGTTTTGTCTAAATTATTTTGAGGATACATGGACATAGATCCTATGGACTTGTATCCAGGCCTGTTGGCTATGAGAACCCACCTTTGTGGGTGATAATGTTAGTAAGGTTTCCACAGGACCCTAGACTAAAATCTTGACTTTTCACTAACTTCTCCTGTCATAATGATAGCCTCTCTTAAGTTTACGGTCGTTTGCTGTTTGAGAGCTCTGAAATGTGACCCACTGATGTGATCTGAAGGAATGTGATTAGTGCACCTGGCTGACAAAGCCCCCATGTTGAAGGTACTGTGGTCCATTTGAACCTTGGCTCCAAATTTTAGGTTGTTTTCGGTCATTAATTGTATAAAGACCCATTTTTGGGTGGAACATGACATGGTATTTTTCTGTTTACCTTAACTTCAATGCCCCATACCTCAATGTAGACATATATATGTTTGGTTCAACACCCAATCCCATTTGTAGCTGTAATCTCATGCACATCTTTCTCCCCCCTTCTATCTTTCCTATTTTCTTAATCATTCTCATTTTTCAGATCCACCATTCAATCAATAAATCAGTTCTATTGTTGTGGTATAGGGAAAGTCATTTGAGGTTTTCTACATTACAACACCTTGTTCAATTATTAGGTACATTTATATAATTATTTTGTTGCTAGTTGCTTAGCTTATGCTTCTATTATTATTATTTTTTATTAAAAAAAAAAGGTTTTAATTGTTTTATTTTTTTCCACATTCGGACATCCTAAATTCCATAAATTATAATTTACCTTTTCCCATTTTTAAGTAGGTTTATTTTGTTGCCACATTGACATTATTTGTAAACAAAGGGCGGAGTTGATAGATAAATTCTGACATGTTGTTTACACGTCATGTCAAGTTGGCCATTCCATCATATTCTGTTGGTCAACACATATAGAACTTTGGGCCCAGACCGTGTTCCATATAGGTCATATTTTGTCATCTCCCATATCATCATTTTACTCTTAGCCTACTGCCTGTTTACTCCGGGTTGTTCTTCTTATCATCATAAATGTCATGTCATCCATGTTTATGGCCAAAATATGTTTTCATCTGTCCCATTTAATATCTTGTTGACTCCTTATTCGGTCTCCATAATGTCTGTCCCCAGTCAAGTAAATTCACCATACTGTAGTGTGCTGTTTTGATTTGAGTTTACATGCAGCTGCTTCGATATCAGTGGCCTTGATGCCCAGTGAGAAAGTAGATAGCCAGGCATTTCTCTCTGTCGAAGTTCACAGCTAGCAGGGAAAGAATGTTATCTTCAGGTTGCCATAGCAACGCCAGCCTCTGTGCTTTCCCGGTCTATGGACATCAATGCCGGAACCAAGGAAGATGTCACGATACCAGACTCATCATCCATGTGCTGGTCCAATGAGCACTCGACAACCAGCACCACCGTGGATATTGCGGAAATGAACTATCTATTCAGCCAATGAACATTTTATCAACAACTGACGTCAGATGCAGTATAAGCCAGGAAGATGCTGTGAAGAGGGGCAGTTCGGATCCATATTGGAACAATTGAATACTCTAAATTATAGTGATGTATTGTACTATTATTATTATTATCTGAACCATGTAGCACATTCTCTATGTAAATTGACTTTATTACCTACTAAAAATTACAGTTAAAACCTTAAACTTCCTCTCAGAACTTTATTTCGTCTGTCTCCAATTAGTTTTTAAGGTATCCTTCTATTTTTTATGGTAGAGTGACTGTCATTCAAGATTTAAAGGGCTACTCACTCATTTTTAAGGTAAATACAGCACGGTAGTTGGTCTCCCTGCTGGGTTATTGAAGATATATATATTTACAGTCCTTTCTAATTAGCATTACAGAATAGATATAATTTATTTTTATCCATTAATACGATCCTTGGGGTCGCCGGAATTTTATTTCCATCAGTGTCAAACTGAGATATTGAGCCTATGACACACAGTGTGGCTTCCCCCCAGTAGGCTACCTTCACATTCAGTAGATCATGTGATCTTCTGTGGCCAGATGTAATTTCTTGAGGTCTAGTAGGACTATAGTAAATAATAAAATGGGAAAAAAATATTTTACTTTCTCTAATAACAACCTAAAACATGAACCTTGGTTGAAAAAAACTAAAGTTGTCCTTTGCTCAATCTGTCTATCTAAAAAATTACTTGTGGGTTTATTAGACGAAGCTGTCAATATTGCCATTTTTATTCACTCCTGATTTGAATGCTTCTGTAAAAAAAAAGAAAACAATAAAAGAAAAAGTGCCCTTCTGGGCACAGGTCTCCTCCAGGAGGATAGGAGTGTGTGTGATGTTTGGCAAAATGTTTAGGATATAAACATGTTTGTTTGTTTTTTGCAACAATTTTCTTAATTTTGTTGAGGAAATGCAGAGCCAGATCACTCATAGCATCTCTGAGGATATAATTCTGGATGAGCAGGACATTTGTACAAAACGGGCCACTCCTGAAAACTTTGCAAGGCAATCTTAGCCAATCAGTGTAGAATCTGAGAAATCAAACAGACTCGTCTTGATCACATGACTACAGAGAGTATACCGATTTGCATGAGATTTGGATGAATTCTGTGCGACTAATGCAGAACTGCAGAAATCGGCCTCATGGTGGCGCTATAACCGGCAGATGTGGAGGGATGCAGGGAAAATGTTTTTCCATGGCCTCTAGGGAGTGCCTCCCTGCCTGCCTGCCTCCGCCTCCCTCCCTGCCTGCCTCCCTCCCTATTTACTACTTAGGGCAAAAAACGTTTTTCACTGACGAAAACTAAATGGAAACTAAAAACTAAGCTATGATGACTTAAACTAAGACTAAATATACCGACAATTTTGTCAACAAATAAAAACTGGACTAAAATGTTAGGAAGGAACTAGTGGAAGTAATTTTACAATTAGTTGCATGCTGAAAATAGCCGCTCTACAAGCCCACGTGTCGCAGCGTGGCGCGTTGTGGGCTTGTAGATCATCTATTTTCAGCAAGTGAAAAAACTGTCGTTACGACAGCATCAAGGCCCGCCAAAATACATTTTAGTCGACTAAATCAACCGTAGATTTGGTCGACTACAATCTCATGACATTTAGTCGACTAAAACTAGACTAACACTAAAACATTCCAGGTGACTAAAATGTGACTATTCAAAAGACTATGACTAAAACTAAAATCAAATTTTGCTGCTAAAAACAACACTTCTACCAACCTTGATAGTTGAGCAGTTATTATTATAGCTAAACTAAACAACAATAACTAAAGAAGATTATTCATGACAGGCAAAACGTGTATAGGAAAAATATTTATTCAGTCATACATAGAAAAATACTGTATATATTTTTGTCTCAATATCACAAAAAATATAAAAAAGGGAGGGGGAAAAAACCATTCTTGTTTACACAAACAATGAACATAAAGCCAGTTTAAGAATAAATTAAATTAAATTTTAAATTAAATAAATAAAACAAAGACAACGAGAGCATTTTGCAACAGCAGACATGGCTACAGAAAATAATAATAATAATAATAATAATAATAATAATAATAATAATAATAATAATAATAATAATAATAATTTAACATGTGGATCAAGTGCTTGCAGGCGAGCTCATCTATATCCTCTGGGAACGAGTCTGGTCACTGATTGGCATCGATGGGTTGAGGATGTTCATGTTCTTGGTTTCAGACGTTCTTCTCCGTTTTACGAAGAAATCTATGGAGAACAGAAAAAATGCCATGTTACACTTAATGTACAGTTTGTTACTGTTACAACAAAATAAATTAGAAGTTTAAAATGTCATGTCAATTTATAGCCATGTCTCTTAGGACTATAAGCCCAGTGGCCTAATGTCAGGGGACCCCCAGGGGGGGTAAGTAACAGACAGTTTAACCCTATTTTATGCGTTAGCTATTCGAAAATAGCAGATACAAGCTCATAACATGTCACATATATTATTAAAACATTTGTAAAAAAAAAAAAAAAAAAAAAGCTCTTGTTAAGTGTAGGCTACCATGACAAACAATATTTTCATTGTGAAGTCTTAAATTTGTTTGACAGAATGTTTCAAAGAACCACTGCCTACCTGTGATTTTGGTGCCGTTTATTGACGCCTTGGATGATGCTGCCTGAGAGAACGTCCTCTTCCGCCGGACAGGCAGCATCACTTCAGCAGCGGACATCATCATCATCTTCTCCTGCGTATTGGAGACGCTGGAGCAGTTCTCCTGGTTGATGATCTCCTCCGACAACAACAGAGCCGCCGGCTCGTCCGCGTTCTTCTGGCGAACGCAGCGGACACTGTCCTCCTCCGGGTTGGACTTCTTGGAACAGACCACCGTGGTCTCCCGGTAGAACGGAGCGGCAGATTCGGCCTCTTCCCACTGGAAGCCGCCCTGTCCGGGCAGAGGAGCCAGGGGATAGTCGCTCTGGAAGTTGAAGTTCCAGCGGCGCGCGTCCTGCTCGGAGATGTCCCGGAGCCGTGCGTTCAGGTCCCGGCTCAGCTGCTCGTGGTCCACGGGTCCAAATAGAGTCCTGCAGACCCCGCTGGAGCGAAGCAGGGCAGCTTCTCTGCTGATGTGCACGGTGGTGGTGGTCGGTGGTGTCCCCGAAATGAGCGTCATGATCTTTCAGTCAAAGTTCAGTTTTCTTGGGGGAAGAGTTTGGGAGGAGGTTGTATGAGTCTCGATTCCTCTGGGCTTTTTAAATGTCACTCCTCGGTGTGGGTCTGTCCTTTTAAAGGGCAGTGGTGTGGTGGTGGGAGCACGCCGGCTGTTGCTACACAGCAGGAAGGCCTTGTTTATTGGTTACTCCCCCCCCCCCCCCCCCCCCCCCCCCCCCATTATAGGCTTGGGGGGGGTAAACAAAAGAAGAAAGGGATAAGTGTGTGTGTGTGTGTGTGTGTGTGTGTGTGTGTGTGTGTGTGTGTGTGTGTGTGTGCACCCCAGTTAAGTGGACTTAGCTCTAAAGTCCTATAATATAATAGCTTATAATGTTGTTGAATAGCATAACAAACAAACAGAAGCCAACAGAGATAATGTTAACTGAGGATCTGCACATGCAGTCAATGGGATGCCGACATAATTCAATCTATAACACAATATAAATGTCTTTTTAAATGGCCAAAATACTGTTATACTGGGCAGAGGTTTTTTATAATTAAAATCTACAAAGTAACTATTGTAACTAAAGTTTTAAACATTGGAGTAAAAGTACAATATGTTCCTCAAATAAAAGTGTTGGAAATTGTAAATACTGAAGAAATTGAAGTAAAAAATACCTCAAAATTGAACTTAACCCATTCTGGGCGGGAACCCCTTTTGGTGTTTTAAGCATTATGTTATACTTTAGCTATTGGAAAATAGCAGATCTACAAGCTCATAGCGCGCCACCGAGTGGCGCACTACGAGCTTGTCGCTCTGCTATTTTTGAAAATTCGTAAAAATGCGGCACAAATCTTTGAATATATATTCTTTCAGAAGTCTTTATTTATTTATTTTTACGTCAGGTCAAAATGGGTTGAGTATGTGTACTTATATAGTACAGGGGTGTCAAACTCATTTTGGGGCAAGGGCCACATTGCGCGAAAGGTGACTTGATGAGGGCCGCAGCCAGTTGCAGCTCACGTGGGTTGACTTACACAGTTGTCACTTGGCTTTGTTTTCTAGACTGTTTATTGACATGAATTGACTTTATTTGTATTACAGTTGTAGGCTACAAGACGTTTGGTATGAGAGGTGGAAAAAATACCCAATAAACCATGAAATCTGACACTTTGCATCTCTTTGCTTTGACTATCGTGTGTAAGTACACTATAGGCCTATTCCTCACTTGGTAAGGGAAATTAAACTCTACTGAGCTGTAACAACTATGGTTAGCCTCTCCATGTCCTGCTGTATCAGAGTGTGAAGTCTATTCAACTAGTAGTAAGTAGTTGAATAGACTTTTAACGAGCCCATCAGTGACACCATTCCGCACCTGGGCAGAGACAAAGCCGTCCACAGCAGGGCCATTAGCAGTTTTAGTCGACTAAATCTACAGTTGATTTAGTCGAACTAAATGTATTTTGCCGGGCCTTGATCGGCTTGATGCCGTCGTAATGACTGTTTTTTTCACTTGCTGAAAATAGCCGATCTACAAGCCCACAGCGTGTTGCAGCGCTAACACAGCGCGACACGTGGGCTTGTAGATCTGCTATTTTCAGCATGCAACTAAAACTAAAATGACTCGTACTGGATCTCTTGTACACTAGTCCCTTCCTAACATTTTTGTGTAGTTTTTATTTGTTGACGAAATTTTAGTCTTAGTTTTAGTCGTCATAGCTTAGTTTTTATTTAGTTTCCATTTCGTTTTCGTCAGTGGAAAAAGAGGTAGTCGACGAACATTTTTCGTCTTAGTTTTAGTCGACGAAATCAACACTGTGCAACACATGTCGGGAGTGTCGGGTGATGACGAACCTTAGGTGTGTCAGATAACCCTTTTTGTGTTCTCCTTTTAGCATGATCTAGATTTAACTGTACTAAACAAACACTGTTAACAATCAAAGTATTCAGTCAATCTGCCCAGTTGAGCAGGTCCATCTCTGACGTTTGTGCCTCGACACTTAATTCCTCTCCAGCTGTTCCCGTGGACGACCTCGTTTCCTGTTCCCTCTGGGGTTCCATCTCAGCCAGGGCTCGTCAGGTACGTGTTAACTTTGACAGGACATTTTGATTGTTTTAGTTTTATTCTAGTTTTAGTCGACTAAATAACTTGTCTTTTATAGTTCTACTGGATCTAGACTAGACAAAAGTGTCAATAGTAGTAAGTAAGTCAGAGAGGCTTATTGTCGGTATCAGCCAGGGTGCAGGAGTCTATCCCCGTTTCAATGCGCTAGACCTCTACCATCAGCTCCCAGTACTAGGACAACTTTAGTTTTTTTCAACCAAGGTTCATGTTTTAGGTTGTTGTTCGTTTTATGGATTTTAGCTGTTTTTGACAGGGGGTCGTGGGCATTCGAGCATGGGGCTAAATATGTATTTTTTCACAACATTTTATAGTGATTTATTATTTTATTATTTACTATAGTCCTACTAGACCCCAAGAAATTACATCTGGCCACAAAATATCACGGGATCTATTGAATGTGTCAAATTGAGCCGATGACACACAGTGTGGCTTCCCCCCAGTAGGCTACCTTCACATTCAGTAGATCATGTGATCTTCTGTGGCCAGATGTAATTTCTTGAGGTCTAGTAGGACTATAGTAAATAATAAAATGGGGAAAAAAATATTTTACTTTCTCTAATAACAACCTAAAACATGAACCTTGGTTGAAAAAAACTAAAGTTGTCCTTTGCTCAATCTGTCTATCTAAAACATTACTTGTGGGTTTATTAGACGAAGCTGTCAATATTGCCATTTTTATTCACTCCTGATTTGAATGCTTCTGTAAAAAAAAAGAAAACAATAAACAAAGTTAAAACTAGAAAAAGTGCCCTTCTGGGCACAGGTCTCCACCAGGAGGATAGGAGTGTGTGTGATGTTTGGCAAAATGTTTAGGATATAAACATGTTTGTTTGTTTTTTGCAACAATTTTCTTCATTTTGTTGAGGAAATGCAGAGCCAGATCACTCATAGCATCTCTGAGGATATAATTCTGGATGAGCAGGACATTTGTACAAAACGGGCCACTCCTGAAAACTTTGGAAGGCAATCTTAGCCAATCAGTGTAGAATCTGAGAAATCAAACAGACTCGTCTTGATCACATGACTACAGAGAGTATACCGATTTGCATGAGATTTGGATGAATTCTGTGCGACTAATGCAGAACTGCAGAAATCGGCCTCATGGTGGCGCTATAACCGGCAGATGTGGAGGGATGCAGGGAAAATGTTTTTCCATGGCCTCTAGGGAGTGCCTCCCTGCCTGCCTGCCTCCGCTTCCCTCCCTGCCTGCCTCCCTCCCTATTTACTACTTACGGCGAAAACCGTTTTTCACTGACGAAAACTAAATGGAAACTAAAAACTAAGCTATGATGACTTAAACTAAGACTAAATATACCGACAATTTTGTCAACAAATAAAAACTGGACTAAAATGTTAGGAAGGAACTAGTGGAAGTAATTTTACAATTAGTTGCATGCTGAAAATAGCCGCTCTACAAGCCCACGTGTCGCAGCGTGGCGCGTTGTGGGCTTGTAGATCATCTATTTTCAGCAAGTGAAAAAACTGTCGTTACGACAGCATCAAGGCCCGCCAAAATACATTTTAGTCGACTAAATCAACCGTAGATTTGGTCGACTAAAACTAGACTAACACTAAAACATTCCAGGTGACTAAAATGTGACTATTCAAAAGACTATGACTAAAACTAAAATCAAATTTTGCTGCTAAAAACAACACTTCTACCACCCTTGATAGTTGAGCAGTTATTATTATAGCTAAACTAAACAACAATAACTAAAGAAGATTATTCATGACAGGCAAAACGTGTATAGGAAAAATATTTATTCAGTCATACATAGAAAAATACTGTATATATTTTTGTCTCAATATCACAACAAATATAAAAAAGGGAGGAAAAAAAGGGAAAAACCATTCTTGTTTACACAAACAATGAACATAAAGCCAGTTTAAGAATAAATTTAATTAAATTTTAAATTAAATAAATAAAACAAAGACAATGAGAGCATTTTGCAACAGCAGACATGCCTACAGAAAATAATAATAATAATAATAATAATTTAACATGTGGATCAAGTGCTTGCAGGCGAGCTCATCTATATCCTCTGGGAACGAGTCTGGTCACTGATTGGCATCGATGGGTTGAGGATGTTCATGTTCTTGGTTTCAGACGTTCTTCTCCGTTTTACAAAGAAATCTATGGAGAACAAAAAAAATGCCATGTTACACTTAATGTACAGTTTGTTACTGTTACAACAAAATAAATTAGAAGTTTAAAATGTCATGTCAATTTATAGCCATGTCTCTTAGGACTATAAGCCCAGTGGCCTAATGTCAGGGGACCCCCAGGGGGGGTAAGTAACAGACAGTTTAACCCTATTTTATGCGTTAGCTATTCGAAAATAGCAGATACAAGCTCATAACATGTCACATATATTATTAAAACATTTGTAAAAAAAAAAAAAAAAAAAGCTCTTGTTAAGTGTAGGCTACCATGACAAACAATATTTTCATTGTGAAGTCTTAAATTTGTTTGACAGAATGTTTCAAAGAACCACTGCCTACCTGTGATTTTGGTGCCGTTTATTGACGCCTTGGATGATGCTGCCTGTGAGAACGTCCTCTTCCGCCGGACAGGCAGCATCACTTCAGCAGCGGACATCATCATCATCACCTTCTGCGTATTGGAGACGCTGGAGCAGTTCTCCTGGTTGATGATCTCCTCCGACAACAACAGAGCCGCCGGCTCGTCCGCGTTCTTCTGGCGACCGCAGCGGACACTGTCCTCCTCCGGGTTGGACTTCTTGGAACAGACCACCGTGGTCTCCCAGTAGAACGGAGCGGCAGATTCGGCCTCTTCCCACTGGAAGCCGCCCTGTCCGGGCAGAGGAGCCAGAGGAGCGTCGCACTGGAAGTCGAAGTTCCAGCGGCGCGCGTCCTGCTCGGAGATGTCCCGGAGCCGTGCGTTCAGGTCCCGGCTCAGCTGCTCGTGGTCCACGGGTCCAAATAGAGTCCTGCAGACCCCGCTGGAGCGAAGCAGGGCAGCTTCTCTGCTGATGTGCACGGTGGTGGTGGTCGGTGGTGTCCCCGAAATGAGCGTCATGATCTTTCAGTCAAAGTTCAGTTTTCTTGGGGGAAGAGTTTGGGAGGAGGTTGTATGAGTCTCGATTCCTCTGGGCTTTTTAAATGTCACTCCTCGGTGTGGGTCTGTCCTTTTAAAGGGCAGTGGTGTGGTGGTGGGAGCACGCCGGCTGTTGCTACACAGCAGGAAGGCCTTGTTTATTGGTTACTCCCCCCCCCCCCATTATAGGCTTGGGGGGGGGTAAACAAACCCAAAAGAAGAAAGGGATAAGTGTGTGTGTGTGTGTGTGTGTGTGTGTGTGTGTGTGTGTGTGTGTGTGTGTGTGTGTGTGTGTGTGTGTGTGTGTGTGTGTGTGTGTGTGTGTGTGTGTGTGTGTGTGTGTGTGTGTGTGTGTGTGTGTGCACCCCAGTTAAGTGGACTTAGCTCTAAAGTCCTATAATATAATAGCTTATAATGTTGTTGAATAGCATAACAAACAAACAAACAGAAGCCAACAGAGATAATGTTAACTGAGGATCTGCACATGCAGTCAATGGGATGCCGACATAATTCAATCTATAACACAATATAAATGTGTTTTTAAATGGCCAAAATACTGTTATACTGGGCAGAGGTTTTTTATAATTAAAATCTACAAAGTAACTATTGTAACTAGTTTTCAACATTGGAGTAAAAGTACAATATGTTCCTCAAATAAAAGTGTTGGAAATTGTAAATACTGAAGAAATTGAAGTAAAAAATACCTCAAAATTGAACTTAACCCATTCTGGGCGGGAACCCCTTTTGGTGTTTTAAGCATTATGTTATACTTTAGCTATTGGAAAATAGCAGATCTACAAGCTCATAGCGCGCCACCGAGTGGCGCACTACGAGCTTGTAGCTCTGCTATTTTTGAAAAATCGTAAAAATGCGGCACAAATCTTTGAATATATATTCTTTCAGAAGTCTTTATTTTTTTATTTTTACGTCAGGTCAAAATGGGTTGAGTATGTGTACTTATATAGTACAGGGGTGTCAAACTCATTTTGGGGCAAGGGCCACATTGCGCGAAAGGTGACTTGATGAGGGCCGCAGCCAGTTGCAGCTCACATGGGTTGACTTACACAGTTGTCACTTGGCTTTGTTTTCTAGACTGTTTATTGACATAAATTGACTTTATTTGTATTACAGTTGTAGGCTACAAGACGTTTGGTATGAGAGGTGGAAAAAATACCCAATAAACCACTCGAAAATAGTTGAAAATCCAATCATTATTTTAAAATGACATGTAGCCATCATGAAATCTGACACTTTGCATCTCTTTGCTTTGACTATCGTGTGTAAGTACACTATATTCCTCACTTGGTAAGGGAAATTAAACTCTACTGAGCTGTAACAACTATGGTTAGCCTCTCCATGTCCTGCTGTATCAGAGTGTGAAGTCTATTCAACTAGTAGTAAGTAGTTGAATAGACTTTTAACGAGCCCATCAGTGACACCATTCCGCACCTGGGCAGAGACAAAGCCGTCCACAGCAGGGCCATTAGCAGTTTTAGTCGACTAAATCTACAGTTGATTTAGTCGAACTAAATGTATTTTGCCGGGCCTTGATCGGCTTGATGCCGTCGTAATGACTGTTTTTTTCACTTGCTGAAAATAGCCGATCTACAAGCCCACAGCGTGTTGCAGCGCTAACACAGCGCGACACGTTGTGGGCTTGTAGATCTGCTATTTTCAGCATGCAACTAAAACTAAAATGACTCGTACTGGATCTCTTGTACACTAGTCCCTTCCTAACATTTTTGTGTAGTTTTTATTTGTTGACGAAATTTTAGTCTTAGTTTTAGTCGTCATAGCTTAGTTCTTATTTAGTTTCCATTTAGTTTTCGTCAGTGGAAAAAGAGGTAGACGACGAACATTTTTCGTCTTAGTTTTAGTCGACGAAATCAACACTGTGCAACACATGTCGGGAGTGTCGGGTGATGACGAACCTTAGGTGTGTCAGATAACCCTTTTTGTGTTCTCCTTTTAGCATGATCTAGATTTAACTGTACTAAACAAACACTGTTAACAATCAAAGTATTCAGTCAATCTGCCCAGTTGAGCAGGTCCATCTCTGACGTTTGTGCCTCGACACTTCATTCCTCTCCAGCTGTTCCCGTGGACGACCTCGTTTCCTGTTCCCTCTGGGGTTCCATCTCAGCCAGTGGCTCGTCAGGTATGTGTTAACTTTGACAGGACATTTTGATTGTTTTAGTTTTATTCTAGTTTTAGTCGACTAAATAACTTGTCTTTTATAGTTCTACTGGATCTAGACTAGACAAAAGTGTCAATAGTAGTAAGTAAGTCAGAGAGGCTTATTGTCGGTATCAGCCAGGGTGCAGGAGTCTATCCCCGTTTCAATGCGCTAGACCTCTACCATCAGCTCCCAGTACTAGGACAACTTTAGTTTTTTTCAACCAAGGTTCATGTTTTAGGTTGTTGTTCGTTTTATGGATTTTAGCTGTTTTTGACAGGGGGTCGTGGGCATTCGAGCATGGGGCTAAATATGTATTTTTTCACAACATTTTATAGTGATTTATTATTTTATTATTTACTATAGTCCTACTAGACCCCAAGAAATTACATCTGGCCACAAAATATCACGGGATCTATTGAATGTGTCAAATTGAGCCGATGACACACAGTGTGGCTTCCCCCCAGTAGGCTACCTTCACATTCAGTAGATCATGTGATCTTCTGTGGCCAGATGTAATTTCTTGAGGTCTAGTAGGACTATAGTAAATAATAAAATGGGAAAAAAATATTTTACTTTCTCTAATAACAACCTAAAACATGAACCTTGGTTGAAAAAAACTAAAGTTGTCCTTTGCTCAATCTGTCTATCTAAAACATTACTTGTGGGTTTATTAGACGAAGCTGTCAATATTGCCATTTTTATTCACTCCTGATTTGAATGCTTCTGTAAAAAAAAAGAAAACAATAAACAAAGTTAAAACTAGAAAAAGTGCCCTTCTGGGCACAGGTCTCCACCAGGAGGATAGGAGTGTGTGTGATGTTTGGCAAAATGTTTAGGATATAAACATGTTTGTTTGTTTTTTGCAACAATTTTCTTCATTTTGTTGAGGAAATGCAGAGCCAGATCACTCATAGCATCTCTGAGGATATAATTCTGGATGAGCAGGACATTTGTACAAAACGGGCCACTCCTGAAAACTTTGGAAGGCAATCTTAGCCAATCAGTGTAGAATCTGAGAAATCAAACAGACTCGTCTTGATCACATGACTACAGAGAGTATACCGATTTGCATGAGATTTGGATGAATTCTGTGCGACTAATGCAGAACTGCAGAAATCGGCCTCATGGTGGCGCTATAACCGGCAGATGTGGAGGGATGCAGGGAAAATGTTTTTCCATGGCCTCTAGGGAGTGCCTCCCTGCCTGCCTGCCTCCGCCTCCCTCCCTGCCTGCCTCCCTCCCTATTTACTACTTACGGCGAAAACCGTTTTTCACTGACGAAAACTAAATGGAAACTAAAAACTAAGCTATGATGACTTAAACTAAGACTAAATATACCGACAATTTTGTCAACAAATAAAAACTGGACTAAAATGTTAGGAAGGAACTAGTGGAAGTAATTTTACAATTAGTTGCATGCTGAAAATAGCCGCTCTACAAGCCCACGTGTCGCAGCGTGGCGCGTTGTGGGCTTGTAGATCATCTATTTTCAGCAAGTGAAAAAACTGTCGTTACGACAGCATCAAGGCCCGCCAAAATACATTTTAGTCGACTAAATCAACCGTAGATTTGGTCGACTACAATCTCATGACATTTAGTCGACTAAAACTAGACTAACACTAAAACATTCCAGGTGACTAAAATGTGACTAATGTGACTATTCAAAGATATCTCGAGGGCCGCATTGGACCTCTCCCTGGGCCGCATGCGGATCACCAGTTTGACACCCCTGACTTAGACTCTCCACCACTGGCGAAGGGCCACACATTGGACATGGAAATGAGACGTGAAACGCCTAGTGTTGCATTGTGTTAAAACTGCAACATACCATATCTCCTGTTACTGTTACTTTTCAGGATTAAATTTCAAAAACAGCAAAAGTGGCAGATCTGCTACTTTTCATGCTTTTGTGTGTGACGCTGTACGGCTGTAGTATGATCAAGTAGGGCATTCATTTATGGAAAAACACAAAAGGTTAGACTATATATATGGAGATATTAATATATACCCGACACCGACAGTGACAATATACTATTTTCCATGCCAGATCAAGGCCTGAGTCCTTGCTTGCAGATACAAGAACATTCTTTCAATTCAATTCAATTTTTATTAAAGTGTCAAATCGCAACATGTTGTCTCTCAAGACGCTTTACAGAGCCGACAGTCCCACCCTGAGCAAAGCAATTTTGTGACAGTGGCAACGGAAAAACTCCCCCTTATTAACTGGAAGAAATGGCAGGCTTGGCCTGTTGTAGCGCCACCATGAGGCTGATTTGAAAACTGTCAAGTGGCATTTCTTCCAAAGCCTAGTGGGAATATGCATGCACAGTTTCACCACAATCGGACGCTGCGTTGAGTAGTTGTGGCGATTTGTACAAAACGGGTACAAAGCGGTCTACTCCTGAAAAGTTTAGAAGCCAATCGTAGCCAATGAGGGTGGATTATGAGAAATCAAACAAACCCGTCTTGATCACATGACTATGGAGAGCATGTGTACCGATTTGCGTGAACTTTGGATAAAATCTGAAGGAGTAATATTAGAAAATGTGTTTTACATATGTCGGCCTCCTGGTGGCGCTATAAAGAGCAGATGTGAAAAATTCCAGGAAAAGGTTTTTCCTTGGCCTCTAGGGAGTTGGCATACAAAGTTATCCACAGATCCGTGCAGTTAGAGGTAAAAACACTTTTCGGCCAGTTATAGCGCCATCATGAGGCTGAGTTCAAAATGTTCATGTGGCATTTCTTCCTCAGCCTAGTGGGAATGTGCGTGCACAATTTCACGGAAATCACACAATGTGTTCATGATTTGCAGCATTTAGTTTGAAACTGAGCACTCCTTCGAACTTTGGAAGCCAATCTTAGCCAATCAGGATGGAGTCTGAGAAATCTGAAAGACCTGTGTCGTTGAATGGCTCTAGAGATACTGTGTACCAATTTGCGTGATGTTTGGACAAAATCTGTAGGTGTACTGTCCAAAAACTTGTTTTGCACAAAGCGGCCTCCTGGTGGCGCTATAACAGGCCGTTCTGGAAATGTTGGGGCAGAGGTTCATCGTTGGCATCCAGGGAGTGTGTGTGCAAAATTTGGCATCGACCGGGTTAACGGTGCCGGAGATTAGCTGGTCACAGACGGACGGACGGACACACGGACAGACGGATGTGCAAAACATACTCCCTCCCCATGCCTTCGGCCTGGTGGAGACAACTGAGGCTCTAGAGTCTTTAGGAGGCACATTTTTCAAGTATATATCTCTGCTGTCGTGCAGAAACAAGCTAACTCCAAAAAGTTCATTTTTCCAGGAAATGAAAAATAATATTTATTCAGGAAATTAAGAAAACCTTAAGCTTATATATATATTTTTTTTAAACAATACTACTGCCTCATGAAAGTTGGTATTGTCAGAAATTTGCATGAGAGGGGGTGCTTTAGCAGACAGTTTGAGGGTCCAAGAATGGAGTTAGCTGGTTTTGTTAGGATTACTTTTTAATACTTTTTATTGATTCCATATTTTTTTAACCAACACACAGACGTAAAGGGTGTTCAATAGTATTGATTGACTATTTATTACTTTCGTCGAAAACCTTTTTTCACTGATGAATATGATGACTAAAACTAAGATTAAATATACCGACAATTTTGTCAACAAATAAAAACTGGACTAAAATGTTAGGAAGGGACTAGTGGACAAGAGATCCAGTATAAGTCATTTTACAATTAGTTGCATGTGGAAAATAGCTGATCTACAAGCCCACGTGTCGCAGCGTGACGCGTTGTGGGCTTGTAGATCGTCTATTTTCATCATGGGAAAAAACAGTCGTTACGACAGCATCAAGGCCCGCCAAAATACATTTTAGTCGACTAAATCAACCATAGATTTAGTCGACTACAATCTCATGACATTTAGTCGACTAAAACTAGACTAACACTAAAACATTCCAGGTGACTAAAACTAAATGAAAACTATTCAAAAGACTATATCAGGGGTTCTCAACGTTTTTGGCCGGGGACCCCCGGAAATGCTTTGGCAATGTCTCGGGACCCCCGCCCCGCCCCCTCCCGACCGTCAATATAAATTGACTGCTACAATAACCTTAAACCATTTTGGGCGGGAACACCTTTTGGTGTTTTAAGCATTGTTATAATTTAGCTATTGAAAAATAGCAGATCTACAAGCTCATAGCGCGCCACCGAGTGGCGCGCTACGAGCTTGTAGATCTGCTATTTTTGAAAAAAAGTGAAAATAAAATTTAAAAATAAATATATATATATTTCTTTTTTTAAATAATTTGGGGACCCCCTAAAATAATTTGGCGACCCCCCGAGGGGTCGCGACCCACGGGTTGAGAACCCCTGGACTATATGACTAAAACTAAAATCTCATTTTGGTAACAAGACAACTCACCCCTATTCCGTTTTCCTCCCGGAATTTTCCCCAGTGAGGGGTGGGAGAGGCTGGACAGCTGGACTGTGAATTTCTCTAACTACAAACTTTCACGACAGCAGACAGCCTAAGTACAAATATATTTATGAAAAGCTACTACAGTGAAGTCTGTTCACAGAAGTTGTTGTAGGAATTGGGAATTAATTAATGTGGGAATTATCTGACGAGGTACCATTTGAGTGGGAAAAACCTTACATATACTAAATAATACTAAATTGTTTATAGGGTCAATATAAGTACAATTAAATAATATAGCCTTTCCACAGGAGTATCTTTTTATATTTTTCCAAAAAGAATACAAACAGCCAATAGCATATTACAAAGTTATTCCCCTCACTGGGGAAAATTCCGGGAGGAAAAACGGGCAAGCACCGGGGTGAGTTGTCCAGTATTCCTAAAATAATTTGGCGACCCCCCGAGGGGTCGCGACCCACGGGTTGAGAACCCCTGGACTATATGACTAAAACTAAAATCTAATTTTGCTGCTAAAAACAACACTGCTACCATAAGGTTGAGCAGTTATTATTATAGCTAAACTAAACAACAATAACTAAAGAAGATTATTCATGACAGGCAAAACGTGTATAGGAAAAATATTTATTCAGTCATACATAGAAAAATACTGTATATATTTTTGTCTCAATATCACAAAAAATATAAAAAAGGGGGAAAAACCATTCTTGTTTACACAAACAATGAACATAAAGCCAGTTTAAGAATAAATTTAATTTAATTTTAAATTAAATAAATAAAACAAAGACAATGAGAGCATTTTGCAACAGCAGACATGGCTACAGAAAATAATAATAATAATAATAATAATAATAATTTAACATGTGGATCAAGTGCTTGCAGGCGAGCTCATCTATATCCTCTGGGAACGAGTCTGGTCACTGATTGGCATCGATGGGTTGAGGATGTTCATGTTCTTGGTTTCAGACGTTCTTCTCCGTTTTACGAAGAAATCTATGGAGAACAAAAACAATGCCATTAATGTTACACTTAATGTTTGTTTGTTACTGTTACAACAAAATAAATTAGAAGTTTAAAATGTCAATTTAGCCATGTCTCTTAAGGCCTATAAGCCCAGTAGCCTGATGTCCGGGGACCCCCAGGGGTCCTGTATGGGGGGTTTCCCAGAACAATAAGTAACAGACAGTTTAACCCTATGCGGTGGCTATTCGAAAATAGCAGATCTACAAGCTCACAACATGTCACATATATTTTTGAAACATTTGTATAAAAAAAAATTAAAAAAAGGGCTACCATAACACAAACAATATCTTCATTGTGAAGTCTTAAATTTGTTTGACAGAATGTTTCAAAGAACCACTGCCTACCTGTGATTTTGGTGCCGTTTATTGACGCCTTGGATGATGCTGCCTGTGAGAACGTCCTCTTCCGCCGGACAGGCAGCATCACTTCAGCAGCGGACATCATCATCTTCTGCGTATTGGAGACGCTGGAGCAGTTCTCCTGGTTGATGATCTCCTCCGACAACAACAGAGCCGCAGGCTCGTCCGCGTTCTTCTGGCGACCGCAGCGGACACTGTCCTCCTCCGGGTTGGACTTCTTGGAACAGACCACCGTGGTCTCCCGGTAGAACGGAGCGGCAGATTCGGCCTCTTCCCACTGGAAGCCGCCCTGTCCGGGCAGAGGAGCCAGAGGATAGTCGCTCTGGAAGTCGAAGTTCCAGCGGCGCGCGTCCTGCTCGGAGATGTCCCGGAGCCGTGCGTTCAGGTCCCGGCTCAGCTGCTCGTGGTCCACGGGTCCAAATAGAGTCCTGCAGACCCCGCTGGAGCGAAGCAGGGCAGCTTCTCTGCTGATGTGCACGGTGGTGGTGGTGGTCGGTGGTGTCCCCGAAATGAGCGTCATGATCTTTCAGTCAAAGTTCAGTTTTCTTGGGGGAAGAGTTTGGGAGGAGGTTGTATGAGTCTCGATTCCTCTGGGCTTTTTAAATGTCACTCCTCGGTGTGGGTCTGTCCTTTTAAAGGGCAGTGGTGTGGTGGTGGGAGCACGCCGGCTGTTGCTACACAGCAGGAAGGCCTTGTTTATTGGTTACCCCCCCCCCCATTATAGGCTTAGGGGGGGGTAAACAAACCCAAAAGAAGAAAGGGATAAGTGTGTGTGTGTGTGTGTGTGTGTGTGTGTGTGTGTGTGTGTGTGTGTGTGTGTGTGTGTGTGTGTGTGTGTGTGTGTGTGTGTGTGTGTGTGTGTGTGTGTGTGTGTGTGTGTGTGCACCCCAGTTAAGTGGACTTATCTCTAAAGTCCTATAATATAATAGCTTATAATGTTGTTGAATAGCATAACAAACAAACAACAGAAGCCAACAGAGATAATGTTAACTGAGGATCTGCACATGCAGTCAATGGGATGCCGACATAATTCAATCTATAACACAATATACATTTGTTTTTAAATGGCCAAAATACTGTTATACTGGGCAGAGGTTTTTAATGCATGTAATAATAATTAAAATCTACAAAGTAACTATAACTAAAGTTTTCAACATTGGAGTAAAAGTACAATATTTTCCTCAAATAAAAGTGTTGGAAATTGTAAATACTGAAGAAATTGAAGTAAAAAATACTTCAAAATTGAACTTAACCCATTCTGGGCGGGAACCCCTTTTGGTGTTTTAAGCATTATGTTATACTTTAGCTATTGGAAATTTAGATTTTTGAAAAATCGTAAAAATGCGGCACAAATCTTTTAATATATATTCTTTCAGAAGTCTTTATTTTTATCAGGTCAAAATGGGTTGAGTATGTGAACTTAGAGTCCAGGGGTGTCAAACTCATTTTGGGGCAAGGGCCACATTGCGCGAAAGGTGACTTGATGAGGGCCGCAGCCAGTTGCAGCTCACGTGGGTTGACTTACACAGTTGTCACTTGGCTTTGTTTTCTAGACTGTTTATTGACATAAATTGACTTTATTTGTATTACAGTTGTAGGCTACAAGACGTTTGGTATGAGAGGTGGAAAAAATTAGCCTGGTTAATAAACCAGACCGAATCAGCCGTTGGCAAAAAAAAGTTGCCTACCAGCGGATTACGGTCTGGCGAGGCTCAGTAGCACGCCTCTTTCCTACAGCAGAGAACAGGTCGGACCAATCGGGACACGGTATGCAATATGGGCGGGCTTTGGTACAGTGACGTTCAATGCTTGAGACCTTTGACTGACAGTAGCTCTGACCAATTGCGTCGAAGAGAAAATGTTCGACGGGAAATGAAATCCAAGTGGAGCCAGCCCAGACTGATATACCGCGACAGTGTTGTGTGATATTAGTCTGGCTTATTAGCCAGGCTAGGAAAAAATACCCAATAAACCATGAAATCTGACACTTTGCATCTCTTTGCTTTGACTATCGTGTGTAAGTACACTATATTCCTCACTTGGTAAGGGAAATTAAACTCTACTGAGCTGTAACAACTATGGTTAGCCTCTCCATGTCCTGCTGTATCAGAGTGTGAAGTCTATTCAACTAGTAGTAAGTAGTTGAATAGACTTTTAACGAGCCCATCAGTGACACCATTCCGCACCTGGGCAGAGACAAAGCCGTCCACAGCAGGGCCATTAGCAGTTTTAGTCGACTAAATCTACAGTTGATTTAGTCGAACTAAATGTATTTTGGCGGGCCTTGATCGGCTTGATGCCGTCGTAATGACTGTTTTTTTCACTTGCTGAAAATAGCCGATCTACAAGCCCACAGCGTGTTGCAGCGCTAACACAGCGCGACACGTTGTGGGCTTGTAGACCTGCTATTTTCAGCATGCAACTAAAACTAAAATGACTCGTACTGGATCTCTTGTACACTAGTCCCTTCCTAACATTTTAGTGTAGTTTTTATTTGTTGACGAAATTTTAGTCTTAGTTTTCGTCGTCATAGCTTAGTTTTTATTTAGTTTCCATTTCGTTTTCGTCAGTGGAAAAAGAGGTAGTCGACGAACATTTTTCGTCTTAGTTTTAGTCGACGAAATCAACACTGTGCAACACATGTCGGGAGTGTCGGGTGATGACGAACCTTAGGTGTGTCAGATAACCCTTTTTGTGTTCTCCTTTTAGCATGATCTAGATTTAACTGTACTAAACAAACACTGTTAACAATCAAAGTATTCAGTCAATCTCCCCAGTTGAGCAGGTCCATCTCTGACGTTTGTGCCTCGACACTTAATTCCTCTCCAGCTGTTCCCGTGGACGACCTCGTTTCCTGTTCCCTCTGGGGTTCCATCTCAGCCAGGGCTCGTCAGGTATGTGTTAACTTTGACAGCTAATTTTGATTGTTTTAGTTTTATTCTAGTTTTAGTCGACTAAAACTAAATTTAGTTCTACTGGATCTAGACTAGACAAAAGTGGCAATAGTAGTAAGTAAGTCAGAGAGGCTTATTGTCGGTATCAGCCAGGGTGCAGGAGTCTATCCCCGTTTCAATGCGCTAGACCTCTACCATCAGCTCCCAGTACTAGGACAACTTTAGTTTTTTTCAACCAAGGTTCATGTTTTAGGTTGTTGTTCGTTTTAGGGATTTTAGCTGTTTTTGACAGGGGGGGGCGTGGGCATTCGAGCATGAGGCTAAATATGTATTTTTTCACAACATTTTATTGTGATTTATTGTTTTATTATTTACTATAGTCCTACTAGACCCCAAGAAATTACATCTGGCCACAAAATATCACGGGATCTATTGAATGTGTCAAATTGAGCCTATGACACACAGTGTGGCTTCCCCCCAGTAGGCTACCTTCACATTCAGTAGATCATGTGATCTTCTGTGGCCAGATGTAATTTCTTGAGGTCTAGTAGGACTATAGTAAATAATAAAATGGGAAAAAAATATTTTACTTTCTCTAATAACAACCTAAAACATGAACCTTGGTTGAAAAAAACTAAAGTTGTCCTTTGCTCAATCTGTCTATCTAAAAAATTACTTGTGGGTTTATTAGACGAGGCTGTCAATATTGCCATTTTTATTCACTCCTGATTTGAATGCTTCTGTAAAAAAAAAGAAAACAATAAACAAAGTTAAAACTAGAAAAAGTGCCCTTCTGGGCACAGGTCTCCACCAGGAGGATAGGAGTGTGTGTGATGTTTGGCAAAATGTTTAGGATATAAACATGTTTGTTTGTTTTTTGCAACAATTTTCTTCATTTTGTTGAGGAAATGCAGAGCCAGATCACTCATAGCATCTCTGAAGATATAATTCTGGATGAGCAGGACATTTGTACAAAACGGGCCACTCCTGAAAACTTTGGAAGGCAATCTTAGCCAATCAGTGTAGAATCTGAGAAATCAAACAGACTCGTCTTGATCACATGACTACAGAGAGTATACCGATTTGCATGAGATTTGGATGAATTCTGTGCGACTAATGCAGAACTGCAGAAATCGGCCTCATGGTGGCGCTATAACCGGCAGATGTGTTTTTCCATGGCCTCTAGGGAGTGCCTCCCTGCCTGCCTGCCTGCCTCCGCCTCCCTCCCTGCCTGCCTCCCTCCCTATTTACTACTTACGGCGAAAACCGTTTTTCACTGACGAAAACTAAATGGAAACTAAAAACTAAGCTATGATGACTTAAACTAAGACTAAATATACCGACAATTTTGTCAACAAAAAACTGGACTAAAATGTTAGGAAGGAACTAGTGGAAGTAATTTTACAATTAGTTGCATGCTGAAAATAGCCGCTCTACAAGCCCACGTGTCGCAGCGTGGCGCGTTGTGGGCTTGTAGATCATCTATTTTCAGCAAGTGAAAAAACTGTCGTTACGACAGCATCAAGGCCCGCCAAAATACATTTTAGTCGACTAAATCAACCGTAGATTTGGTCGACTACAATCTCATGACATTTAGTCGACTAAAACTAGACTAACACTAAAACAATCCAGGTGACTAAAATGTGACTATTCAAAAGACTATGACTAAAACTAAAATCAAATTTTGCTGCTAAAAACAACACTTCTACCAACCTTGATAGTTGAGCAGTTATTATTATAGCTAAACTAAACAACAATAACTAAAGAAGATTATTCATGACAGGCAAAACGTGTATAGGAAAAATATTTATTCAGTCATACATAGAAAAATACTGTATATATTTTTGTCTCAATATCACAAAAAATATAAAAAAGGGAGGGGGAAAAAACCATTCTTGTTTACACAAACAATGAACATAAAGCCAGTTTAAGAATAAATTAAATACAATTTTAAATTAAATAAATAAAACAAAGACAATGAGAGCATTTTGCAACAGCAGACATGCCTACAGAAAATAATAATAATAATAATAATAATAATTTAACATGTGGATCAAGTGCTTGCAGGCGAGCTCATCTATATCCTCTGGGAACGAGTCTGGTCACTGATTGGCATCGATGGGTTGAGGATGTTCATGTTCTTGGTTTCAGACGTTCTTCTCCGTTTTACGAAGAAATCTATGGAGAACAAAAAAAATGCCATTAATGTTACACTTAATGTACAGTTAGTAAGTTTAAAATGTCATGTCAATTTATAGCCATGTCTCTTAGGACTATAAGCCCAGTGGCCTAATGTCAGGGGACCCCCAGGGGGGGTAAGTAACAGACAGTTTAACCCTATTTTATGCGTTGGCTATTCGAAAATAGCAGATACAAGCTCATAACATGTCACATATATTATTAAAACATTTGTAAAAAAAAAAAAAAAAAAAAGCTCTTGTTAAGTGTAGGCTACCATGACAAACAATATTTTCATTGTAAAGTCTTAAATTTGTTTGACAGAATGTTTCAAAGAACCACTGCCTACCTGTGATTTTGGTGCCGTTTATTGACGCCTTGGATGATGCTGCCTGTGAGAACGTCCTCTTCCGCCGGACAGGCAGCATCACTTCAGCAGCGGACATCATCATCTTCTGCGTATTGGAGACGCTGGAGCAGTTCTCCTGGTTGATGATCTCCTCCGACAACAACAGAGCCGCCGGCTCGTCCGCGTTCTTCTGGCCACCGCAGCGGACACTGTCCTCCTCCGGGTTGGACTTCTTGGAACAGACCACCGTGGTCTCCCGGTAGAACGAAGCGGCAGATTCGGCCTCTTCCCACTGGAAGCCGCCCTGTCCGGGCAGAGGAGCCAGAGGAGCGTCGCACTGGAAGTTGAAGTTCCAGCGGCGCGCGTCCTGCTCGGAGATGTCCCGGAGCCGTGCGTTCAGGTCCCGGCTCAGCTGCTCGTGGTCCACGGGTCCAAATAGAGTCCTGCAGACCCCGCTGGAGCGAAGCAGGGCAGCTTCTCTGCTGATGTGCACGGTGGTGGTGGTCGGTGGTGTCCCCGAAATGAGCGTCATGATCTTTCAGTCAAAGTTCAGTTTTCTTGGGGGAAGAGTTTGGGAGGAGGTTGTATGAGTCTCGATTCCTCTGGGCTTTTTAAATGTCACTCCTCGGTGTGTGTCTGTCCTTTTAAAGGGCAGTGGTGTGGTGGTGGGAGCACGCCGGCTGTTGCTACACAGCAGGAAGGCCTTGTTTATTGGCTATACTCCCCCCCCCCCCCCCCCCCCCATTATAGGCTTAGGGGGGGTAAACAAACCCAAAAGAAGAAAGGGATAAGTGTGTGTGTGTGTGTGTGTGTGTGTGTGTGTGTGTGTGTGTGTGTGTGTGTGTGTGTGTGTGTGTGTGTGTGTGTGTGTGTGTGTGTGTGTGTGTGCACCCCAGTTAAGTGGACTTATCTCTAAAGTCCTATAATATAATAGCTTATAATGTTGTTGAATAGCATAACAAACAAACAGAAGCCAACAGAGATAATGTTAACTGAGGATCTGCACATGCAGTCAATGGGATGCCGACATAATTCAATCTATAACACAATATAAATGTTTTTAAATGGCCAAAATACTGTTATACTGGGCAGAGGTTTTTAATGCATGTAATAATAATTCAAATCTACAAAGTAACTATAACTAAAGTTTTCAACATTGGAGTAAAAGTACAATATTTTCCTCAAATAAAAGTGTTGGAAATTGTAAATACTGAAGAAATTGAAGTAGAAAATACCTCAAAATTGAACTTAACCCATTCTGGGCGGGAACCCCTTTTGGTGTTTTAAGCATTATGTTATACTTTAGCTATTGGAAAATAGCAGACCTACAAGCTCATAGCGCGCCACCGAGTGGCGCGCTACGAGCTTGTAGATCTGCTATTTTTTTTAAATCGTAAAAATGCCGCACAAATCTTTGAATATATATTCTTTCAGAAGTCTTTTTTTTTTTTTTTTTTTTTTACGTCAGGTCAAAATGGGTTGAGTATGTGTACTTAGAGTGACCAGGGGTGTCAAACTCATTTTGGGCCAAGGGCCACATTGCGCGAAAGGTGACTTGATGAGGGCCGCAGCCAGTTGCAGCTCACGTGCGTTGACTCACACAGTTGTCACTTGGCTTTGTTTTCTAGACTGTTTATTGACATAAATTGACTTTATTTGTATTACAGTTGTAGGCTACAAGACGTTTGGTAGAGCCTCTCCATGTCCTGCTGTATCAGAGTGTGAAGTCTATTCAACTAGTAGTAAGTAGTTGAATAGACTTTTAACGAGCCCATCAGTGACACCATTCCGCACCTGGGCAGAGACAAAGCCGTCCACAGCAGGGCCATTAGCAGGGTAGGTGGGGGAATGGGAGTAGCAGCGTTGTTTCCTTTTTGAAAATCATCTCGAGGGCCGCATTGGACCTCTCCCTGGGCCGCATGCGGCCCACGGATCACCAGTTTGACACCCCTGACTTAGACTCTCCACCACTGGCGAAGGGCCACACATTGGACATGGAAATGAGACGTGAAGCGCCTAGTGTTGCATTGTGTTAAAACTGCAACATACCATATCTCCAAAACTGTTACTTTTCAGGATTCAATTTCAAAAACAGCAAAAGTGGCAGATCTGCTACTTTTCATGCTTTTGTGTGTGACGCTGTACGGCTGTAGTATGATCAAGTAGGGCATTAATTTATGGAAAAACACAAAAGGTTAGACTATATATATGGAGATATTAATATATACCCGACACCGACAGTGACAATATACTATATTCCATGCCAGAAGGCCTGAGTCCTTGCTTGCAAATACAAGAACATTCTTTCAATTCAATTCAATTTGTATTAAAGTGTCAAATCGCAACATGTTGTCTCTCAAGACGCTTTACAGAGCCGACAGTCCCACCCTGAGCAAAGCAATTTTGTGACAGTGGCAACGGAAAAACTCCCCCTTATTAACTGGAAGAAATGTCAGGCAGGCAGACCCAGCCTCTAGGGTGGGTGGGCGGCCATCTGCCCACCCATCTATGGGGTGAGAGATTCTCTTACTAAAGTATTTATTGTTGTTGTTGAGAGCTGTATGCGTCACTCACTCTGCTGTTGATCTCTGGAGGTTTTACTGAAAAGATTGAAAACATTATTTACATAGAAAACAATCCACTTCAATGCAATGTATCAACTTCTAAATTAGCATACTAATTAATATCTTGAAAGGTGTCTGTGAACCACTTGAAACACACAGCATTATGTTGTGGTGGACTGTTTAATAGCTCTAAATGGCAAATGGTGCATTTATATAGCAGCTTTTATCCCAGGCACTTTACAGAGATTGTGCATTACATTCACACACACACACACACACACACACACACGCACACGCACACGCACACGCACACGCACACGCACACACACATTCACACAGGCATTCACACACACATTCACACACACATTCACACACCTAACCTAACCCTAACCGGAAGCACTACATTCACCCATTCACACACGCATTCATTACATTCACCCATTCACACACACATTCACACACACATTCACACACCTAACCTAACCCTAACCGGAAGCATTCACACACCTAACCTAACACTAACCGGAAGCACGGTTTAACGCTAGTGTTAGTGCTAGCAAAATTTCTATTTTAGTTTTAGTCATAGTCTCTTAAATAGTTCTAATTTAGTTTTAGTCACATTTTAGTCACCTGGAATGTTTTAGTGTTAGTCTAGTTTTAGTCGACTAAATATCATAAGATTTTAGTCGACTAAATCTACAGTTGATTTAGTCGAACTAAATGTATTTTGGCGGGCCTTGATCGGCTTGATGCCGTTAGTTTTAGTCGACAAAATCAACACTGTGCAACACATGTCGGGAGCGTCGGGTGATGACGAACCTTAGGTGTGTCAGATAACCTTTTTGTCTTCTCCTTTTAGCATGACTTAGATTTAACTGTACTAAACAAACACTGTTAACAATCAAAGTACAATCTCCCCAGTTGAGCAGGTCCATCTCTGACGTTTGTGCCTCGACACTTCATTCCTCTCCAGCTGTTCCCGTGGACGACCTCGTTTCCTGTTCCCTCTGGGGTTCCATCTCAGCCAGTGGCTCGTCAGGTATGTGTTAACTTTGACAGCTAATTTAGTTTGTTTTAGTTTTATTCTAGTTTTAGTCGACTAAATAACTTGTCTTTTATAGTTCTACTCAGGGGTGTCAAACTGGTGATCCGTGGGCCGCATGCGGCCCAGGGAGAGGTCCAATGCGGCCCTCGAGATGACCTACCTCGCTAATGGCCCTGCTGTGGACGGCTTTGTCTCTGCCCAGGTGCGGAATGGTGTCACTGATGGGCTCGTTAAAAGTCTATTCAACTACTTACTACTAGTTGAATAGACTTCACACTCTGATACAGCAGGACATGGAGAGGCTAACCATAGTTACAGCTCAGTAGAGTTTAATTTCCCTTACCAAGTGAGGAATATAGTGTACTTACACACGATAGTCAAAGCAAAGAGATGCAAAGTGCAAGTGATTTCATGATGGCTACATGTAATTTTTGCCATTTTGGATATTTTTGATAAAATAATGATTGGATTTTTAACTATTTTCGAGTGGTTTATTGGGTATTTGTCCACCTCTCATACCAAACGTCTTGTAGCCTACAACTGTAATACAAATAAAGTCAATTTATGTCAATAAACAGTCTAGAAAACAAAGCCAAGTGACAACTGTGTAAGTCAACCCACGTGAGCTGCAACTGGCCGCGGCCCTCAAGTCACCTTTCGCGCAATGTGGCCCTTGCCCCAAAATGAGTTTGACACCCCTGGACTGGATCTCGGTTTTTATCAACCAAGGTTCATGTTTTAGGTTGTTATTAGAGAAAGTAAAAGATGAGTGTTATTTTTTTTCTTTCGTTTTCATGCATTCGAGCACGTATTTTTTCACAACATTTTATAGTGATTTATTTTTGTATTATTTACTATAGTCCTACTATAGTCCAAAATATCACGGGATCTACTGAATGTGTCAAACTGAGATATTGAGCCTATGACACACAGTGTGGCTACCTTCACATTCAGTAGATCCTGTGATCTTCTGTGGCCAGATGTAATTTCTTGAGACATAGCATATCATCTGGGGACCTCCTGGCCTGGGGTAGCACTGTTCTATGTATATGTGTGCAGAGGCATCAGCGCCCCCCAGAGCGTGGATGGAGGACTGCAGGAGACAGAGATCCAGAGAAGGAGACAGGCAGTGCAGTCGGCCCTGCGCGGCTCAGGCGATTTGGACACGGCCAAATATGACCTAACCGTGGACAATTACTGCTGTCGTCACTGTTACGGGACACACTTCACGATTGTCATATTCACCTGTATGTGACCTCATGAGAGAGAGAGAGGGAGAGAGTGACCATGCACCACATGGGCTTTAGCAACATGTTGAATATTGGAATCTTATCCGTGACTTTATACACAAAACCAGAACAGCCCGGGGTGCCGGTAGGGTGGCCATGCAGCCATCTTAAAGCTCCTCTCCTCCCCATGTGCGCTCACGTCTCCTTCACCTTCCTATGTGCTAAAGGGCTTATTGCAACACACCTGCACACTTTGCTTTGATCCGTGGGGAGGTCACACCGCGGTCCTCCTCGTGTGTGAACAGAAAAAAGGTTCAACACAATTCAACTGTGGAACGCGCGTGGCCTGCAGGCGTGTGCCTGTATGTCGCCACGCCTGTCAGACTGGCCCCACGCCGCACCTCCCTCCCTCCCTCCCTCCCTGCCTGCCTGCCTGCCTGCCTGCCTCTCTGCCTGCCTCCCTCCCTGCCTCTCTGCCTGCCTCCCTCCCTGCCTCCCTCCCTGCCTGCCTGCCTGCCTGCCTGCCTGCCTGCCTGCCTGCCTGCCTGCCTGCCTCCCTCCCTGCCTCTCTGCCTGCCTCCCTCCCTGCCTCCCTCCCTGCCTGCCTGCCTGCCTCCCTCCCTGCCTGCCTGGCTGCCTCCCTCCCTGCCTGCCTCCCTCCCTGCCTGCCTGCTCGCCTCTCAGTGGAGATGAATTACTAGACGGGTCGGCCGCTTCCAGTGTGAAAAGGTCTTAACACTGACCCACAGATGAACTGCCCCGGTTCCGGTTCCAGGATGATCAATTCTTCCCACCCCGCTCCATCCATTTTGGTGCTGCCTGTCAGGCAGAAACCTCTTATCTCCAATTGTTGCGAACGCAGTGAGCATTTACTATGAGACCCAGCAGATCATGTCTGTCTGTCTGTCTGTCTGTGTGTGTGTCTGTGTGTGTGTCACGTTGTAACACCACCCGCCCACCACCAGAGGGCGCAGCTGTATCACACAACGCTAGCACACACACACACACACACACACACACACACACACACAACTTAACTTAAAAAAAAAAAGTAAAAACTTTAAAAAAAACTTAAAAACTTAAAAATACTTAACTTAAAAAAAAACTTTTAAAAAAAACTTAAAAAGAACTTAAAAAAAAACTTAACTTAAAAAAAATCTTAAAAAAAAAAAAAAAAGAGAACTTAAAAAAACCTTACATTTCGTAATTTATTCTAATTGTTGTTATTGCAATTTACGAGCTGCGTTCGCTTCCCGCGTTTGCGCGTCTTACTTGTAATACTTCGTCGTAAATTACACTACTTACTCCATCACGCTACAGCGTCACACAAATGTCCAAAAGTCCACACGCGGAGCCGCGTTTTGAGCTTCCTGATCTGCAGCTCTTTTGTTTTTTAATTAGAATCCTGAACATTTATGGTTTTGGACATGTGCTATGACATGTTATATGAGGTTTCCACCTGACAGTAGAGACATGTGCGTTATATGAGGTTTATATGAGGTTTATATGAGGTTTCCACCTGACAGTAGAGACATGTGCGTTATATGAGGTTTATATGAGGTTTATATGAGGTTTCCACCTGACAGTAGAGACATGTGCGTTATATGAGGTTTCCACCTGACAGTAGAGACATGTGCGTTATATGAGGTTTCCACCTGACAGTAGAGACATGTGCGTTATATGAGGTTTCCACCTGACAGTAGAGACATGTGCGTTATATGAGGTTTCCACCTGACAGTAGAGACGACTAGTTTGTTTGTTGTAACTTACAGAAAATATGTTTTCAGGTCACGATACCAATTTCATCCAGTCAGCAGAGAGAACTCCCACAGGAGACATAACAGTATAAACAAGAGTTTGGAAGTGATGAAACAAAACAAAAAAGATCTTGAAACAAAAAAAACAAGCTGGAGCTGGAACACTAACATTGTAGCTGACAAATACTTATACTTAGGCCTTTATATTCCTTTCGGGAAGCTGATTAACCTCTCAAATGTGTTTTTCTCTCCTCATTGGTATCCCACCTGAAAATATCTTTTCCGTTTACGAAACAGAAATGATGTAAGACAAAGCACTTACATTTTATAGTGTTCCAGTTCCAATTTTGTATGCTCGTTTCTTCTCAGTGCCATCACTTCAAATTGCACCTGTTTATTCCGTATCCTGTGCGAGTTCTCTCTCCTGATGGGATTATAAAATCTAGGTATCCCGCCCCAATTCCATCTCGCCACAGCTTTTATCCGCCGACAGCTCGGTGCAGCGGTTCTTGTATTCTTTATTTCGTTTTACTGAGAATAAGGTTAGAAACACGTTAAGGCCTTAGAAATAAGGGTTAAGGCATAGTTTTACTGGGGTTAAGGTTAGGAATAAGGTTAGGTTTAACCGATTATGCATAATTTACTTAGGTTACTCCTGTATTAAAGTTAAGTAAATGTACTTAGTTGCTTTACAGCACTGCAGCCAAGCCTCCCATTCTGACCTGAGATCAGATTCTAAAAATGTCTTCTAAATCCTGACAGTTTTCTGAAAAAGCCATGTTTCTATGTCAGTCGTTCTTTGATTTTTCAAAAATAGCAGACCTACAAGCTCGAGTGGCGCGCTACGAGCTTGTAGATCTGCTTGTAGAGCTTGTAGATCTGGCTTATCCCAAAATGGGATAAGCCAGGCCTACTGTACCACTGTACCCATAAACCAATGGAAATGCAAAAATAAAATGCAAATGTCTCATAATCCATCAGCGTTGTGATCCTGATGAGGAGGGCGGTGCAGCTGTGCAAGCTGCAGTGCTGGACCGTAACTCAGTGCATTAGTACAGTATTACTTTCCTACTTTTCTTCTTCTTTGTTTTGCATCTGTCACACTCACAGCCTTGTCTCATTGATTGTGGTGTCTAGAGTCTTATACAGTATTTCTATGTATTTTGGTGTAGTTTTCCTGGTTCTGTTTCGGTTTGCCCCAGCTGTAACTCATTTGTAATCACCTCATGTGTAGGCCTAATATATATATCAGATCTTCTCTCCAGACAGTCCTTGTTGAGTCTTGTCTTAGTGTCACATGTGTTTAGTTTGTCTGAGACGTTCTTGTCTTTGTCCACCTGCATTAAACAGCAGTCCATCAGCTTGCGTCGCTGTGTCTGAATTTGCGTTCTCACAACCTGTGCTTGTAGATCTGCCTTTCCCCCCCCCCCCCCTCCAATACAGCAATGCAATGATATCAAAAAGAAAATCTAACATTATGTAATTTGTACTTTTGAATACTTGAGTATTTTAGGCTACTTGAAGTACTTTGTCCACCACAGTGCAACCTGCTGGGAAGATGCAAAGTGACGGTGCTCAACACGGGCTACGATTGGTCAGGAGGCTAAAAGGGGGGGGGGGTTAGCCCGGGGGGGCGTGTTAATCACCTTGTCACCAAGTTCCACCTGTGGAGTCCACAGTGATGGACACACAGCTGGACAGGACATCTAACATTCATCATCACAACCATGCAAGATACACACGACACTCCTCTGGTAAGTAGAGCTACTTAAGATACACACGACACTCCTCTGGTAAGTAGAGCTACTTAAGATACACACGACACTCCTCTGGTAAGTAGAGCTACTTAAGATACACACGACACTCCTCTGGTAAGTAGAGCTACTTAAGATACACACGACACTCCTCTGGTAAGTAGAGCTACTTAAGATACACACGACACTCCTCTGGTAAGTAGAGCTACTTAACCCATTCAGGGAGGGAACCCCTTTTGGTCTTTTAAGCATTATGTTATACTTTAGCTATTTTTGAAAAATCGTGAAAATGTGGCGCAAATCTTTTACTCAAATATTAGCTTCTGGGGGGTCCCTGGAACAACATATCTTTAGATGGGGGTCGGCCGCCAATTACAGAAATTTCTGGGGGTCCTTGACATGAAATAGTTTGAGCACCACTGACATAGAAACATATAGTTTTTCAGAAAACACTCACATTTGTAGAATCGTCCTCAGGCCTAAATGGGTTTGCTGCACTATGTAACTTTCCTCTCTGATTTGAACCCGGGTCTCCTGCACAAGTACTGACATGTTTTACCTTTGTCCTAATGGACCCGGCCTGCCTGCTTGCTCTGGTTGAAAATGTAATCTTGACCTTTAGATCTAAATTTGTGTCAAACCAGAAATAGGATCATGTCAAAGGTCATGTCTCACCTAGACACAGGATCTAAAGGTCTCAATAGAAGAGCAGAGAGACCAAATACAACCCAATTGTATACATTATATTGTTCTAACATACACTAAGTTACATAGTGCTGCTTTTAAGTGGTTAAAGTAATGTTTTGTAATAATAATCTAAATGGACAAAGTAACTATAGTAACCGAAGTCTCAAGAAAGACAAGAGACAAGTATAATAATAATAATAATAATAATAATAATAATAATAAACTTGTCACACTTGTCACACTGATTTATAATAGAAACATAGCATACTGGTCCTTTTATACAGTATATGTCAATACATTATCTTGTTATTTTCTGTTATAGCATTTCAGAGTGGATCATTTCAAAGTGAGGGCTTTCTCTCAAATGTTTCTTTATTTGACATTTATTGCCATAACTTAACAATGTTTCCATTACAGTATATATATATAACTAGTAAATATAAGGCATGCTCTTTTCAGGCGCTGATCTTCCTTGGCTTATATAAAATGGTTTGCATTTAGCAAGGTTGTAGATTCAACAAGCAGCCAAGCTTTTGTAATACACACACACACACACACACACACACACACACACACACACACACCATTATTATCTTCAAAAATCCTTGAGGATACATTAACAATGTTGTTTTCCTCGTCACACTTGAAGCCAAGGTTTTGAAAGACACACAGCGAGACACATGATAAACAGACTGTAACAATCTCTCTCGTTCCTTCTCAAGGACTTTATTGGCATGAGAAAACATACATTCACACTGTCAAATCAAATGTGAAATGAAACAATCAAAAGCAAATAATAATAATAATAATAATAATAATAAAACAATAATAATGCAACTTAGAATAACTATTTACAAAACCATAGAAATTGTGCATTTGTTGTAAGAAAACGTTTTACGTCAGCAAGGATAACTTGGTTTACACTTTTGAGAGAGCAATTGCATCAATATTCCACGATTTTGTATTCGCGCATTTGAGACAAATGTCTGTCTGTCTGTCTGTCTGTCTGTCTGTCTGTCTGTCTGTCTGTCTGTCTGTCTGTCTGTCTTTCCAGAACTCTTTCTTTCTCCTCTCTTGCATGCAAATGCTCCTGTTTGCATGACCATCGTGTTCTCTAACCTCACGCACCTGTAGTCAAATCAAGCCCTCCCATCTTACATTAATCCATTTTGGGCGGGAACCCCTTTTGGTGTTTTAAACATTATGTTATAATTTAGCTATTGAAAAATAGCAGATCTACAAGCTCATAGCGCGCCACCGAGTGGCGCGCTACGAGCTTGTAGGTCTGCTATTTTTGAAAAATTGTGAAAATATTTATTTCAGATATGGAGGATTTAGAAGAATGTTTTTAAATTTCGAGGTCAGGCCTACATGGGTTAAACTATTAACCTACAAATACAATTATGTCTTAAATTGTTTCCCTAAACATTTATACCATAACCACCATTATTATTACCACACAACCTAGTTCCATTGGCCTGTCTGTGAGCAGCAGCATGCCAGCACAACGCTGAGACTGCTTATTGTTAGAGGGATTGCATCATCTTTTTTTTTATCATCTTTGACAAGCACCCTGCAACTACTCAGGCAAATGGATGCAGTAAAAGGACAGACAGAGTTTGCTCAAATGCAAATTTTGAGGTGATATCAATGAGGGATATTTGTATTTATTCAGTGTGTTGCGTTTACTTCTGCAGAAAAGCTCTTATCGTAGCGAGGCACGACGGGTACTTTCAAGTTCAGCAGAATGATTGAGCTTTAGTTGTCTCTCAATGGTATTCCTCAAGCAGAACATTTCTGCCTGCAGTTTCATTAAGTAGACTTTGAAGAGAAAAAGAACACTTTTGAAAGGAAAGAAAAGAGAAAAGCCAGACGTGTTTTGGTTTTGGCTGCTTTTACTCAAATAGTGACAGATAAATATAACACTGGGTGACTCCGCGGTCAATTAAGTATAAATAATGTACCATAATACAGTATTTATTTAAAGGACCACTTCACCACTTTTCAACCTATCTTCATATAATAGGTCCTCACTAATGATCATGAAAAAATGGCGCAATGTCGGTCTGTGTCTCATAGGAGGGCTGTGGACAGTTCAGAAACCGTCTTCCAGTGACATCATCGATGGGGAATACAAGCTAATAAAAACTGCAGGCTTTCTAGTCCTGAAAAGTTGCAATGCGAAAATGGAAGCCATCGTTCTCACGATAATGAAAATCTAAACATTTTTGTAAAAAGATCTTGTTTAAAAAATAATCTGCCTAATGATGATGTCACTGGAAGACGGTTTCTAAACTGCCCACAGCCCTCCTATGAGACACAGAGTAGAAAAAAAATCGTGCCATTTTATCATGATTATTAGTGAGGACCTATTATATGAAGATAGGTTGAAAAGTGGTGAAGTGGTCCTTTAATAATTCACTACAAGAACAAGTTCACTGAACAATCACTTTTGAAAACATATTTGCACACTAAAGCCTTTCCTTAGAGTTATCATGTTGCTCATTTTCTCATGTCCATGTACGGTATGTATCTACAGTATGCTTTGGTTCTATTATTGTCTTATACAGTCTATTTTATGCATTTCATTTGATTGTTGTTGGTTATCCCTTGACACTGTAAAGCACTTTGTAAACATTGTTAATTTCACAAAACCTGTGTGTGTCTGTCTGTCCCGGGCATAACCTGTGTGTCTCAGATGACCCGGTGATGTGTATCCATTCCAGGTTGGAATTCGGTCACACCAACAGTTGTCCTAATATATCTAATCAATCCCACAAAGATCAGTTCCAATTTTATAGTGTTCCGGATTCATGTTTTGTCTACTACATTTATATTTCATCACTTTAACCTATTCTGGGCGGGAACCCCTTTTGGTGTTTTAAGCATTATGTTATACTTTGGCTATTGAAAAATAGCAGATCTACAAGCTCATAGCGCGGCACCGAGTGCCCCGCGCTATGAACTTGTAGGTCTGCTATTTTTGAAAAATCATGAAAATGTAGCGCAAATCTTTGAATATATATTCTTTCAAAGCGAACATTTTTGACTCAAATCTTTGCTTCTGGGGAGGTCCCTGGAACAATAATGTTCAGATGGGGTTGGCGGCCAATTACATATATTTTTGGGGGTCCTCGACATGAAATAGTTTGAGAACGACTGACATAGAAACATTTTTTTTTTCAGAAAACTGTTCCACAAATTCCACTTGTTTATGAGTTCTGCCTTCTTCGTCTCCTCCTCCTCCTCCTCTCTGTGTCTTCCTCAGTGACTCCTGCCATGTCCTCTCTCACCACATCCTCCTCCTCCTCCTCCTCCTCCTCCTCCTCTCTGTGTCTTCCCCAGTGACTCCTGCCATGTCCTCTCTCACCACATCCTTAAACCTCCTCCTCCTCCTCCTCCTCCTCCTCCTCCTCCTCCTCCTCCTCCTCCTCCTCCTCCTCCTCCTCTCTGTGTCTTCCCCAGTGACTCCTGCCATGTCCTCTCTCACCACATCCTTAAACCATGTCCTCTCTCCTGCCATGTCCTCTCTCCTGCCATGTCTTCCTCAGTGACTCCTGCCATGTCCTCTCTCACCACATCCTTAAACCATGTCCTCTCTCCTGCCATGTCCTCTCTCCTGCCATGTCTTCCTCAGTGACTCCTGCCATGTCCTCTCTCACCACATCCTTAAACCATGTCCTCTCTCCTGCCATGTCCTCTCTCCTGCCATGTCTTCCTCAGTGACTCCTGCCATGTCCTCTCTCACCACATCCTTAAACCATGTCCTCTCTCCTGCCATGTCCTCTCTCCTGCCATGTCTTCCTCAGTGACTCCTGCCATGTCCTCTCTCACCACATCCTTAAACCATGTCCTCTCTCCTGCCATGTCCTCTCTCCTGCCATGTCTTCCTCAGTGACTCCTGCCATGTCCTCTCTCACCACATCCTTAAACCTCCTCTTTGGCCTTCCTACTGTATATCCTCTTGAAACAGTGGCGTGCACAGATAGACACTAGGGGGTGCTAGAGCACCCCCTGCCCTTTTGGCAATGTGCCCTTTTGAAAAAAAAGAAAAAAAAACATTTTTTTTCTTCTTCTTTTTTTTTGATTTTTCAAAAATAGCAGACCTACAAGCTCATAGCGCGCCACTCGGTGGCGCGCTATGAGCTTGTAGATCTGCTATTTTTCAATAGCTAAAGCATAACATAATGCTAACACCAAAAGGGGTTCCCGCCCAAAATAGATTAAGGCAACCGGCCGGTTCCACGCGCTGCACAAGGTGCCCTTTTTTAACTTGAGCACCTGCCCCTCTAAATGTCTGTGCACGCCACTGTCTTGAAATTAAATGAAATGATTACTATATTTACCCAGGGTATCTGGGCTAAGCTCAAGAACTTGTTTCCAGCCAGGCCCTGCTCATAGAACATTTCATCGTAGTGGTTCAATGCCTTGTTCAAGGGCACTTCAGCGGTGGTAATTTCAACGTGTCGGACCGCTGATTCGAACTGGCGACCTTCCGGTATCAAGACCGCTCCCCAATCCGTTCGGCCACCGCTGCCAGCATCTCAACCTCGCCTCTCTTGTTTTAATCCCCAAAACCCGATCCTCTAATGTAGTCACTTCTGATCCTGCCAATCCTTGTCACTCACTCCTAAAGTGGATCGTAATGAGGGCTCAACTTGCTGATTGTATAACATTTGAATCCCAACCTAAAAATGTATGTTATGTTTTAAGAGCTGGAAAGATCTCTGTTACTGACAAACAAACACTCTATAGATATTAGAATCATAAAATAGAACTATTGAACACTTATTTGAACAGAAAACTATTATCACTTACAGCACCTTTAATGCTCGTGGTGTATTCCTAGGCCATCATTTGCATGTGGAGCGAGAATGAAAATGCTGTTCACTTTGCATTCACCAAACATTCCTTTCAAGAACACCAGCTGGCTCCACCAACTAAATTCATTTACTCAAGTACAATTTACAATTTAGGCATTTAGCAGACGCTCTTAATCCAGAGAGACTTACATTAAGCAAGAACAAAAAGCATGGCAATACATCACATACATAAAAAGTAGTTATCATGACAAATGCGTACGCTAAAGAAAGTAACAGTGGAATATCTATATAATGAAACTATACATATAAACTATACATATACAGTATACTATACTATGCTATGAAGTGCTGTGCCTGTGACTACATACAATGCAATTCTAGTGCTGTCTACATAACATGCTATAAGTCTGTATCAAATGCTATCTAAGTCTACAGAAGTGCTATCTAAGGGGGTAGGGTAAGTGCTATCTAAGGGGGTAGGGTAAGTGCTATCTAAGGGGGTAGGGTAAGTGCTATCTAAGGGGGTAGGGTAAGTGCTATCTAAGTCTACAGAAGTGCTATCTAAGGGGGTAGGGTAAGTGCTATCTAAGGGGGTAGGGTAAGTGCTATCTAAGGGGGTAGGGTAAGTGCTATCTAAGGGGGTAGGGTAAGTGCTATCTAAGGGGGTAGGGTAAGTGCTATCTAAGGGGGTAGGGTAAGTGCTATCTAAGGGGGTAGGGTAAGTGCTATCTAAGGGGGTAGGGTAAGTGCTATCTAAGGGGGTAGGGTAAGTGCTATCTAAGGGGGTAGGGTAAGTGCTATCTAAGGGGGTAGGGTAAGTGCTATCTAAGGGGGTAGGGTAAGTGCTATCTAAGGGGGTAGGGTAAGTGCTATCTAAGGGGGTAGGGTAAGTGCTATCTAAGGGGGTAGGGTAAGTGCTATCTAAGGGGGTAGGGTAAGTGCTATCTAAGGGGATAGGGTAAGTGCTATCTAAGGGGGTAGGGTAAGTGCTATGGCCCATGGTGGAGTCTGAAAAGGTGGGTTTTCAGACTACGGCGGAATATTGGGAGTGAGGCTGCAGTTCTGATTGTTATGGGAAGTGCATTCCATACCAAGTACTGTACAATTTTGAGGTTTTTGAGTTTTACTTTACTAGCTTTAGTTACTAGTTAATTGATTCTATTATTAATACAATTACGTGAATTAACCGCTAAGCCCTTTTTTATACTGCCGCCCAGTGTTGATTTTGTCGACTAAAACTAAGGCGAAAAATGTTCGTCGACCTTTTATACTGAGGAAAACTAAATGGAAATGAAAACCAAGCTATGATGACTAAAATGAAGACTAACTATACTGACAATTTCGTCAACAAATAAAAACTAGACTAAAATGTTAGGAAGGGACTAGTGGACAAGAGATCCACTATAAGGCCTTTTACAATTAGTTGCATGCTGAAAATAGCCGATCTACAAGCGTGCTGCGACGCGTTGTGAGCTTGTAGATCAGTCATTACGACGGCATCAAGGCCCGCCAAAATACATTTTAGTCGACTAAATCAACTGTAGATTTAGTCGACTAAAATCTTATGATATTTAGTCGACTAAAACTAGACTAACACTAAGACATTCCAGGTGACTAAAATGTGACTAAAACTAAATTAAAACTATTCAAGAGACTACGACTAAAACTAAAATCAAAATTTGCTGCCAAAAACAACACTGCAGCCGCTGGGCTGAGCTGGGTGGTGGGTGCTGATGGGTGCTGATGGGTGCAGCACCCGGGCTGAGCTGGGTGCTGATGGATGCTGCACCTGGGCTGAGCTGGGTGGTGGGTGCTGATGGGTGCAGCGGCCGGTCACTGAATAACTCACGTATGTTTACAGGGGCTGCTGCGTCCACACGGAAGCTGTGTGAGATGTGGAGCCATGTTGGAGTGGTCAGAAAAACACAGGTTAGTAAAGCATTGTGGGTAAATAAAAGTACTTAAGTTATACTTTCCATCCACCACATGCCGTCTCCATCCATTCATACTGGTAAACCATGCCGTCTCCATCCATTCATACTGGTAAACCATGCCGTCTCCATCCATTCATACTGGTAAACCATGCCGTCTCCATCCATTCATACTGGTAAACCATGCCGTCTCCATCCATTCATACTGGTAAACCATGCCGTCTCCATCCATTCATACTGGTAAACCATGCCGTCTCCATCCATTCATACTGGTAAACCATGCCGTCTCCATCCATTCATACTGGTAAACCATGCCGTCTCCATCCATTCATACTGGTAAACCATGCCGTCTCCATCCATTCATACTGGTAAACCATGCCGTCTCCATCTGGTAAACCATGCCGTCTCCATCTGGTAAACCATGCCGTCTCCATCTGGTAAACCATGCCGTCTCCATCTGGTAAACCATGCCGTCTCCATCTGGTAAACCATGCCGTCTCCATCTGGTAAACCATGCCGTCTCCATCTGGTAAACCATGCCGTCTCCATCCATTCAATGTGTTGTGTTATGTCTATCATATACAGCATCCTGCTTGGTTGCCCTTGCTCTGCTGCATTGGGTGAGTCCATGGAGAGTGTGGCGCCCCCCAGAGGCCTGGCTGGAAGAGCGGGCGGCAGGGAGAAGAACCACTGGGCAGCGGGCAGAGTGGGCGACATCGACTTCATTGGTACAAGCAGGACAAGAGGGAAGGTGAGGGCACAGAGCACAGACTTAATTGGTACAAACAGGACAAGAGGGAATGTGAGGGCACAGAGCACAGACTTCATTGGTACAAGCAGGACAAGAGGGAAGCTGAGGGCACAGAGCACAGACTTCATTGGTACAAGCAGGACAAGAGGGAAGGTGAGGGCACAGAGCACAGACTTCATTGGTACAAGCAGGACAAGAGGGAAGGTGAGGGCACAGAGCACAGACTTCATTGGTACAAGCAGGACAAGAGGGAAGGTGAGGGCACAGAGCACAGACTTCATTGGTACAAGCAGGACAAGAGGGAAGGTGAGGGCACAGAGCACAGACTTCATTGGTACAAGCAGGACAAGAGGGAATGTGAGGGCACAGAGCACAGACTTCATTGGTACAAACAGGACAAGAGGGAATGTGAGGGCACAGAGCACAGACTTCATTGGTACAAGCAGGACAAGAGGGAAGTTGAGGGCACAGAGCACAGACTTCATTGGTACTAACAGGACAAGAGGGAAGGTGAGGGCACAGAGCACAGACTTCATTGGTACTAACAGGACAAGAGGGAAGGTGAGGGCACAGAGCACAGACTTCATTGGTACAAACAGGACAAGAGGGAAGGTGAGGGCACAGAGCAGACACTTCATTGGTACAAACAGGACAAGAGGGAAGGTGAGGGCACAGAGCAGACACTTCATTGGTACAAACAGGACAAGAGGGAAGCTGAGGGCACAGAGCACAGACTTCATTGGTACAAGCAGGACAAGAGGGAAGGTGAGGGCACAGAGCACAGACTTCATTGGTATACAAACAGGACAAGAGGGAAGGTGAGGGCACAGAGCACAGACTTCATTGGTATACAAACAGGACAAGAGGGAAGGTGAGGGCACAAAGCAAACCTTATAAAAGTTTGTGTTCTATATAAAACTCAGGGCTTATACCAAAGCTATAGAGCCAGGTGCGAGAGAGCAGGCCAGCATTGAAGTCCACAAAACATGACTAATTAAAGGGCGAGACACTATAGTTACAGCTTACAGGTTGTCAATGTTGGCTTCAAACTGATGATAGTTTGGAATGATAGTTTGGAACCAAATGGATCCTTATGGGTCTGTAACTCTGAGAGTGTACAAATGGAATTTTATACATTCCCAGAGTTAAATTAACATTGATTTTACAATATACATTGGGGTCTCAGAGATAGAAATGCCATTAAATAGTAGCCTGGCTAATAAGCCAGACTCAAATCACACTGTCGTGTGGTATTTGAGTCTGGAGATGCTGTGTATGGATCTTGTTTCCCGGGGGGCGGGTTCAAACATTTTCTCTTTGACGCAATTGGTCAGAGCTACTGTCAGTCAAAGGTCTCAAGCATTGAACGTCACTGTACCAAAGCCCGCCCATATTGCATACCGTGTCCCGATTGGCCACACCAGTTCTCTGGTGTAGGAAATGGGCGTACAATTGAGCCTCTCCAGACCGTAATCCACCGGCAGGCAATTTTGTTTTTGCCAACGGCTGATTCGGTCTGGCTTATTAGCCAGGCTAATTAAATAGAGGACCGTAGCCTAATTCAGGTCAAACCGGAGGCCCTTGAAATGAAAATGGCTGAAAATCACTGCTAGAGCCGTAAAAACCTTCTCTTATGGGGGGGTCCTTGGCATATATTTTCAAATGGGGGTCCAAATGGGGGCTAATGAGTGTAATTTTGGGGGTCCTTGACATGAAAAAGGTTTGGGAACCAGTGGTATATAGCCTATATACGTCCCCATGCAGCCAAAAATGTTGAGAAGCCCTGATCTACAGGCTATCGGTATACAACTGGTGCAGTGTTGTTTTCGTCGACTAAAACTATGACGAAAAATGTTGTCGACTGTCTTTTTCCACTGACGAAAACTAAATGGAAACTAAATGAAAACTAAGCTATGATGACTAAAACTAAGACTAAATATACTGACAAAGTGACAATTTCCTCAACAAATGAAAACTAGACTAAAATGTTAGGAAGGGACTAGTGGACAGAAGCGCGGCACATTGTGAGCTTGTAGATCGGCTATTTTCAGCAAGTGTAAAAACAGTCATTACGACGGCATCAAGGCCCACCAAAATACAAAATACTAAATCAACTGTA